>NC_041382.1:268023064-268048604 GCF_002162155.2 Triticum dicoccoides | reverse complement strand
GACGCCGCCGCCGGCCTCGCCTCCCTCCCCTCGTGCGGCATGACGACCGCCCCCTGCAAGACCACCGACGCGCTCAAGCCGCAGAAGACACTGATGCCCGAACAACGGGCAAGGGAGTCGGCCAAGAGGAAGGGCCAGAGGCACGCGGCGGACGTGAGGGATGAAGCCATCATGGCGGCCGCCATCGTCGCCGTCGCGTAGTAGGAGGTCACCAATGCCCGCGCCGCGCCGGCAACGAGGGAGGCACTCTATATGCTAGGGTTAAACCCTAGCCAGCTCAGCCTCGTCAACGCCGTCGTGGCCGCAGCCAGCACCGGCTCATCTATGTTCCCTCGGACGGTGCTGCCCGACTCGCCCCGCGCGTCGGCTTGCACCCCGATGCCCGGCTTCCACATCTACCCGCAGGCCTCCCGCCTCTCCGGGGAGTGCTTGCCCAAGGTGAGCGTGGTGGCGCCTTCCACGCCCGCGCCCGCGTCCATCGACCTCAACGCTACACCGGTGGCCGGTGGCTCGTCATCCGGAGGCGCGAGGAAACGCGTGTGGTAGATGCCAGCCGACGTGCTGCGAGGTGCATGCAACCTGTTCGACGGAATGCCAGCCTCTGGCTCCAACGACTACATGTAGAACATGATCTTCGAGGGTGGTGCATCGGCCGCTGGCTACGATCCCGACGAGACACAAAACCAGGAAGGCCCAGGGGCATTCATGCCATCCACCTTTGATCAAGATCAGGCTGCCTTCATGCGTGATCAGGTCGGCCTGGACCTGGACGACTTCCCACTCGACCACGAGTTTCCGAAGGACTATGGGCAAGAGGAAGAGGACGAGTGCGACATCGAAGAGGAGCCTTTGTTCGAGGACGAGCTCACCAATGAAGCCACCGGGGCGAAGCCAAAGCGCAAGAGCAAGCGGACCAAGGCATACATGGCGGCCGAGGACAAGCTTCTTTGTGAGTGTTGGAGAGACATTGGGCAAGACCCCAAGACGGGTGCCGAACAAAAGCATTCAACTTTTTGGATTTGTGTCCACCGTGAGTTCCATGAGCACAAGAAGTTTCTGCCGTACCAAATAGTAAGCACGTGCGGGTGGGTGTCCATTTCGAAGCGATGGGGGGTGATCCAACAAGAGTGCAACAAGTTTTATGCCACTCTTGAGAGCGTCAAGGCCCGCCCCGTGAGCGGCATCGGCATGCAAGACATGGTATGCTAGCAAGGCGCCCTCTTTTGTGTCATCAAGTTTATGCTTGCATGTTCATTTGCATACCATTTGCCAATATGCTTGCACGAAATACATTTGTAGGCATTCAAGGTCCAACACAATGGCAAGTGCTTCAACCTCTCCCATTGCTTTAGGGTCATCAAGGATGAGGAGAAGTTCAAGCGCAATATGCCGCCCTCAAGTAGCATGGGGGGAAGCAAGCCGTGGAGGAGGTTGGGGACGGCAAGAAGGCACGGCTGCGGGGGAAGAACAACTCCATGAAGGAGGACAAGCGGGATGCAGCGTCAAACGCCTTGATCGCAAGCATGGAGGGCATGATGAGAAAGAAGGACTCAATGGAGGAGGAGCGCTGACGTTACAAAGAAGAGCAAATGAACGCCTTCATGGAGATCCAAAGGAGGAGGCTTGAGATGGACGCGGAGAAGCAAGCCAAGATGCTTGAGATGGAGGCGAAGAAGCAAGCCAAGATGCTAGATATCGAGGCCGCCAATGCCAAGACCAAGGCGAAAGAAGTGGCCCTCACGAGCATGATGACCGGAGTGGAGATCATGAAGGTGGATCTCAACACCATGTCAGCAAGGAAAAGGCTATGGTTCAAGAAGATGCAGGCCGACATGCTCATGTTCGACAACGAGTGATCTATGGCGGCAAGGGCCATCCTTTTTTTGTATGCTGGCAGGTGTGCTGGCATGACCACGGGGCTGCGATGGCGTGGTCGAACTCAAATCTCATCTCTTTTTTTGTGCTCGCATCTGTGCCGGCCGCTGGCGAGCGCGCCAGCATGAACTGTGTGGTGATATTTTGAAGCTGGCATTGTATGCCGGCGCTGACATGGTGCCGGCATGAGACATGACCGCTGGCATGATCTATGGACGCGTGCCTTTTCTAAAATTTGAGTGTGGACATGAAATGGGTCGGCGCTTTGGACGCACTGCTGACCAAATCTAAAACAGGGCGGACGCCGGGCGGGCGGCCGACCCAAACGGATAAAAAGCGGACAAAAGCGCCGTCCATTTAGGTCGCCCGTTGGAGTTGCTCTTATGCTTTGTGCTCTGTGTGTGCCACATTCGCCATTCCCTGGTTTCGTCCGCACAATTAGTTTCTGGCCCCATAGGTTAGGCTCGTGCTTCCTGTCATTGTATTGCCCCCGCCTCGCATTGCGCATCGTCCATGACTCCACCCCGGCGGAGCGTGAGGCGATGAGACCCGCGCGGCTCCTGGCAAAGCGGACAGAGATCTTCAACTGCACGGCCATGGAAGTGTGCTCCGCTAACCCCATCCGACAGGGTCACTAGAAGTGCCTCTTTAGGGCCATGCCCAACTCTGATCCTTCGCTCTTGGCTCCCGACGCGAAGGAAGCCGCCCTCGCTGAACTTTGCCTACGAACCCCTCTACGTCCAAACTCGTAGCCAGAGCAAGGCAAGTGTATAGAAGGCATGACAACGCTAACCTGTCGGGGGGATTTCATAACCGGGCAACTGTACGTGAGAGAAGCAGTCAGCGCGGGCGGTACTGCCAAAAGGCCGACAACGTCCAAGTCTAGGGGCTCGAGGAAGGTGGTGACCTTGCCCTTCTACGGGTGACCCGGGTAGGGAACCAATGAGGCTTGTCGTTGCGGGAAGAGGAAATCCCTATTTGCCGCGTGTTGCGGCAAATTGTCGCCGTATGGCACCGAGGGAAGGGCACCAGCAAAGCTATTGGGCCAGCCTATTCGACTAGTTCGTTGGTTCTAGTTTGGAACCTTTTTTTTCCTCCTGATTTTAGTTTCTCTATTTTACTGTTTCCTTTTTCTTTTGTTCCCTTTTCGTTTCCTTTTTTCTGTTTTCAAGTTTATTTTACTTTTTTCAAAAAATGTCTGGAAATTTCAAATATTGTTCAAAATTCAAAATTTTGTTCCGATTTTCAAATTATGTTCACATTTTTAAAAAATGTATGCTAATTTGAAAAAATGTTTTCATTCTCAAAATTTGTTCACAAATTAAAAAAATGTTCTTGTTCTTAAAAAAAATGTTCGCATTTACTGTATTGGTACCCTTTCTCAAAAGTTGTTCACAGATCTAAAAAAATGTCACCTTTTCCCTTTCTCAAAAATTGTTCTTTTTTACAAAAAATGTTCGCCTCTTACAAATTTTGTTCATTTCTACAATTTTTTTTTCCTTTTTTCACAATTTGTTCACGAATTATTATAAAGTAATTTTAATTTTGTTCGCTTCGTTTCAGAAAATGTTCGGTAAATCAAAAAATGTTCGCTTCGTTTCAGAAAATGCCTGATAAATCAAGAAATGTTCACCTTTATTAATTTTGTTGGAAACCAAAAAATATTTGTTTTCAAAAAAGTTCCCATTTTCAAACATTTGTTCACAAATTCAAAAAACGTTTACATACTTAAATTTTGTTCACAAATAAAAAATGTTTAGGAATTTCATAAAAAATGTTCCTGCTTCCAAATTTTGTTCAGAAATTCAAAAAGTTCTAGAATTTCAAAAATTATTCCCATTTTGCAAATTTGTTCGCAAATTGAAAAACATATTTTCATTTCCAAAATTTGTTCACATATTCAAAAGATGTTCACTTTTCAAAAATTGTTGATAAATTGAAAATGTGTTCATATGTTTAATTTTTGTTCGCAAATTCTAAAATATTTGGAATTTCAAAAAATGTTCTTGTTTCACAAATTTGTTCACATATTTTTAAAAATGTACAGTTTAAAAATTTGTTCATAAATTTAAAAAATGTTCATGTTTTAGAAATTAGTTCACAAATCAAAATATGCTCGAGTTTTTTGAAAATAGTTTAGTTTTGAAAAAAAGTTATGACCTTCTCAATATTGTTATATGTTTTGCGTTTACGAAAAGTAGTTCATAATTTAGAAAAATATTCTCGTATTTAATTTTTTGCTCCTACTTGGTTTTAGTTTCTATTCAGTTCCTAAATAATGTTTGCGTTTCGAAAAGTTTTTCCTTTTTACGCTTGAAATTTTAATAGAAGTTTTAATATGTAAATGTATGCAATAAACCTCTGTTACTACAGTGGCTATGGACTTGTTCAGTTCTTTAATGCTGGCGCTGCATATTTGTCAAAGTAGCTTGTGTGTCGCAGTGGTGAGACCGCAGTGAGCATCTACATCAGTTTGCGTGTTCGATTCCTGGTTATCGCTCTTTTTATTTTTGCGATTTTTCATTCCGCGGAGGAGAGCTAGTGGGCCGGCCCAGGTGAGTCGTCTCCTATGCAAAACTGCGACTCCTTGCCGCAATAACAATGCGGGCGACAGGATTCGAACTGACGACACCTTCGTTCGTAGGAAACAACACCAACCACCAGGCTATCTAGCTCGTTCCGCAATATTTTTTCTTTCTTTCTTTTATTTCTTTCTTCAGTTCGTGGTTTTTTCTCTGGGCATTTTATTCAATTTTTTCTTTTTCTTTCTTTCTTCTTTCTTCTTAAATAAGTGGATTTATTTTCAAATTCATGATTTCCTTCTGAAAATAAATGAATATTTTTCTCCAAAATCGATGAACTTTTACCCAAATTCATGAACATTTTTTTCAAAGATGATGAACTTTTTCAAAATTTTGAATTTTTCAAAAAAAATCTATGAACTTTTTTCAAAGTGAATGATTTTTTTTAAATTCGATGAACTATAAAAAATTTGATGAACTTTTAAAACAAATTTCATGAACTTTTTTTAAATTTGGTGAATTTTATTCGAAAAATCAGCGAACTTTATTTCAAATTTGATGAACTTTTTTCAAATAGATAATTTTTTTCCAAAATCAATGAACTTTTTTTTTCAAAATTGATTAACTTTTTTCATTTTGCTGAACATTTCTTCAAACTTGTGAACTTTTTTGAAAATGATGAACTTTTTTTAAAATTCAGTGAACTTTTTTAAAATTCAGTGAACTTTTTTAAAATTCTGTGCACCAAGTGCTTGAAGCTCATTTGATATGTCAGTGAGGCGATCGAAGGTTTGCTAAACATTTTCATTGTCGAGTCTTTTGAAGCGGTTGAAGAGATTGCGAAGAACGTCAACTCGAGAGTCATGCTGTGTTGAGACTCCTTCATTGACCTTGGACAGCCTGTCCCAGATAAGCTTTGTTGTCTCCAAAGCACTCACTCTGCCATACTGCCCTTTGCTCAGATGGCCACATATGATGTTCTTCGCTTGAGAGTCGAGTTGCTTGAATCTCTTCACATCGGCATCGTTGATGGTAGGAGTGACAGAGGGAACGCCATTTTCCACAACGTACCAGAGATCGTTGTCAATTGCCTCAAGATGCATGCACATCTTATTCTTCCAGTAGGGGTAGTCCGTCCCATCGAAGGTAGGACACCCAGCAGAAATCTTGATCATACTTCCGGTTGACATAACTAAAACTTCAGGCGGTTAAACCAAAATCACACAGAATAAGGGAGTACCTTGCTCTGATACCAATTGAAAGTGCGTTAAGCCGACTAGAGGGGGTGAATAGGCGATTTTTATGAATTCTTCACTGAGGAATTTTAGGAAGAGGAAATTCCTAAGAGAAGAACTACTTGAAGCAGAATAAGTACTCAGATGTAAACATAACAGAACATAAGCATGGTCTTCATGATGAAATGAAAACGAGCACATAATACAGAAAGCGTAAACACGGGATAAAACAGGATGAAGACAAACAGACTGAAGAAATTGAACTGAGGAAATCGAGGAAGTCTTCAGTCAAAGTCTTCAGACAGATATGAACAAGCACACAACACGGTAATGAGGAAATGGAAGGGTTGAGGAAATAGAACCAGTAGGCTTGGTGAAGACAATGATTTGGTAGACCAGTTCCAACTGTTGTGACAGTTGTACGTCTGGTTAGGGCGGTTAGGTATTCAAACCTGAGGACACATAGTCTCGGACACCCAGTCCTGAACACGCAGCTCAGGACACTTAGTCCTCACCGTATTCCCCTTGATCTAAGGTCACACAGACTTCGCCCAATCACTCGTTGTAAGTCTTAAAGTGACTTCCAAACCTTCACAGACTCAGTCACTCGGCGATCCACAATTTCCTCTTGGATGTTCTAGACCATGACGCCTAACCGTCTAGAAGATGCGCAATCTTCAAAGGTAACAAGCGTCAGATCCACGCAGGATCAATCTCCTCAGTGATGCTCAAGTACTTTGGGTTTGTAGGTGTTTGGGTTTGGGTTTTCCTCACTTGATGATTTTCGCTCAAAGTCCTCGGAGGATGGGATGCTCTCAAATGACAAGTGTCAGTTTCTCTTGGAGCAGCCAACTAGCTAGTAGTTGTAGGGGCGGCTATTTATAGCCTAGAGAACAGCCCGACATGATAAGACATAAATGCCCTTAAATGATGTGACCGTTAGGTGGGAAGATATTTTGGGACAGCTGGCGCGTAGCACAGCAACGGTCAGAAATTTGACTATCAACTTCCTCAGGGCTATCATGTTCCTCACTTGTAGGCAATCCACACTGGCGAATTCCTAACTCCTCAGTCAGAACAAATTCCTTAAAAACCAGAAGAGCTTCATCTCTATCACTGAAGAAATTGACTGAACCGCATGAGATTTTCAATGGCTTCACTCGAAGGGATTTGTAGGTGTAGGATTTTGAGTTGAGCATCACTTGGAAACTTTTCCTTAGTATTTCCTCGACCCTTTTTAACAATACGGTGTTTCCTATGACTCAAGAAAGAGAAAATGAAACTATGAAAACAAAAGTCTTCATGCTTCATGTTCCTCGAATGAATACTAAGTCTTCACGGTCACACCAATTTCTTCACTTTCAAAGTCTTCAGAAATTCAAAGTCTTCAGTCGAAGAACTTCATTTTTAGGGGTTCACTTTCTCTATAAATATCAAACTCCTCATAGACTTAGAGCATCTCCAACCGCGCCCACAGAAAGGCCTCCCCAGGCAATTTTTTCGCGTCGACGCCGAAAAACGGCCCAGTCGCGCCCCCAGGAGCCTGATTTTCGCCGGCCTGGGTTGAAATCAGCACCGGCGGATCCAGGCCGAACCCGGCGTGCTGGGGGCGCCCGGGCGAGTTGTTTTGGGGCGAAGCAGCCGCGGGCCCACCGAGTCAGCGAGACCGGCGCTTGGTCGCCCTCATTGCCTCGGTTCCCGCGGGAATCAATGCCAAGGATGCCGCACTTCCGTCGCCGGTCAGCCTTGCCATTGATTCCTCACGGGCGGCGCGTCACGGGGCGGCGCGACAACGCCTCCCCTCCCGCGCACGCGTACACATGGGCGCGGCTATATAAGCCGGTGGCCTCCCTCGCCTCTGGCTACACCAGCCCTAGCCGCCGAGCTCTCCCTGTCCCGTGTGCCTCCGCTGAGCCTCCCTCTCCCGTGCGTCGCCTCCGAGCCCTCTGAGCACTCCGACAGCCCCGACGATGGCCGAACGGTTCCCCGACGACGAGGCGGCGGCCAATGGCTGCGGCCGCCGCTCACTCCGTGAACAGGAGTCGTGGCTCCTATTCAAGGCCAACATCCCGGCGCCGCCGGACATGCGCGCCGGGCCGACGGGGTGGAGGCTCAGCAACGGGGGAGTGCCCATTGCCCCGCTACCTGACGCTGTGGCGCGCGCCCCCTACTTCGCCGTCGAGGTAGAGCTCGTGCGTGCCTCCCTCACCGACGAGCAGCTCGCCCTTCCCCAATACGCCACCGACAATCACGCGACATGGGCGGCATACTTTGAGCACCGTCAGGAGCAGAGGCTGGCGTCCACCAACGAGGCGCGGGTGGTGGGTGGCACGAAGAACAGCGAGGGGCGCCGTGTGTGGTGGGGCGTCCCCGGCCGCACGCTCGAGGGCGTGCTGATGTACCTTGAGGGCGGCAACAACCCGCCACTGGCATACCCTCCCCCGGCGGCTGCCCCCGCCCACCGCCGACGCGCCAGGCAATGGATGCCCAGGAGGTTTGGCTCCTCCTCGACGTCCTCCTCGCACTCCTCCTCACGCTCTCCTTCCCACTCCTCCGGCTCTCCGGCGCTGCTCGGCATCAAGGCCGAGCCCACGGCGAAGACGCCGCTCGACCAGCGCACTCGCAGCGCCGACATCGTCATCAACAAGGGCGGCTGGTGCGCCTCCTCACCGGCTCCTCCGCGCTTCATCAAGCCAAAGACGGAGCCGGGGCTCGCGCCGGTGAAAACGGAGCCGGGGCTCCCCGCCGTGAAGACAAAGCCCGACGACGTGGAGCCCGACGACGAGGCGGCCCTGAAATGGGCTCGCGAGGACTTCCTGAAGATGGAGAGGGAGCACCAGTGCGCCGCCCTGCGATGCTTCGAGCAGCGACGCCGGGGCCGCGATGAAGGAGGAGTCGTCGTCCTCGACGACAACGACGACGACGCGCCACCGCCGCCGCCACCAGTCCGCCATGGCGGCGCCAGGCAGGGGTCCAGCAGGGACGGCCGCGTCAAGGAGGAGAAGGCCGACGACGGCGGCGGCGGCGAGGATGGCGGCGACGATGGCGACTACTCGGCGTTCAGTGATTTCTTTTTTAGTTTATATTTGCTATGTACCGCGTCGCGAACATGTCTAATATATGCCAAAGTTTGCCAAAATTTAGCCGTGTTTAAATGAACTTTGCCGAATGTTTTTTTTGAAAAAATTAGACGCGTCTGGTGGCGGCCCTGGGCCGGCGACTGGGGACCAACTCACCCCCAGGCCCCTTTTTTGCGCCGGCTAGCCCCCCCAGGCTGCGATTTTAGGCGCCCCCTCGGGGCCAACGGCTGGAGATGCTCTTATAGACCTGTGTACACTCACAAATGCATCAATACTTAACCTATAAGTCTTCAATACACCAAAATCACTAAGGGGCACTGGATGCACTTACAGTTAGTGGTTTAGGGGTTAAATCTGGCTATAGGTGGCGGAATGCTTTTGCAATTATGAGCGATGGACCCATCTAGCCATGAAGATATCCATGTAGATCCTTTCGCTGGTGTTTCCTTTGCTAGTTTTGAGTGTTCGCCCCTTTTTCTGTGTTGTCGGGTAAGAGCAGGGATTCCATAACGCTGGCCATGGGGCATCAAGACGGGCCTCACGCACATCCACGGGGCATTAGGTTCCCATTGCTTGTTAGTTATTCCTGGAAGGAACATTCTGTTTTCCGGTCGACCACGGTAGTGGGAAACTTGCCTCTAGAAACACTCTTCCATGCGCCGTCCACTCAGAGCATGGTTAATAGTATAGCCGGCTGCTGGCTATAACATATTGTCACATCATCTATAGACAAGCTTATAGTCGGCAAGTATAATAGATAGATTCAAATAAGTATTACTTCATTGATACATGGTCCACCTCCCTCTCTCACAAAGTGTCTAGGAGCTTGTGCTACAGACGGCTGTTAGTTAGTAGCCCACTTCTCTTCTCTATCCTCTTCTCTCTCTGCCAACTCAACAACAATATATTATTTTAAGTCTTACAGCACACCCACATCACCTTATTATACTTGCTCTCAAAACTACATAGCTCCAACGTTGAGAAAGATAAAAGTGGGGTTACATTCGACAGGACTTGGTTGCCGTTTCCTCCCTTTTCTTATCCTCGCCACGATCTATGGAGAGGAGTCGTGCTGAGAAGCACGGTTACCAAAAAAGAGCTTTTAGCAATCGAAAAAAGGCCGAGAAGCATGGTTTTGGACTGTCGATGTCAAAACCGGCAGATCTCAGGTAGGGGGTTCCGAACTGTGTGTCTAAGGCGGATGGTAATAGGAGGCAGGGGACACGATGTTTTACCCAGGTTCGGGCCCTCTTGATAGAGGTAAAACCCTATGTCCTGCTTGATTGTTCTTGATGATATGAGTATTACAAGAGTAGATCTACCACGAGATCAGGGAGGCTAAACCCTAGAAGCTAGCCTATGGTATGATTGTTTGTTGTCCTACGGACTAAAACCCTCCGGTTTATATAGACACCGGAGGGGGCTAGGGTTACACAAGGTCGGTTACAAAGGAGGAGATATACATATCCGTATTGCCTAGCTTGCCTTCCACGCCAAGTAAAGTCCCATCTGGACACGAGATGAAGTCTTCAATCCTATATCTTCATGGTCAAACAATCCGACAAAAGGATATAGTCTGGCTGTCCGGAGACCCCCTAATCCAGGACTCCCTCAGTAGCCCACGAACCAGGCTTCAATGATGTCAAGTCCGGCACGCAACATTGTCTTCGGCATTGCAAGGCGGGTTCTCCTCAAATCTTGAATGTTTGTTAAGTAGTGCCCGGACCCATAAATGTTGGACTTCTTGGCTTCTGCGCCCAATAAGGGCTATCTTCCACGCGTCGAATGAATACGAGGAGCCAGGGCGTTTTTACATCCACCCCCTAGCCAGATAAATAAATTGTCTATTAAAGGGATGGGGATTCCTAGATCCAATCCATACCATCTTCCCACAGCGAGAATCCATCGGAGCATGCTTCGGAAAAATCCATTCCAACATGGCCGACCCCCATAGCTCCTCCTCTCACCCCCGTAGCCCTAAGCCGGTGATTGGGAGAGATGCTCCGTCCCACACAGTCGACTAGTCGAACTGCAAACTCAGGGATTTCTCCCTCCAGCGTATATGGTTCCCGTCCGAGCCGTGCTCGCCACCTACAATGGCGGGGAGCAAGCGGAGAGCTTCCCCAGCCCCTCTACGGGGGAGCGGGTGTGCCTTGTTCCTTACTTATTAAGGGGACTCGGATTTCCAATTCATCCGTTCCTCCGTGGGCTCCTAGAGTTTTACGGTGTCCAACTGCATAATCTCACCCCTGCTTCCATATTACACATCGCCGGCTACGTCGCCCTTCGCGAGTTATTCCTGGGCTACGAGGCTCATTTCGAGCTGTGATAGAGGTTATTTTGCCTTGTCCCTCGCACACAGAAGGGGTCACTTTATCAAGTGGGTGGAGCCGAAATATGGTGCATCGCCAAAATTGGATATCTGTCCGGTACTCCGAAGAAGACATCCGAAGACTGGCTTTCGGAATGGTTTTATATGGAGGACGTTCCCCTTCCGGACCCTGTTCGGCGGGGTCTTCCTGAGTTCAACAATGCTCCTCCGAAGAAACGCCGAAGCTGGCACCCATGGAGCTCCCAGGAGGAAGACAACGGAGAAGTCCTTTACCTGATGAACCGGATTAAAGCGCTGGCTCAATCAGGATTGATAGTAATCGAGGTTATGTCAATATGCATAATGCGGGGAGTGCAACCACTTCAATATCGAGGGCACCCCCTGTGGTGTTTAAATGGGGAAGATGATGCAACCCGTTGCGGGCGTAAGGGACCGGACTCCACTGCTGCTTTAGCAAAAATTCTGTCCGAGTTGTTCAAGGGAGAGGAAGAGGAGTTCATCCGCATCAAGCCACGGGATGGATTCTCCATGTACAACCCTCCAAGCTAGGTGAGTCATATCTCCTTACTCCCATTCTTCCCGCATTTTTTGTCGTGGGTACTTACCCTACCATTTTACGGCAGGAACTGCGAAAGGCTGTAAGGGAGGTCAACAGCCCATCTCCACAACCAGAGGACCCTGACCGGGCCCTCAGTCCCGGACTCGAAGAAGACCCGGACATATTCGTGGAGCTGATAGTCAGGCAGTTCTATCAATTGAGCTGTGATGACGCCATGGTGGCCATTACGGCCGACTATCCCAGACTGCTTCCTGCGTCGCACATAGGAAAAACCAAAATCCCAACTCCAAAAACTAGGATCCCCTTTTAGACACTTCACCTACCATATACATATGGTGTTTTACAGGGAAGGCATTCGGGACGCCGTGCCGAACCCGCAACAACTCGCCAACAAGAGGCACCGAGGCCGGATAGGCCAAAAAGGAAGGCGGTCAGGACGAAGACGCCAGCGCAGAGGTATGAAAGAAAAAACCCTGCTCCGTGGTTGTCGTCTTTCTCAAAATGTAATGACATCCATGTTTCTTTAATAGAAAAAACGCTCACCGGAATATGTCCGGAGAGGCTACCGATCACGCTTCCACCAGTCGGGCTCCGGGGCCGGACATAGAGGCGGAAGCCGACATGGGGCGGACGCCGGATACTCCTCCTACAGAGCATGCGGATAGACTGTCCGCTAAAAATTCAGAAGTGGAGAGCACCATGAATCATAGGCGTCGCCGGGCCATACTCCGTGACGCTTGCTTCTCACCAGAGGCATCTGATGCCTTCAATTCTGGAGACGCGTAGCTCCGTGCTGCTCAAAGTGGTCTAGCCAGAGCCACGGACTAGTATGTAAGGGATGTACTGAAGGAAATATGCCCTAGAGGCAATAATAAAGTTATTATTTATTTCCTTATATCATGATAAATGTTTATTATTCATGCTAGAATTGTATTAACCGGAAACATAATACATGTGTGAATACATAGACAAACAGAGTGTCACTAGTATGCCTCTACTTGACTAGCTCGTTAATCAAAGATGGTTATGTTTCCTGACCATGAACAATGAGTTGTTATTTGATTAACGAGGTCACATCATTAGTTGAATGATCTGATTGACATGACCCATTCCATTAGCTTAGCACCTGATCGTTTAGTATGTTGCTATTGCTTTCTTCATGACTTATACATGTTCCTATGACTATGAGATTATGCAACTCCCGTTTACCGGAGGAACACTTTGGGTACTACCAAACGTCACAACGTAACTGGGTGATTATAAAGGAGTACTACAGGTGTCTCCAATGGTCGATGTTGGGTTGGCGTATTTTGAGATTAGGATTTGTCACTCCGATTGTCGGAGAGGTATCTCTGGGCCCTCTCGGTAATACACATCACATAAGCCTTGCAAGCATTACAACTAATATGTTAGTTGTGAGATGATGTATTACGGAACGAGTAAAGAGACTTGCCGGTAACGAGATTGAACTAGGTATTGGATACCGACGATCGAATCTCGGGCAAGTAACATACCGATGACAAAGGGAACAACGTATGTTGTTATGCGGTCTAACCGATAAAGATCTTCGTAGAATATGTAGGAGCCAATATGGGCATCCAGGTCCCGCTATTGGTTATTGACCAGAGACGTGTCTCGGTCATGTCTACATTGTTCTCGAACCCGTAGGGTCCGCACGCTTAAGGTTACGATGACAGTTATATTATGAGTTTATGCATTTTGATGTACCGAAGGTTGTTCGGAGTCCCGGATGTGATCACGGACATGACGAGGAGTCTCGAAATGGTCGAGACGTAAAGATTGATATATTGGAAGCCTATATTTGGATATCGGAAGTGTTCCGGGTGAAATCGGGATTTTACCGGAATACCGGGAGGGTTACCGGAACCCCCCGGGAGCTATTTGGGCCATAGTGGGCCTTAGTGGAAAAGAGAAGGGGCTGCCCTAGATGGGCTGCGCGCCCCCCCTTCCCCTAGTCCTATTAGGACTAGGAGAGGTGGCCGGTGAAGGAAATATGCCCTAGAGACAATAATAAAGTTATTATTTATTTCCTTATTTCATGATAAATGTTTATTATTCATGCTAGAATTGTATTAACCGGAAACATAATACATGTGTGAATACATAGACAAACAAAGTGTCACTAGTATGCCTCTACTTGACTAGCTCGTTAATCAAAGATGGTTATGTTTCCTAACCATGAACAATGAGTTGTTATTTGATTAACGAGGTCACATCATTAGTAGAATGATCTGATTGACATGACCCATTCCATTAGCTTAGCACCCGATCGTTTAGTATGTTGCTATTGCTTTCTTCATGACTTATACATGTTCCTATGACTATGAGATTATGCAACTCCCGTTTACCGGAGGAACATTTTGGGTACTACCAAACGTCACAACGTAACTGGGTGATTATAAAGGAGTACTACAGGTGTCTCCAATGGTCGATGTTGGGTTGGCGTATTTCGAGATTAGGATTTGTCACTCCGATTGTCGGAGAGGTATCTCTGGGCCCTCTCGGTAATACACATCACATAAGCCTTGCAAGCATTACAACTAATATGTTAGTTGTGAGATGATGTATTGCGGAACGAGTAAAGAGACTTGCCGGTAACGAGATTGAACTAGGTATTGGATACCGACGATCGAATCTCGGGCAAGTAACATACCGATGACAAAGGGAACAACGTATGTTGTTATGCGGTCTGACCGATAAAGATCTTCGTAGAATATGTAGGAGCCAATATGGGCATACAGGTCCCGCTATTGGTTATTGACCAGAGACATGTCTCGGTCATGTCTACATTGTTCTCGAACCCGTAGGGTCCGCACGCTTAAGGTTACGATGACAGTTATATTATGAGTTTATGCATTTTGATGTACCGAAGGTTGTTCGGAGTCCCGGATGTGATCACGGACATGACGAGGAGTCTCGAAATGGTCGAGACATAAAGATTGATATATTGGAAGCCTATGTTTGGACATCGGAAGTGTTCCGGGTGAAATCGGGATTTTACCGGGTTACCGGGAGGTTACC
The DNA here is from genome assembly GCF_002162155.2 of Triticum dicoccoides. Taxonomy (NCBI): domain Eukaryota; kingdom Viridiplantae; phylum Streptophyta; class Magnoliopsida; order Poales; family Poaceae; genus Triticum; species Triticum dicoccoides. The sequence goes on along the minus strand of NC_041382.1, from coordinate 268,033,959 downwards.
GGAACCCCCCGGGAGCCATATGGGCCATCATGGGCCTTAGTGGAAAGGAGAAAGGGGCAGCCCAAGGTGGCTGCGCCTCTTCCCCCTCCCCTAGTCCTATTAGAACTAGGAGAAGGTGGCCGGCCCCCCTCTCTCCCTTCCCCTCCGAGGAATCCTAGTTGGACTAGGATTGGAGGGGGAATCCTACTCCCAGTGGGAGTAGGACTCTCCTGCGCCTCCCCCCCTTTGGCCGGCCAGCCTCCCTCCTCTACTCCTTTATATACGGAGGCAGGGGCACCTCTAAACACACAAGTTGACACAAGTTGATCCACGTGATCGATTCCTTAGCCGTGTGCGGTGCCCCCTGCCACCATATTCCTCGATAATACTATAGCGGAGTTTAGGCGAAGCCCTGCTGCTGTAGTTCATCAAGATCGTCACCACGCCGTCGTGCTGACGAAACTCTTCCCCGACACTTTGCTGGATCGGAGTCCGGGGATCGTCATCGAGCTGAACGTGTGCTCGAACTCGGAGGTGCCGTAGTTTCGGTGCTTGATCGGTTGGATCGTGAAGACGTACGACTACTTCCTCTACGTCGTGTCATTGCTTCCGCAGTCGGTCTGCGTTGGGTACGTAGACAACACTCTCCTCTCGTTGCTATGCATCACATGATCCTGTGTGCGCGTAGGAAAATTTTTGAAATTACTACGAAACCCAACAGTGGCATCCGAGCCTAGGTTAATGATGTTGATGTTATATGCACGAGTAGAACACAAGTGAGTTGTGGACGATACAAGTCATACTGCCTACCAGCATGTCATATTTTGGTTCAGCGGCATTGTTGGACGAGACGACCCGGACCAACCTTACGCGTACGCTTACGCGAGACCGGTTCCCTCGACGTGCTTTGCACAGAGATGGCTTGCGGGCGACTGCCTCTCCAACTTTAGTTGAACCAAGTATGGCTACGCCCGGTCCTTGCGAAGGTTAAAACGGAGTCTATTTGACAAACTATCGTTGTGGTTCTTGATGCGTAGGTGAGATTGGTTCTTACTTAAGCCCGTAGCAGCCACGTAAAACATGCAACAACAAAGTAGAGGACGTCTAACTTGTTTTTGCAGGGTATGTTGTGATGTGATATGGTCAAGGCATGATGCTGAATTTTATTGTATGAGATGATCATGTTTTGTAACCAAGTTATCGGCAACTGGCAGGAGCCATATGGTTGTCGCTTTATTGTATGCAATGCAATCGCGATGTAATGCTTTACTTTATTACTAAACGGTAGTGATAGTCGTGGAAGCATAAGATTGGCGAGACGACAACGATGCTACGATGGAGATCAAGGTGTCGCGCCGGTGACGATGGTGATCATGACGGTGCTTCGGAGATGGAGATCACAAGCACAAGATGATGATGGCCATATCATATCACTTATATTGATTGCATGTGATGTTTATCTTTTTATGCATCTTATCTTGCTTTGATTGACGGTAGCATTATAAGATGATCTCTCACTAAATTATCAAGAAGTGTTCTCCCTGAGTATGCACCGTTGCAAAAGTTCTTCGTGCTGAGACACCACGTGATGAGCGGGTGTGATAGGCTCTACGTTCAAATACAACGGGTGCAAAACAGTTGCGCACGCAGAATACTCAGGTTAAACTTGACGAGCCTAGCATATGCAGATATGGCCTCGGAACACGGAGACCGAAAGGTCGAGCGTGAATCATATAGTAGATATGATCAACATAATGATGTTCACCGATGAAACTACTCCATCTCACGTGATGATCGGACATGGTTTAGTTGATTTGGATCACGTGATCACTTAGAGGATTAGAGGGATGTCTATCTAAGTGGGAGTTCTTAAGTAATATGATTAAATTGAACTTAAATTTATCATGAACTTAGTCCTGGTAGTATTTTGCAAATCATGTTGTAGATCAATAGCTCGCGTTGTTGCTTCCCTGTGTTTATTTTGATATGTTCCTAGAGAAAATTGTGTTGAAAAATGTTAGTAGCAATGTTGCGGATTTGATCCGAGGTTAAATCCTCATTGCTGCACAGAAGAATTATGTCCTTAATGCACCGCTAGGTGACAGACCTATTGCAGGAGCAGATGCAGAAGTTATGAACGTCTGGCTAGCTCAATATGATGACTACTTGATAGTTTAGTGCACCATGCTTAACGGCTTAGAATCGGGACTTCAAAGACGTTTTGAACGTCATGGACCATATGAGATGTTCTAGGAATTGAAGTTAATATTTCAAGCAAATACCCGAGTTGAGAGATATGAAGTCTCCAACAAGTTCTATAGCTAAAAGATGGAGGAGAATCGCTCAACTAGTGAGCATGTGCTCAGATTGTCTGGGTACTTCAATCGCTTGAATCAAGTGGGAGTTAATCTTCCAGATAAGATAGTGATTGACAGAATTCTCTAGTCACCATCACCAAGTTAGTAGAACTTCGTGATGAACTATAGTATGCAAGGGATGATGAAAATGATTCCCGAGCTCTTCGTGATGTTGAAATCAACGAAGGTAGAAATCAAGAAAGAGCATCAAGTGTTGATGGTTGACAAGATCACTAGTTTCAAGAAAAGGGCAAAGGGAAAGAAAGGGGAACTTCAAGTAGATTGACAAGCAAGTTGTCACTCCCACGAAGAAGCCCAAAGCTGAACCAAAGCCTGAAACTGAGTGCTTACACTGCAAAGGAAATGGTCACTGGAAGCAGAACTACCCTAAATATTTGGTGGATAAGAAGGATGGCAAAGTAAAAAAGGGTATATTTGATATACAGGTGTTTGATGTGTGATTTACTAGTGTTTATAGCAACCCCTCGGTATTTGGTACTGGTTCAGTTGCTAAGAGTAGTAACTCGAAACGGGAGTTGCAGAATAAACAGAAACTAGTTAAGGGTGAAGTGATGATGTGTGTTGAAAGTAGTTTCAAGATTGATATGATCATCATCGCACACTCCCTATTCTTTCGGGATTAGTGTTGAACCTAAATAAATGTTATTTGGTGTTTGCGTTGAGCATGAATATGATTTGATCATGTTTATTGCAATACGGTTATTCATTTAAGTAAGAGAATAAACTGTTGTTCTATTTACATGAATAAAACCTTATATGGTTACACACCCAATGAAAATAGTTCGTTGGATCTCGATCATAGTGATACACATAATCATAATATTGAAACCAAAAGATGCAAAGTTAATAATGATAAGTGCAACTTGTTTGTAGCACTGCCGTTTAGGTCATATTGGTGTAAAGCGCATGAAGAAACTCCATACTGATGGGCTTTTTGAATCACTTGATTATGAATCAGTTGATGCTTGCGAACCATGCCTCTTAGGCAAGATGACTAAGACTCTGTTCTTCGGAACAATGGAGCGAGCAATAGATTTGTTGAAAATCATACATACTGATGTATGTAGTCCGATGAATATTGAGGCTCTCGACAGGTATCATTATTTTCTGATCTTCACAGATGATTTGAGCAGATATGAGTATATCTACTTGATGAAACATAAGTCTGAAACATTTGAAAAGTTCAAAGAATTTCAGAGTGAAGTGAAAAATCATCGTAACAAGAAAATAAAGTTTCTACGATCTGATCGTAGAGAAGAGTATTTGAGTTACGAGTTTGGCCTTCAGTTAAAAACAATGTGAAATAGTTTCACTACTTATGCCACCTAGAACACCACAATATAATGGTATGTCCGAACGTCATAACCGTACTTTATTAGATATGGTGCGATCTATGATGTGTCTTACCGATCTACCACTATCGTTTTGGGGTTATGCATTAGAGACAGCTGCATTCACGTTAAATAGGGCACCATCAAAATCCGTTGAGACGACGCCTTATGAACTGTGGTTTAGCAAGAAACCAAAGTTGTCGTTTCTTAAATTTGGGGTTGCGATGCTTATATGAAAAAGTTTCATCCTGATAAGCTCAAACTCAAATCGGAGAAGTGCGTCTTCATAGGATATCCAAACGAAACTATTGGATACACCTTCTATCACAGATCCGAAAGGCAAGACTTTTGTTGCTAAATTTGGAAACTTTCTGGAGAAGGAATTTCTCTCGAAAGAAGTGAGTGGGAGGAAAGTAGAACTTGACGAGGTAACTGTACCTGCTCCCTTACTGGAAAGTAGTTCATCACAGAAAACTGTTTCAGTGACATCTACACCAGTCAGTGAGGAAGCCAATGATAATGATCATGAAACTTCAGATCAAGATACTACTGAACTTCGTAGATCAACCAGAGTAAGATCCGCACCAGAGTGGTACGGTAATCCTGTTCTGGAGGTCATGCTACTAGATCATGATGAACCTACGAACTATGAAGAAGCGATGGTGAGCCCAGATTCCGCCAAGTGGCTAGAAGCCATGAAATCTGAGATATGATCCATGTATGAGAACAAAGTGTAGACTTTGATTGACTTGCCCGATGATCGGTGAGTCATTAAGAATAAATGGATCTTCAAGAGGAAGACAGACGTTGATAGAAGTGTTACTATCTACAAAGCTAGACTTGTCGAAAAAGGTTTTTGACAAAGTTCAAGGTGTTGAATACGATGAGATTTTCTTGCTCGTATCGATGCTTAAAAGTCTGTCCGAATCATGTTAGCAATTGCCGCATTTTATGAAATCTGGCAAATGGATAAACAAAACTGCATTCCTTAATGGATTTATTAAAGAAGAGTTGTATATGATGCAACCAGAAGGTTTTGTCAATCCTAAGGGAGCTAACAAAGTGTGCAAGCTCCAGCGATCCATTTATGGACTGGTGTAAGCCTCTCAGAGTTGGAATAAACGTTTTGATAGTGTGATCAAAGCATTTGGTTTTATACAGACTTTTGGAGAAGCCTGTATTTACAAGAAAGTGAGTGGGAGCTCTGTAGCATTTCTGATATTATATGTGGATGACATATTATTGATTGGAAATGATATAGAATTTCTGGATAGCATAAAGGGATACTTGAATAAAAGTTTTTCAAGAAAAGACCTCAGTAAAAGCTACTTATATATTGAGAATCAAGATCTATTGAGATAGATCAAGACACTTGATAAGATTTTCAATGACTACATACCTTGGCAAGATTTTGAAATAGTTCAAAATGGAACAGTTAAAGAAAGAGTTCTTGCCTGTGTTGCAAAGGTATGAAATTGAGTAAGACTCAAATCCCGATCACAGCAGAAAATAGAAAGAGAATGAAAAGTCATTCCCTATGCCTCAGTCATAGGTTCTATAAAGTATGCTATGCTATGTACCAGACCTATTGTATACCTTGCTCTGTATTTGGCAAGGGAGTACAATAGTGATCTAGGAGTAGATCACTGGACATTGGTCAAGAATATCCTTAGTAAGGACTAAGGAGATGTTTCTCGATTATGGAGGTGATAAAAGAGTTTGTTGTAAAAGTTACATCAGTGCAAACTTTTACACTGATCCAGATGACTCTAAGTCTCAATCTGGATACATATTGAAAGTGGGAGAAATTAGCTAGAGTAGCTCCGCACAGAGCATTGTAGACATAGGATATTTGCAAAATACATACGGCTCTGAATATGACAGACCCGTTGACTAAGCTTCTCTCACGAGCAAAACATGATCACACCTTAGTACTCTTTGGGTGTTAATCACATAGCGATGTAAACTAGATTACTGAATCTAGTAAACCCTTTGGGTGTTGGTTACATAGCGATGTGAACTATGGGTGTTAATCACATGGTGATGTGAACTATTGCTGTTAAATCACATGGCGATGTGAACTAGATTATTGACTCTAGTGCAAGTGGGAGACTGAAGGAAATATGCCCTAGAGGCAATAATAAAGTTATTATTTATTTCCTTATATCATGATAAATGTTTATTATTCATGCTAGAATTGTATTAACCGGAAACATAATACATGTGTGAATACATAGACAAACAGAGTGTCACTAGTATGCCTCTACTTGACTAGCTCGTTAATCAAAGATGGTTATGTTTCCTGACCATGAACAATGAGTTGTTATTTGATTAACGAGGTCACATCATTAGTTGAATGATCTGATTGACATGACCCATTCCATTAGCTTAGCACCTGATCGTTTAGTATGTTGCTATTGCTTTCTTCATGACTTATACATGTTCCTATAACTATGAGATTATGCAACTCCCGTTTGCCGGAGGAACACTTTGGGTGCTACCAAACGTCACAACGTAACTGGGTGATTATAAAGGAGCATTACAGGTGTCTCCAAAGGTAGATGTTGGGTTGGCGTATTTCGAGATTAGGATTTGTCACTCCGATTGTCGGAGAGGTATCTCTGGGCCCTCTCGGTAATACACATCACATAAGCCTTGCAAGCATTACAACTAATATGATTAGTTGTGAGATGATGTATTACGGAACGAGTAAAGAGACTTGCCGGTAACGAGATTGAACTAGGTATTGGATACCGACGATCGAATCTCGGGCAAGTAACATACCGATGACAAAGGGAACAACATATGTTGTTATGCGGTCTGACCGATAAAGATCTTCGTAGAATATGTAGGAGCCAATATGGGCATCCAGGTCCCGCTATTGGTTATTGACCAGAGACATGTCTCGGTCATGTCTACATTGTTCTCGAACCCGTAGGGTCCGCACGCTTAAGGTTACGATGACAGTTATATTATGAGTTTATGCATTTTGATGTACCGAAGGTTGTTCGGAGTCCCGGATGTGATCACGGACATGACGAGGAGTCTCGAAATGGTCGAGACGTAAAGATTGATATATTGGGAGCCTATGTTTGGACATCGGAAGTGTTCCGGGTGAAATCGGGATTTTACCGGGTTACCGGGAGGTTACCGGAACCCCCCGGGAGCCATATGGGCCATCATGGGCCTTAGTGGAAAGGAGAAAGGGGCAGCCCAAGGTGGCTGCGCCTCTTCCCCCTCCCCTAGTCCTATTAGGACTAGGAGAAGGTGGCCGGCCCCCCTCTCTCCCTTCCCCTCCGAGGAATCCTAGTTGGACTAGGATTGGAGGGGGAATCCTACTCCCAGTGGGAGTAGGACTCTCCTGCGCCTCCCCCCCTTTGGCCGGCCAGCCTCCCTCCTCTACTCCTTTATATACGGAGGCAGGGGCACCTCTAAACACACAAGTTGACACAAGTTGATCCACGTGATCGATTCCTTAGCCGTGTGCGGTGCCCCCTGCCACCATATTCCTCGATAATACTGTAGCGGAGTTTAGGCGAAGCCCTGCTGCTGTAGTTCATCAAGATCGTCACCACGCCGTCGTGATGACGAAACTCTTCCCCGACACTTTGCTGGATCGGAGTCCGGGGATCGTCATCGAGCTGAACGTGTGCTCGAACTCGGAGGTGCCGTAGTTTCGGTGCTTGATCGGTTGGATCGTGAAGACGTACGACTACTTCCTCTACGTCGTGTCATTGCTTCCGCAGTCGGTCTGCGTTGGGTACGTAGACAACACTCTCCTCTCGTTGCTATGCATCACATGATCCTGTGTGCGCGTAGGAAATTTTTTGAAATTACTACGAAACCCAACATGTACGGGTAAGTAAACCTGACGATTATATGTATTAGTAGCCCCTGAGACTTGAAACAGTTGACACAACTGATTTAAGGATCAATATTTGTGCAGGTTCTTACGGAGAAGAATTCCCAACTGTCTCAAGAGCTGGACAAGTGCAAGGCCCAGCTGGAAGCCACTGTTTCCGCATTGAAGGAGTCCAAAAATGGTCCCCCTGGTAACTCCTTTGTCTATTGCAAAGAATATCAGTACCAGGTAGTATGCGGTGTATATGCACACCTAACAATAGATGTTGCAGGTGGCCCCGGAGTGAATCCGGAGGTCGTGGAGGCGGATACGTACGTGATGAGCGACAACGAAATGCTGGCGAGCGCGTGCTGACGTGAGTCAGGTAGGAGAAAAATGATCTCCAAGATGCCAATATCCGGCTGGGCATGGAATGGAAGGACGTCTGAGCCCAGCTTGCGGACTCCGTGAAGGAGAATAAATGGCTTCAGTGCGGCATTTTTAGTAAGTGCTTGAACGAACTTTTTAAAGGAGTTCGGCAAAGAAGCCTGCTAACAGCGTTATATCTGCAGGTATGCTGACGGGTCGTCCCGCAGAGGAGATGCCTGGGTCCTCGGGTGATCTTCTGTCAGAGCTCTCACAACTGCACGAACAAGTTAGACAGGTGATGCAGAGTATTGCCCAAGCCTTGTGGCCATCCGTGTCCCCGCCAGGAGGCATGGGGGAGCTTATAGAGAAGCTGAAGGGAGCACGACGACGCTTCCTGTTATGGAAGATATCAGCCTACCGACAAGGTGCACGGGAGCCTGGCCTATGGTGAAGACACGATACACCAAGGCTGACCCAAACCACATGGCCGAGGTCGGACCTATGGGGCCCGATGGGAAAGAGATCCCTGTCAGTTTAGTGTATGATCAAGTAGAGTTAGCCGCCAAGTATTCCCAACAGGATTGTAGGCTAGACAGCCTGTTGGATGGCATAGAAGAAGAATTTAATCAGTCTTAGTGACTGTGTACTTCAAGTGACAGATGTAATGGCCCTAGCCGGATTGTAAATTATTTGTCATGGAGGACCTTTTCGCTTCGACCTCTGGACCCGATAGTCCGGAGTGTATCTGAATACCCACTCCGTTATATAAAAACCGGGGTATGCATGGAAACCAGGCGTAGGGGTCATAAGTGCTTGAACAGACAAGTACCCAACTAGCTATGTTATATTACATGGGTAGTAAGAAACATCTTCCAGGGAGAATAGTTCCGTTAAGGGTTCCTTTCCTTGGGTAGGCATGCCCTAATGTGCATGTCCGAACTGCGAGACGCAGGTTAAAAACATCTGGGGCGTGTAGTAATTTAAATGAAAGTCATCTTTTATTCACCGATCGAATATTCCCTTAAGAACGCTATCTTTCGGCTTCACCCAGTCTGAGGTACACATCCGGCTGACCCGACAGTAACAATTGCAGAGGTGCTCCCCTTATGCCCTAGCCGAATTAATGGGAACGTAGGGCATAAACACAAGAGCCAGGCAACCCAGCTTGGCCAAAACTTAAGTCATATCGATGCATATAATGGCGAAAAAGGGTACATGCGGAAGAATGACACATGTGCGGGGCATGAAGCCCAGAAAAAACAGTTATATTAAGCTTCTGTTCAGGAAGCCCCCAGGTATATTGAGCGCGGTTAGCGCGTCGAGATTGTGTAACCAAGACACAGGTTTAGCCCTTTAGGGCTTTCATGAGAAAATAGAGAAAGAAAGAGAGAAAAAATAGATGTGCATAAAATTCATGGAGGTAAGGAGACGAACATAGAGTCCGGCGCTAGGCGTAGAATCTTCGGAGTCTGGTTGCGTTCCATGGGTTTGGCTTGAGTCGATTATTCAATGCATCCCGTAGACGGTATGCTCCACCAGTCAGAACCTGGTCGATAATAAAAGGACCTTCCCATTTGGGCTTGAGCTTGTTCTTTTTCTTCTCTGGGAGGCGCAAAACTAGTTCACCAACGTTATTGGTTTTGGTCCGCACTTCTCTGCTTTGATACCCTCGAGCCTGTTGTTATGCGGAATGGGCTTTTGCCACATCGCGCTCCTCCTCCAAGGCATCCAAACTGTCCTACCGATCGAGCTCGACCTCTCTTTCTTCGTACATGCGCACTCGAGGTGAGTCATGAATTATGTCTCAAGGCAGCACCGCCTCAACGCCGTACACCATAAAAAACGGTGTGTATCCGGTAGTACGATTCGGCATGGTCTGCAACCCCCATAGTACAGAGTCGAGCTCCTCTACCCAATGGGTGTCTGATTCCTTTAAGGACCGGACTAATCTGGGTTTAATACCACTCATGATAAGACCATTCGCTCGTTCGACTTGACCGTTAGTTTGTGGATGATAGACATAAGCATAATCGAGCTTGATGCCCATGTTACTGCACCAAAGTTTCACCTCGTCGGCTGTAAAGTTCGTGCCGTTGTCGGTGATGATGTTGTGGGGAACGCCATAATGGTGTACAACCCCGGATATGAAGTCCATCACCGGTCCGGATTCAGCTGTTTTGACAGGTTTGGCTTCTATCCATTTGGTGAATTTGTCCACCATGACCAGTAAGTATTTTCTCTTATGGGTTCTGTAACGCCCCGAGACCGATGTGCCAGGTGTCATCCAGTTATTCGTTGTTGTCACGTTGTCTTTGCTTGCGTGTCATGCATTGCATATCATGTCATCATGTGCATTTCATTTGCATACATGTTCATCTCATGCATCCGAGCATTTTCCGCGTTGTCCGTTTTGCATTCCGGTGCTTCGTTCTCCTCCGGTGGTCATTTCTACCTTTCTTTTGTGTGTGGGGATTAAACATTTCTGGATTGGACCGAGACTTGCCAAGCGGCCTTGGTTTACTACCGGTAGACCGCCTGTCAAGTTTCGTATCATTTGGACTTCGTTTGATACTCCAACGGTTAACCGAGGGACCGAAAAGGCCTCGTGTGTGTTGCAGCCCAACACCCCTCCAATTTGGCCTAAAACCCACCAAACCCTTCTCCATCATCTAGAGCATTCGATGACGATCGCGTGGCCGAAAACCGCATCTCATTTGGACTCTCCTAGCTCCCTCTACCTATATATATGTGCAACCCTCCCGAAATTCGCGGTCTAACCCTAGCCTTCCCCTACCTCGCGCACCGGACAAAAATCCACCACCCGAACATGTCCGACCGCCGCCTCCGACGAATCCGCCGCCGCCACGTCATCTCCGCCTCCTTCTCTCTCCTCCCCGCCGCTGGGCCCGAGGGAGCACAGATCGGGCCCGCCCCAGGCCAGATCGGGCCGCCACCGCCCGAGATCTCCGCCGCCGTGCTCCATCGCCGCCGCCTCGC
>NC_041382.1:267980784-268022649 GCF_002162155.2 Triticum dicoccoides | reverse complement strand
CATCGCTGACCGGCTCCGCCCCGACCGGCCACCGTCGCCATCGCCGCGGCTCTGCCCCGACCGCCTCACCGGACTCCGGCGACCTCGCCGGACCCGGCTGCCGCCCTGGCTCAGATCTGGCCAAGTGGGATCAGATCCACCCGGCCGCCAACCAAACAGCCCCGCGTCCCTGATCTCCTCGTCCAGGGTCCTCCTCGTCCCGGTTCCCGCGGGGTAGAATTTCTTCTAAGTCCTGAGATTCCCAGATCCATATGCATATGTTCATAGCCCCGTAACTTTGCATCCGTAGCTCCGATTCATGCATATAGCATATCAAAATGTTCATATCAGAGAGTACATCATTTCATTCCATTGCATCATTTTCATTTGAGCTCATCTTGATGCCCGAAATGCTGTTAGAAGAGGGCTACTTGAGTTATTTGTCAGATCTGCTGCTCCATTTAGCTTTTTGTCATTTTTGCCATGATTAATGTGTGCATGATATGCCCTGATGCTCTACATATGTTTTGTTAAGGGTTTTGCCATCTTTCTAGAGGTGCAACCCATGTATTTTTGTGATGTGTGTGGGGACTAGTTCAAGCTTGCAAAGTGGTGCACTTGCTAATTCTGTTTTCAGGGACTGAGCAATTCCACTAAGTCCTTGATCTGTTTATCTCATGATGACATATGTTCATGTTGTTTCCTAATGATCCGTGCCTCTTTTGAGGATGATCAGTAAGGATGTTTTGTTAATATTGTAGTGCTCTATCCATCCATGTCTTTGTTTGCAATTATGGAGCACCCTAGCTTGAGTCAATCGAGCTCTACTTTTGCTACCTTGTGAATCTGGGCAGATTGTCAACTTGTTTGCAATTTTGCCGATGATGTTGTGGTTGATCCGTGCATGCTATGCTATTGTTCTTGCCATGTCTAGATTGCATTTCGTGCCTTCTTGATGGATGTATGCTTGTATTGCCATGACTTGCACCATAGTGAGTGCATCGAGCTCGTAAACATGCCTACTTGAGTTATGTTTTCAGCATGCTCCAGTTTTCACTAAGTTTGAAAACGGATTATATTTTTGCTATGTTCATGTGCTTGCAATTGTATTTTCTGATCCCTTTTGGCTCAAGGTCACTAAGGGACTTTTGTTAAGCTCTTTGAGTAGCTCCATGCCATGCTTTACTTTGCCATGTTCAGACCCTGTAGAATATAGTTTTCATGCTCGAAAGTGTGCTACCTGATCTGAAATTCCAGGCTAGTGTTAATTTCACTAAGTCTGAAATCTGCTTGCCATATGCATTTTTGCCATGCTTGTTTGAACCTGTTAATGGATGATTTGGCCGTAGCTCAGTGCTAAACTTTTGTTAAGCATCTTGTGTGCATCCCTGCCATGTATTTTGTTGTCATGTTTGGGTGCTGTAGCATGCTCATCTCATTGCATTTAGATGGATACTTGCTGTAAATCGCAGACCGGAGTCATATTTGAATCGCTTGCCATTTCCAAACCGTAACTCCGATTCCGGCGTTCTTTATATCGTTTTCAAGCAATTTCATCTCATCTTTCCAGTGGCAAACTTGGATTTCCAAGTTGAGGCCAGGTTCATGCATTTCCTGTCATATCTTGCATATGCATCGCATACCGCATCCCGCATATCATACCATGTTCATGTGTGGGTTGTTTACTATGTTGTGTGCTTCTTTCCGGTGTTGCTTCTTCGGGTTGGTTCCGGTAACGTCGCGTTTGTGAGGAACCGTTCATCAACGTCCGTTTGTCTTCTTCATGGACTCGTTCTTCTTCCTTGCGGGATTTCAGGCAAGATGATCATACCCTCGAAATCACTACTATCTTTGCTTGCTTAGTTGCTCGCTCTTTTGCTATGCCTATGCTGCGATACCTACCACTTGCTTATCATGCCTCCTACATTGTTGAACCAAGCCTCTAACTGACCTTGTCCTAGCAAACCGTTGATTGGCTATGTTACCGCTTTGCTCAGCCCCTCTTATAGCGTTGTTAGTTGCAGGTGAAGATTGAAGTTTTGTTCCTTGTTGGAACATGGAGATCGTTCCTTGTTGGAACATGTTTACTTGTTGGGATATCACAATATATCTTATTTAATTAATGCATCTATATACTTGGTAAAGGGTGGAAGGCTCGGCCTTATGCCTGGTGTTTTGTTCCACTCTTGCCGCCCTAGTTTCCGTCATATCGGTGTTATGTTCCCGGATTTTGCGTTCCTTACGCGGTTGGGTAATAATGGGAACCCCTTGATAGTTCGCCTTGAATTAAAACTTCTCCAGCAATGCCCAACATTGGTTTTACCATTCGCCACCTAGCCTTTTCTTTCCCTTGGGTCGGCCAGCCCAAGGGTCATCTTTATTTTACCCCCCCCCCCCCGGGCCAGTGCTCCTCTGAGTGTTGGTCCAAAGTAGAGTCCTGTGCAGCGTCCCCTCGGGGAAACTCGAGGTTTGGTTTTAGTTGTATGGAGCGCTCATCTGAGTGTGCCCTGAGAAAGAGATATGTGCAGCTCCTATCGGGATTTGTCGGCACATTCGGGCGGTGTTGCTGGTTTAGTTTTACCCTGTCGAAATGTCTTGTTGTACCGGGATACCGAGTCTGATCGGAACGTCTCGGGAGGAGGTCTGTTCCTTTGTTGACCGTGAGAGCTTGTCATGGGATAAGTTGGGACACCCCTGCAGGGATTTGAACTTTCGAAAGCCGTGCCCGCGGTTATGGGCAGATGGGAATTTGTTAACGTCCGGTTGTAGAAAACCTAAAGTCGACCTTAATTAAAATGAATCAACCGCGTGTGTAACCGTGATGGTCTCTTTTCGGCGGGGTCCGGGAAGTGAACACGGTTGTTGGAGTTATGCTTGACGTAGGTTGTTATAGGATCACTTCTTGATCATACTTTTATCGACCGTGCTTTGCCTTCTCTTCTCGCTCTCTTTTGCGTATGTTAGTCACCATACATGCTAGTCGCTTGCTGCAGCTCCACCTCATACCTTTACCTTACCCATAAGCTTAAATAGTCTTGATCGCGAGGGTGTGAGATTGCTGAGTCCCCGTGACTCACAGATACTTACAAACCAGCTTGTAGGTGCCGATGAGTCCGTGCAGATGACGAAATCAAGCTCAGGGAGGAGCTCGATGAAGATCTTGTCCTTTGTGTTGTTTCGTTCTAGTTGATCAGTAGTGGAGCCCAGTTGGGGTCGATCGGGGACCTTTGTCGCATTTGGGGTTCTTCTTTTATTTTGGTTCCGTAGCCGGACCTTGATTGTATTTTGGATGATGTAATGCTTTATTCATGTATTGTGTGAAGTGGCGATTGTAAGCCAACTATGTATCTCTTTCCCTTATGTATTACATGGGTTGTTTGCGAAGATTACCTCACTTGCGACATTGCTTTCAATGCGGTTATGCCTCTAAGTCGTGCTTCGACACGTGGGAGATATAGCCGCATCGAGGGCGTTGCAGGTTCCCTCCTTGAGGGGTCCGACCATATCGAGCCCCTAGACCGCAAAGGGCCAAGTAATGGGGATGGTTTGGAGGGCGGTAGGTGGCATGTGGCTTTGGTTTGCAAAAAGCTGGCAGCCAACGCGATGTTGAACCAGATGCTGTGCATCTACCCGGGCCGTCGGCCAATAAAAACCTGTACAGAAGGCCTTACTTACAATTTCCCGGGCTGCTGCATGGTGGCCGCCAAGTCCGGCATGGATTTCTGCCAACAGCTTCCGCCCTTCCTCTTCAGAGATGCACCTTTGAAGGACTCCAGTTGTGCTTTTCTTATAAAGGTCTCCCTCATGGACCTTGTAGGCTTTAGATCGCCGCACTATGCAGCGAGCCTCATTTTGGTCCTCGGGTAATTCCTGTCTGGTTAGGTAGGCCAGGAATGGTTCTGTCCACGGGGCAATGACGACCATTATCACATGGGCTGAAGGTGTTATTTTGGCGGCAGAGCCTCCGATTGTGTCAGAGTATTCGGTATATGGGGTTATGGCTGGGTCCGGACAAATTTTGCCGGTGTCCCCTTCCCATACTACGGATGATTTAAACAGTCTTTCCAGGAAGATGTTTGGTGGGACAGGGTCGCGTTTAGTGTTGATACGAGCTAGGATGTCCCCTGCCTGGTTGTTTTCGCGAGCCACATGGTGGAATTCCAGCCCCTCGAACTGGGCTGACATTTTGAGGACGGCGTTGCGATATGCCGCCATTTTTGGATCCTTGGCATCGAAGTCTCCATTTATTTGGGATATTGCAAGGTTCGAGTCCCCATGCACCTCTAGGCGTTGGATGCCCATGGAGACTGCCATCCGGAGGCCGTGTAGTAGGGCCTCGTATTCGGCTGCGTTATTGGAGTTCGTATATAGTATCTGGAGCACGTATTGCACCGTGTCTCCGGTGGGGACGTCAGGACGACGCCAGCCCCTAGACCAGCCAGCATTTTAGAGACGTCGAAGTGCATGATCCAATTGGAGTATGCGCCATACTATTTAGGGAGTTCGGCTTCTGTCCATTCGGCTGCGAAATCGGCCAGTACTTGCGACTTAATGGCTCGTCGTGGCTTATATGTTATGTCGAACGGGAGGAGCTCAATGGCCCATTTAGCAATCCGGCCCGTGGCATCACGGTTGTTTATTATGTCATTGAGTGGTACTTCGGATGCCACTGTGATCGAACACTCTTGAAAGTAGTGTCGTAATTTCTAGGATGCCATAAATACCGCGTATGCTATCTTTTGGTAATGTGGGTACAGTGATTTGCATGGAGTGAGGACGGTGGATACATAATATACCGGCTTTTGAAGCGGGAATTTATGTCCGTCCGTCTCTCATTCGACGACGAGCACTGCGCTTACAACTTGGTGAGTTGCCGCTATATATAATAGCATTGGTTTGCCGACAGTTGGCGCGGCCAGGATTGGGTTGGCGGCCAGGATGGCTTTGATTTCTTCCAGTCCGGCCGTGGCTGCGTCCGTCCACTCGAAGTGCTCGGTGCGCCTAAGAAGGCGATAAAGGGGAAGTGCCTTTTCTCCTAATCGGGAGATAAAGCGGCTTAAAGCCACCACGCATCCAGTCAATTTCTGGATTTGCTTGAGGTCAGTTGGGATAGCCAACTGTGACAACTCGGATTTTAGCCAGGTTTGCTTCAATTCCTCTACTGGAGACGATGAAGCCCAGGAGCTTTCCGGTGGGAACGCCGAAGACGCATTTTTCCGGATTGAGCTTAATGTCGTATGTTCGGAGATTGTTGAATGTGAGCCTCAAGTCGTCTATTAAAGAGTCGACGTGTCTAGTTTTAATGACCACATCGTCTACGTATGCCTCCACAGTCTTGTCGATTTGCTTTTCCAGACATGTCTGGATCATGCGCTGATATGTTGCGCCGGCGTTTTTGAGCCCAAAGGGCATTGTGTTAAAGCAGAAGGGGCCGTATGGTGTTATAAATGTTGTTGCGGCTTGATCAGACTCCTCCATCTTTATCTGGTGGTAACCGGAGTATGCATCGAGGAAGCACAATGATTCGTGTCCGGCTTTCCTCCCATGAGTGTGTTTCCGGGATGATGGGTGCATCTTCGTCCGGACTGCTTTCTTCCCTAGACGGGGATTGATGAGGCTTATCTTTGGCGTCATCATGTTCGGATGTCGGATCCGCACTATGTTTGCAGTTTGCATCTTGATCGTTTTCTGCCACCAGGGTGGTGCAGTTGTCATCTCTTCCAGAGTCGCGTGGACTATTATTATCGTTGTTCTTGCTATGGCGGGGCTTAGGGCGGCGCCGCTAACGTCGGCGCTTGGGTTGCTTCTTGGAGGGGTCATCCTCCATCTTCTCATCGCCATTGGCTTCTTTGGTGGTGTCCACCATGTATATATCATATGATGAGGTGGCAGTCCAGTGCCCTGAGGGTGGTGGATCCTGTTCGTCTCCGGCTTCGTCGTCCATACCGTCGAAGTCTCCGGAGCCGAAGTCGAGCATGTCGGTTAAGTCGTCGACAGTGGCTACTAAGTGGGTGGTGTGTGGGCAGTGAATTTCTTTGTCGTCTGCATCCCATTCTAACCGGACATAGTTCGGCCAAGGTTCTCCCGACAGGGAGAGAGACCTTAATGAATTTAGCACATCCCCGAAGGGTGAGTGCTGAAAGATGTCCGTGGAGGTGAACTCCATGATCGGCGCCCAGTCGGACTCGACGGGCATGGATATGAGCGGCTTGGAGTCCGTGGCCGTAGATGAATCCAGTAGTTTGGCGACACAGCTCTCGTAAGGGGTGAAGTCAGTATCCGGCTCTATTGCCACTGTGCGTGTGGCCTCCATGGCGGGGTCCATCCCTCCGCTCTCGGATGGTGCGACTTGCTCCGAATTGATGGACGGAGTAGCTGCGGATGCGATCTCCCGAATACTGTCTGACGACACAGTTACGTCATGCTCGTCAAGACTGTACGGCGTGTCCGCATGGGCTCGAATCCATCAAAGATCAACTCTCCGCGGATGCCGGCCGTGTAGTTCAAGTTTCCAAATCTGACCTGATGGCTAGGGGTGTAGCTCTCAATCTGCTCCAGATGGCCAAGCGAATTGGCCCGCAGTGCAAAGCCGCCGAATATGAAGATCTGTCCGGGGAGGAAAGCGTCACCCTGGACCGCATCGCCAGCGATGATCGAAGGAGCCATCGAGCCTTATGGTGATGACATAGTGGAACTCTCAATGAAAGCACCAATGTCGGTGTCAAAACTGGCGGATCTTGGGTAGGGGGTTCCGAACTGTGTGTCTAAGGCGGATGGTAACATGAGGCAGGGGACACGATGTTTTACCCAGGTTCGGGCCCTCTTGATAGAGGTAAAACCCTACGTCCTGCTTGATTGTTCTTGATGATATGAGTATTACAAGAGTAGATCTACCACGAGATCAGGGAGGCTAAACCCTAGAAGCTGGCCTATGGTATGATTGTCTGTTGTCCTATGGACTAAAACCCTCCGGTTTATATAGACACCGGAGGGGGCTAGGGTTACACAAGGTCGGTTACAAAGGAGGAGATATACATATCCGTATTGCCTAGCTTGCCTTCCACGCCAAGTAAAGTCCCATCCGGACATGAGATGAAGTCTTCAATCCTGTATCTTCATGGTCCAACAATCCGGCAAAAGGATATAGTCCGGCTGTCCGAAGACCCCCTAATCCAGGACTCCCTCATGGACCATCGTTGCCGTGATCCTGCAGCCCCTGCAAATGGGGAGCTCCTATTCAGTGTAGTTAGCACCGGGGAAGCCAACCGGCGCCCGCAGCAACGCCTGGTGGGCCGGCCCATTAATACTTGTTTTCTTTTCTTCTTAAATCCCCAAAAAGATGTGGGTACCAAGATTCAAACCATGCTGCAGGGTTTTAAGAACAAATGCACCAACCAACTCACCCATCACACTTGATGTGCCCGATTCCTTTTTTGATATTCAAAATGCAACCCGTAAAAAAGGCATTTGTTTTCCTTTCCGTTTTTTCCTTTTTTTATTCGCAACGGTTAACTGGTTCCACCGTTGATTTGTGATGATACAAGAACGTGGAGACTATAAGTCACTTGATCCCACTGATATCCTCAAGAGACTAAACACTCATGAGTTCCAGCTTGCTGAGAAGAGAATTCTTCATATGGACCAAATTCTTCATATGGATCTTAGTCCTCATACGGACCAAATTCCTCATGTGGATCAAATTCCTCAAAAGGATCAAAGTCCTCATATGAACATCGTCGTGCTAACCCTTCTGCTTCATAGGGAAGATATAAGGATTATGGATATGTGCATCATTCATCAAATCATTATGTTCATAAATCCTCAAAGAATTTCTCATCTTACTCTTATGCTTACCCTAACCCTTCGTCTGTGAAACGAAGTGGATTGTCATCTATGCCACCTTTCTCTTATGGAGCTCGCAGAATGATGAACTCTTTGCCACCCCTTCAAATGTGGGTGGTGAAGAAAAAGAACTGATCTCTTATGTAGGGTCAGGTCTCCAATTGAACATAAACGTCTGAAGAATTTGGTGGAGACCTAAATATGCTTGAAAGGACGCAAGCTAATCATGAAGAAATGAATTCTCATTTCTCACGTCCTCATACTGCTTTATCTGTTCTATTGCTTGATGATTTTGATCTGATGAAATTGATATCATATTCTTCACTGATGAAGTATATGATTTCGTAAGCTGCAATAATTCATCTGTAGGATGATCAACCCAAAGCCACTGAGTGGGTCCTCGATAGTAGATGTACAAATCACATGACTGGTGACAAGAATCTATTGATGAATGCTCCCTTATCTCCATCACATCTGAAGTATATCACCTACGCTGACAAAGGCAAAAGCAAGGTATTGGGTCTAGGTAAGGTTGCAATCTCAAAGGATCGACACATGGACAAAGTCATGCTTGTCGAGTCCTTAGGGTTCAACCTCATGTCTGTCTCAATGCTTTGTGATCTTGATATGGTTGTTGTCTTTGGCAAATATCCTTGTGTTGTGATCATGGAAGATGACAATTCCAAAGTCTTCAAAGGCTTTAGGAGAGGAGTTTTGTATATTGTTGATTTCTCTATAGGACCACAACCTACTACATGTCTACTTGCAAAAGCTTCACAAGGCTGGCTATGGCATCGACGACTTGGTCATGCTGGGATGAGGAACTTGCACGCGCTCACGAAGAATAAGCATGGCATTGGCATCGAGGGTGTCAAATTCCTCAAGGACCATTTGTGTGGAGCTTGTGAAGCCAGAAAGATGACCAAGGCCAAGCATCCCTCAAAGACCATCATGACTTCCACTCGTCCATTTGAATTGCTTCACATGGATCTCTTTGGCCCTTCTCACTATGACACATTTACTAATGTTGCATCTTTATATGGCTTTGTCATTGTTGATGATTATTCTTGATATACATGGGTGAATATCATCACTTACAAAACTGAAGTGCAGGAAGTCTTCAAACAATTTTCCTCGAGGGCTTCAACCAACTTTCGTGTGAAGATCAAGCACATCAGAAGTGACAATGGAACTGAGTTCAAGAACACTGGTCTTGATGACTATCTTGATGAACTTGGTATCACTCATGAGTTATCTGCTCCATATACTCCTCAGCAGAATGGCGTCGTGGAGTGCAAGAACAGGAATCTTGTTGAGATGGCTCGCACTATGCTTGATGAGTACAAGACGCCTACTCGCTTCTGGCCTGAGGCAATTGATACTGCGTGCCACATCATCAACAGGGTATATATTCACAAATTCTTCAAGAAGACTGCATATGAACTCCTCACTGACAAGAAACCCAATGTGAGTTATGTCAAAGTCTTTGGTGCTAAATGCTGGATTAGAGATCCTCATCACAATTCTAAATTTGCATCAAAAGCACATGAAGGTTTTATGCTCGGTTATGGTAAGGACTCGCACACCTACAGTCTCCAACACCTATCACCACAAGGTTGTTGAAACTATAGATGTGCAGTTTGATGAAACTAATGGCTCACAAAGAGAGCACCTACCTCCTATGACAGATGGAATACCTCCCGAGGAATCCATCAAGTTCAAGGCTACTAAGGATGTCATTCCTACCGAAGAATCTGTTGAATAAGTCATTCCAGAACGTGAAGAACGTCATGCTAATGCACCTGAAGAAAATGGTGCTGAGGAAAATGCTGATCAAATTCCTCAATGACAACCAACTCATCCTCGCATTGCAAATGAAGTGCAGATTGAGAAAATCATCAGCGACATCAACATTCCAGGTCCTCTCACGCGCTCAAGAGCTTCACATTTATCTAACTTTTGTGGGCACTTTGCTTTCGTCTCTATCATAGAGCCCACTAAGGTAGATGAAGCATTTCTGGAGCCTGAGTGGATTCAAGCTATGCAAGAGGAATTACATCAATTTGAGCTCAACAACGTCTGCGAACTGGTCAAATGTCCAGATCCTCGCAAGCACAATATCATTGGCACAAAGTGGATCTACTGCAACAAGCAAGATGAAAATGGCCTTGTGGTGAGGAATAAGGCACGACTTGTAGCTCAAGGCTACACACAGGTTGAAGGAATTGATTTCGATGAAACTTTTGCACCTGTTGCTAGACTTGAGGCTATTCGCATATTACTTGCTTATGCTAACCATCATGATATCATCTTACATCAAATGGATGTGAAAAGTGCATTCCTCAATGGTAAGGTTGAGGAATAAGTATATGTTGCTCAACCCCCAGGTTTTGAAGATCCAAAGCATCCTGACAAAGTTTTCAGACTAATAAGGCCCTCTATGGCCTCAAGCAGGCCCCTCGGGCATGGTATGATACTTTGAAGGAGTTCCTCATGAAGAAAGGCTTCAAACCAGGTTCACTTGACCCAACTCTTTTCACAAAATCTTATGACGGTGAATTGTTTGTGTGCCAAATATATGTTGATGATATCATTTTCGGTTGTACTGACCAACGTACAGTGATGAATTTGCCTATATGATGAGTGAAGAATATCAAATGTCTATGATGGGAGAATTGAAATTTTTCTTAGGTCTTCAAATTCGTCAACAGTACAATGGCATATTCATATCTTAGGAGAAATACCTCAAGGATGTACTGAGGAAATTCGACATGCAAGATTGCAAAGGAGTCAAAATACCTATACCCACAAATGGCCATCTATGCACTGATGAAAATGGTATTGAGTTCGATCAAAAGGTATACCGCTCCATGATTGGTTCTTTATTGTATTTATGTGCATCTAGGCCAGATATTATGCTTAGTGCTTGCATGTGTGCCCAATTTCAAGCTAAACCAAAGGAATCACACCATAAGGCTGTGAAGCATATTCTTTGATATGTAGCTCACACACCAACACTTGGATTATGGTATCCCAAGGGCTCGACTTTTGATCTCATTGGGTATTCAGACTCTGACTATGCTGGTGATCGTGTGGACCGCAAGTCAACATCAGGAACATGCCATTTCCTCGGACGATCCTTGGTCTATTGGTCCTCGAAGAAACAGAACTGCGTATCACTGTCTACTGCTGAAGCTGAGTACACTGCTGTTGGTTCTTGCTGTGCTCAATTGCTGTGAATGAAGTAAACCCTCAAAGACTACGGCATCAACATGAAGAATGTGCCTCTCCACTGTGACAATGAGAGTGCCATGAAGATTGTTCATAACCCAGTTCAGCACTCGAAGACAAAGCACATCCAGATTCGTCATCATTTTCTTCGCGATCATGTGTTGAAGGGCGACATCGCTATTGAGCATGTGAAGACTGAAGAACAGTTAGCCGATATCTTCACAAAGCCCTTGGATGAGAAGAGATTTAGCAAGTTGAGGTGTGAGCTAAATATCTTAGAATCTTTGAATGTCCTTTGAAAAGGACACACATCCTAACACTTATGCAAAATCGATGACTTAGATGTGCAACACACGAAATAATGTTTATATTCAATCAATGAAGACTAACCCTCTAAGTGTGAAAAAATTAACAAAGAATTTGATTCTCAGAACCCTACGACAATTGTACGCGGTGTCTGAAATCATCATTCTTATACGGTGGGTCACGCCACCACCAAAAGTTTAATATCTTCAATTTGAGTTTTTGAAATTCCTCAGTTGTTCATTTTCTTCAACTTTGCAATGTCTTCACTCTTTCCATTGTTGCTCTTCATTGGCAATATAGATATATATGAGTTTATGTCCTCTACAACGTTCACTTATTGATATTTCTTCAAGCTGCTTGTTCTGCTAAGTGAATGTGATCGGACCCTTACCCCTCTATGCTATACTCAACCCAGTCTATTCACAAATTCTTCATGTGCGTTCTATTTGAAATTCATTCAAAATCTTCACTGTGTCCTTGTCAACCAAAGAATTTGTGAACGCAATCTTAAACTTATCTTATCAGAATTTTCGGCTTTTGCCGCTCAAACCGTTCCACCTTTTCGTGATATATTATTCTATTCACCCACTATCGCACACGATCATCACCTCTCTGTACGTGGGTGACACATGTCACGCGAATGAGAAGGGTCAGGGGCACGTTCGTCCAATTTCCTCGGGCGAGCAGTTTTTCACTTCGGCTATAAATACCTCCCCCCTTCCTCACTTCATTTTTACTCCGCTCGACCTCACTCCCTCGCTCGAGCTCTCAAACCCTAGCGCTACCGCTACTTCCATCGTCGTAGGTGAGGAAGAGCTTCACTGCCTCGACCTCGTCGCCGCCGTACTCGCGCCGGTTGTGGATTTCTTCACTCCACCGCCGCCGTAGCTGTCTTCCTCAGCCAAGTTAGGGCGTGGAAGATATGAACTGACGAGCTTCTAAATCTACCCTTCACGGTTCGCCGTGTTCTTTGTCAAGGGTAATTAAAAGTTACTTTTACTGCCCTTGTTGATTCTGATGTTTTCTGCAAATCTTCAAAAGGTGTTTATTCCTCAAATCTTCACACACTAAACACCTTACATATCATCTGTTCTTGATCTATTTCTCTAAGCATCATTTCTCTTCAATATTCCTCAATTGTGTGGATTTTCAAATCTGTACAACTCTGGAACCTAAGTCAAAGAACGCTTAGTGAAATTCCTCAAGACTCATCCGGTCAAATTCCTCAAACTTGTTCTTTTTGCAAAAACTTCTGAGAACGCATATGACCTCTCCAAATTCTTTGCACCTATACTCTGTTCATAGGTACACATGTCTGCTGCTGAATCTCTAGGTTCTCATCAACTTAACTCATTTGCAGCGTTCCTCGAAGAAAAGTTGCATACCTCTTCAGAGAACTCAATAGTTCAAAACCTCAGCTGAAGAAAATGGCTGATGGAAAGAAACCTCAGAAGGGAGGAAAGAAGCTGCAAGTCAACACAATGTTTGAGATCCCTGATGACATTTACAAGGATTGTTGCACTCCTGATGAGGCCACACATGGAAAGGAGGACAAAAATCAGCGCAAGGTGCGCATACAAAGGATAGAGAGGATATGGGCATGAGAATGGAGAGAATATAGATATGTCACTCCAAAATATATGAAGAAATTTGCTCTTCACCCTCCTTGCCCAAGATCTCCATTGGCACTTGGCCAAGAAGCTGATCCCACTAGCCTCAAACGCAGTGAGGACTATCCTGATGAATGGGCAAAACATCAAGCTAAGTTGGCCAGACTAGCAAAAGAGGCAGTGAGGAAATTCAATGAAGACTCTGCTGCCGCTGCTACCACTACCGAGGCCTCTGCTAGCAAGCCGAAGAAGGCCATGCCTAAGAAGCCTGCACACAAGCCCAGTGCCCCTTCTTCTTCAATGCCCTCATGACCAAGCTCTTCTGCTAAGCCCTCACGACCATTTCCTCAAGGCGCCCCAGTTCCTCAAGTTGCAAAATCCTCAGCTCCTCCGTCAAAGTTCTCAGCACCTGCGCATCTCGCCTCGTGCCAAAGGACAACAGACATCTCTATTGCCTGCAAGTTCATCAGCTCCTCTGCATTCTTCAACTGGCCCCACTTTGCTGAAGACCAAGGCCACTGCTGGATGAGGCACTAGACCAAGTCCTCAAAAGAAGCAGGTCGCCTTTTAAGTACCATCCTCTGAGGACGAAGCTAACGATGAAGAACTTGAAGAAATCATCAGAGACAGATAGCAGAGGGCCGCTAGAGCCAAAGGAAGTGAAATTCCTCTCTTACTAGATCCGAAGTTGATCCTTCAGTACATCGACCTCTGTCACAAGGACCCTAACACTCCTATGGCAGACTTCAAGCTGACTTATGGCCAGAGTCATATGCTGACCGCCTTCATAGGCAAACAAAAATGGAAGTTTGAGAAGGCCAGGCAGCTGAAGAAAGCGCAGTACAAGAAGGAGCGCCTTCTGAAGAAAAACATTGTGAAAATGACCACTGATGAACTCATTGCTTCTCAAACGGAGATCAAAAATCTCAATGATGAATTTGACGCGTACCGTGCAGATTGGCTTGGAGCCAAGGTCAGATTTGTGAAGTTAGCTGAATAATTCACTACCAATGTTGCAGCTCCAACGCAACAAGAAATTCCTTAGGATGAAGCATCTACTCAGCCTATTGAAGAAAATGCCAGCACCGCTGATGACAATCAGGCTGCTGAAGAAAATGCTACTACCAGGGCTAATGACTGCATTCCAGCCGCTGATGAAACTGCCAGGGCAACCACTAGTGTTGCGCCTGAAGAAACTGTCAGGACAGCTGAAGCTTCAACCGCTGTGCCTAAAGAAACTGATCATGCCAGGGCAACTGCATCAGTTGTGCCTGAAGAAACGGAACCAATTTCCTCTGCTCCTCTTGCATCTACACCAAGTCCAATTCTTCCTTCAGCATCAGAAGCGAAGAAGACCAAGGCTGCGGAGCATGCAACTGTGAAGAAACGGAAAGCATCAACTTCATCAGAATCTTCAGCTACTAAGAAGATGAAGAAATTGACCAGCTCGTTTGAAAATCCGATTGATGTTGTTCCAGTCTCGAGCATGGCATCAAAGGAACTCGTTCCTTTTGATGAAGAATACGTGATCCCAAGCGGATCCGAGGAAGATATTCCTTCTGCTGCTTCTTCAGGCTAGTTGGATGAAGAAATTGAAGTGGATGCAATCCCTTCAACCCCGGTTGTCTCATCGCCCACGCCCCAATGTTATGTCATTCTTAATAATTTCCCTTCGTGTTTCAGGATTCACAATTTATCAAGAATGAGGTATTTTAAATCCATTAATCTCTTTGTTGGAGTTATCTTGGGTTATATTTCACCTAAAGCTTTCCCTAAGGATTGTTGCTATTTATGGTGCTCATAAATGAACCAAGTTCTTCATTTATCCTCCCGGTGAAATAATTTTCTCGTCTCCTTGTTCATATCAATCCAATCTATTGTTTTCGTATGTGGCAGAATTTCACCTCAAGATTTTGAGATGTTTTTCCATAATCCCACAACAAGCTTACTCTTTTCGCTGTTGGTTTTCCAACAACTTCGTTGGACCCTTCTCCTTAAGATGCTTTTCAAGCTCATTTGAGGTAGAAGATGTTGTTTTCTCCTCCGTTCTTTTGATTCCATTCTTACATTTGTTCCGGAGGCATTGTGATGTCGCTCTCTTCGACCCATTAGCTTGTTTTGTCAAGATCATGTTCAATTCCTTCCATTTACAATTGTAGTGCTGACCAAATTATATCATTCTTATTCCTTCTCTATCTTATTTTAACCGGAGTGTTGTGTCTATCATTCCCATTCTAACCAGAGTCTCATCCAAGTGCTATAATTTTGCCAAGTGCATATTCTATGCCTTCCATTTCCAACCGGAGTGTTGTCGTAATTGATCCTTATCGTTTCTACCGGAGTGCTTGCATGTAGTTCTTGTCCATTGCAACTCATTTCTTATGTCTTTCTACCTACAAGGTTCTTGTAATGTTCCTTGTTTCTCTTATCTAACGGAGTGTTTTCAACTTTCTTCATCTTTGTTGTAGTCTTGCTTTCAAGTTGTTCAACCTCTAAAGGTTATTTGGTTTCACTCTTTTGTCAAGAAGCAACTTAGTTTTACCTCTTCCCTTCCTTTTCCGCTTCCCTCCGGTGCCATCCTAGATCTCAGGACGAGATCCTCTTGTAGTGGTGGAGTGTTGTGACGCCCCAAGACCGGAGCTCCAGAAGCCTTCCATGTTTTTCGTTGTTCGTCATGTGATTTGTTTTTGCTTGTTGCTTTCCTCATTGCATTTTTGCATTGCATCATGTCATCATGCTCATCATGTGCATTGTGAGTTTCATCTTGTAGAGCTTGCACCATGTTAGATTTTGTTGCTTGCCTATGCCTTTGTCCCATGCATCATCTCCTTCTCTTTTCCTTCTATTTCCTTTCTTTTGCAAGTGCCACATTCCCCTTCTCTATTAATGTTCTTTCTTTTCCTATATATTCTCGACCATGACTTCAACCTCTCTGCCAAATTTGATCTCATTTGACGTTGTTTTGGTTGGGTTCAAAATTGCATCAAGTTTGAAGTTGATTCAAACTTGGTTTAATTTTCTACCTTTAAAAATGCCCAAAGCAATTTACTAAAATAGGGTATAATTCTAGGGTCTTGAGGATATTCTCATATCTCTCATACACCTCTCTTTTCACCCTGCGCATTTCTCTTTATTTTTCTGTCTGAACAAAAAGAAAAGAGGAGTGAGTAGCACTGCAGGACCCAACCACCACAGCGCCTCCGACCCACTTGGGCCTTCTTCCCCGAGCCAGCCCAGCCATCCAACCGCACTGCAAGCCTCTCAGCTACCTGGGCCTCCTAACCCCCCGCAGCCTTTCGGCCCAAGGACAAGGCCCAGTCTCACCCCACCTAAACCCTGGCTCAATCCAGCCTTGATCCCCATCTCCCTCCAGCGCCGTCACCCATGTTCCCGATCCTCACGCCCCCACTCCTCCCTCCTCTCGCATGGGCGCTCACCCGACCCATGGCCTCGCCTTCCTCCCCGACAGCACCGTCCTCCCAGTGCCCCCTCTCTCTCCGCCAAGTGCTTGTCCAGCCGGAGTGCCTGCCTCCCCAACGCCCGGCCTCTTCCTCACGCCCGCGCCTCCTCCTCCCTCTATTTGGCCCTCAAGCGCGTCACCCTGCGCCCTCGTCCCCGCTGCCAACTCTCCTCGCCGAAGGAGCACCGGGAGGAGTGGAGCACCGCCATCGTCGCCTCATTCCATGCTTCCCCAGGGTCTTCATCGCGAGATCCAGCAAGTCCGGCGCCTCCCCAAGCCCAGCGACCGTCCCGGTCACCTCCGGCCGCCAGGACCCTCCAGCAAGCCGCCGTTGCCTCGGCTTCATGGAACCATGCCGCGGCGCCCCAGTCACCTGCGACCTTGGGTCGTCTCTGCTTCGTCCTCGCCTCACGTCATGCCTCTGCTCACGTACGTGTTCACCGCGCCGCCGTCGCAGCGCCTCCCCAAGTTCTGCCCCTACCTCGTTCGGCTACCACCACCATCGCCTCCTCGCTGCTGCCTGTCCATCTGCAGCCATAGTTCGGCAGTAGCTCCACGAACACCTCCACTGGTGCCTCCTCGTACCTCCTCGAGTTTGGCCACATCATGACCCGCAGGACGCCTTCGTGGGTTCTTTTTGCCAAGTACCGACGCCCGCAGATTTTGGGACGCGCCAAGTTCCGGTTAAAGATGTTCAACTTCATCTGATGTGGATTTTGACAAGTAACACGACACTCGGAGCCCTCGGATACGTCAAGTTTGACTACACTGTGAGACGAAGAATGCCAAGTACCTCTCCGAAAACGAACATGTACCACTACGTCCGGAGGCATCCTCCGTCAAGTCCAACAACGACTATGTACAAATATCGGCGACGCCGAACGACTACGAAACGTGAACCTCTACTTCCCCTTCAAAATGTGTCCCACTACCGTCGCTCGAACGTCTACGAAACATGTACCACGACCATCGCTGAAGACCCCATGGACGTCAAGTTCCGTGTTGTGACCCCGAACATCTACGGACATGAACCACTACTTCCCTCGACGACCCATGAAAGACTACTTCCTCTACGAACCGATCAACTTCGAAATGCACGCTTCGAAGGTATAACCCCGAGACGACCGTCCGAGAACGATTGCATGTGTTGTATGAGGTGCACCCGTTGTCTGCACCATGTCTGTAGTGTCTCTCGCTTCCATGATGTCGACACTTGGGACACCCAGTTACCCAGAGGACCCCACCTTCTATCGCATGTCATGCTCCCATCACTTTTGCTTTTGCACCGGTATCTCCGTGAGCTACCGGAACCGATATGGTGCCGTGGCATCATTTTCAGATTCGTCGCCATGGCATCCTTTCTTTCCACCATGGTGACAAATGCTTCATAATGCTCATGTCAACTTTTAATAAAAATTGCATAAACTTGCACATGTCATCCGCATCATGATAAGAAAATCAAGAATGTTTAAAATTGTTGTTTGCTTTAAATTTCTAAATGCATATAGGGATCTACCGGAATTGTTGTTTGATGTTTTCGGCCCCATTTAAATTGCTTAGATTGTGTAGTTTACTTTTGCTTCTTCTCTTGCCATGTTTAACAACATTTAATATTGTTGGGTACCTAAACGGGAGAGAACTAAATAATTGATGTGGTGTTCCGTCAATATGCAACCCGTTGCATATTGAGCTCCACTTAATTTGTAGTTTTTGTTGTTGCACTTTGCCATGCCATGCCTCATTAAACCGGCCATGCATCATAATTGGTTGTGCATCATGTCATGCTTATGTGATGGTTGTTTACCATGTTGTTTGCTTCTTTCCGGTGTTTCTTCTTCGGGTTAGTTCCGATAACGTCACGTTTGTGAGGATTCGTTCGACTACGTCCATTTGTCTTCTTCATGGACTCGTTCTTCTTCCTTGCGGGATCTCAGGCAAGATGACCATACCCTCGATATCACTTCTATATTTGCTTGCTAGTTGTTCGCTCTTTTGCTATGCCGTGATACCTACCACTTGCTTTATCATGCCTCCCATATTGCCATGTCAAGCCTCTAACCCACCTTTCCTAGCAAACCGTTGTTTGGCTATGTTACTGCTTTGCTCAGCCCCTCTTATAGCATTGCTAGTTGCAGGTGAAGTTGAAGTTTGTTCCATGTTGGAACATGGATATGTTGGGATATCACAATATCTATTATTTTAATTAATTCATCTATATACTTGGTAAAGGGTGGAAGGCTCGGCCTTATGCCTGGTGTTTTGTTCCACTCTTGCGGCCCTAGTTTCCGTCATACCGGTGTTATGTTCCTTGATTTTGCATTCCTTATGCGGTTGGGTGTTATGGGAACCCCTTGACAGTTCGCTTTGAATAAAACTCCTCCAGCAAGGCCCAACATTGGTTTTAACATTTGCCACCTAAGCCTTTTTTCCTTGGGTTCTACAGACTCAAGGATCATCTTTATTTTAAACCCCCGGGCCAATGCTTCTCTAAGTGTTGGTCCAACCTGAGCGATGTCCGGCGCCCCCTGGGCAACCAAGGTCTATGCCAACCCGACGTCTGGCTCATCCGGTGTGCCCTGAGAACGAGATATGTGCAGCTCCTATCGGTATTTGTCGGCACATCTGGGCGGCTTTGCTGGTCTTGTTTTACCATTGTCGAAATGTCTTGTAACCAGGATTCGAGACTGATCGGGTCTTCCCGGGAAAAGGAATATCCTTCATTGACCATGGGAGCTTGTGATGGGCTAAGTTAGCACACCCCTGCAGGGTTTGAACTTTCGAAATCCGTGCCCGCGGTTATGGGCAGATGGGAATTTGTTAATGTCCGGTTGTAGAGAACTTGAAACATAACTTAATTAAAATGAATCAACCGCGTGTGTAGCCGTGATGGTCTCTTTTCGGCGGAGTCCGGGAAGAGAACACGATCTCATGTTATGCTTGAACATAAGTAGCTTCAGGATCACTTCTTGAATACTATTAGCTTCTCAATCGTGCTTTGCATCTCTTCTCGCTCTCTTTTGCGTAAGTTAGCCACCATATATGCTAGTGCTTGCTGCAAATTCACCTCACAACCTTTTCCTACCTTTAAGCTTAAATAGTTTTGATCTCGCGGGTGTGAGATTTGTGAGTCCCCGTGACTCACAGATACTTCCAAAAAAGTTGCAGGTGCCAATGATGATAGTGCAGGTGACGCAACCCAGCTCAAGTGGGAGCTCGATGAAGATCTTGATCATTATTTTGTTTCTTTTCCGGATGATTAGTAGTGGAGGCCAGTCGGGATGATCGGGGATCTAGCACTTGGGTTGTCTTTCTTTATTTTGGTTCCGTAGTCGGACCTTGTTTGTATTCTGGATGATGTATGATATATTTATGTATTGTGTGAAGTGGCGATTGTAAGCCGACTCTTTATCCCTTTCTTATTCAGTACATGGGATGTGTAAAGATTACCTCTCTTGCGACATGCCTACCATGCGGTTATGCCTCTAAGTCGTGCCCCGACACGTGGGAGATATAGCTGCATCGTGGGTGTTACAAGTTGGTAATCAGAGACATCCCCGACTTAGGAGCCCCCTGCTTGATCGAATCAGTGACGTTCTTGAGTCTAGAACAAAATGTTTTGAGTCTTAGGATTATATATATCGGATAGTAGGATTCTTTTTACTCCTCAGTCCCTTCGTCGCTCTGGTGAGGCCTCCTAACGTAGAGTTTTGACTCTTCTCTCCTCAAATTTCACTAAATTTTTTTAGGATCACGCGGGTATCTTGGAATCGTCCCAATAGTCTTGTGACGAGAACATTGTTCTTGGTGCCTCCTGACATTTAGGGGTTGTGGCAGTGTCCCGGAGAGTTGAGCTCCGAGGTGTTGTCATCACAACTTTATCATTGCAGTTCTAGAATACCTGAGTTCGCCGACATCGAAAATCTCTTTTATGCAGTTATTGGTGAGATAACCTCGATGCCACCCAGTACTAGGGCAGGATTTCGGGAGTATTACCATAACTCATATAACAGATACTTTTCTAAGGTTGAGGTAAATGATTTCCGAAGGTTTCTTGGTTATGTGTTGAAGGATGGATACAGCTGGATGTAGGATTTGCTAGTTTTGGGTGAGATATTATGCTTCCCCTGTATCCCCAACACTTGATTGCATAACCAGAAAGTTTCAAGAGTTTATAAGTGGGAATTCAAGTATATCGTAGGATATCTTTTCAACAGACACATGATATGATATCATATGTTTGTTACCGGCTGATCCTGCAAGCGAAATCCTTTGTTTTGTTTTGTTGTGGTATTCGAGTTGCTTCAATGTCAAGTGTTGATTCCATACCTTTCCTAAACGGTGTTCTCATATATCTATGTGAATACTAATCCTTCATGACAATCGAGATTGTCATGTCAATCCTTTTCAACCGGCGTGTTTCTCTTCAAGTGGATCCGATCATTTTGAACATCCTCAAGATCAAATCAAAGTCTTCTCAATGTTATTTGTTTCATTCGTCCCAAGTTCTCTTTGTTTTTCCCACCCTCCCATCCTTTTTTCTTTAAGGACACGGATTTCTTAATCAAGTATCCATCTTATGGATGTGAAGTATCTTCATTCTTTTCAATTAATGTTCTTTCCTGGTGGTTCTCATGAAGATGCTCTACAAGTTTATCATTCTTCATTCTCTTTTCTTCTGCGGTGGATTCAATTCAAGCTTTATCGATCATATCCTTTCCTCATTTCTAATGTTTTATCATGCCAGTGCACTTCTTAATCATTCACTTCTTTCTATTCATTTGTTCCGGAGTGCTGAAGATATCTCGAAGATTCAAGTTTCCATTCTCAATTCGGTCAAGTTCTTTTGAGGATGTTATCTCTTTCAAGCCATTAAAATCAACCGGTGCATCTCCCTTTCAAGTAATCGTTCAACGGTGTTTCTCTTGAGTGGGCCCTAACCCATAGGTCTTTTTCCCAGGATCTTACCTGACTCTTCTAATCTTCCCAGAGTTACTCTCAAATTCATTTCAAAGTTTGACGTAAGAATGAGTTATCATCAGTCAAATGTATTTCACCAAGATCTTTCAAATTCTTTTCATCGTTGGCTCAATCTTTCTATTCTTCATTCCGGAGTGCCTAAAAATTCATGGTGATCTTTCTTATTGGCATTCTCT
Source organism: Triticum dicoccoides (assembly GCF_002162155.2). Classification (NCBI taxonomy): domain Eukaryota; kingdom Viridiplantae; phylum Streptophyta; class Magnoliopsida; order Poales; family Poaceae; genus Triticum; species Triticum dicoccoides. The sequence goes on along the minus strand of NC_041382.1, from coordinate 268,001,068 downwards.
GCTTTTGAAGACTGAAGAAGTGTTTCCTCTAAATCTTATCCGTTCTCTCAGAGATACGTGATTCTAGCTTGATGCCATCCTTTCATAATTACTTTCAATTGTGAGAATTCTTTTCACCCATTTGGAGAGTTCAGGAGCCTTTTCAGTTGGATTCTCCGGAGCCCATCATCTCAGAATTATTCGTTCCAGCTTTCAACTCTCGTTCTCCAAATCTTACCGATGCGTCATTCAAGTATTATCTAATCGGTTCATGATCTCTTCGTTCTCATTATCTATTTTCCCTCAACTATCTTCATTCATTTTCCAATTCTTACCGGTGAATTTTGCCTTTCCTACTTTCATTTTCAATTCTTACGGTGGTTAGTTCAAGATTTCTCTTCCTTCTTTATCATATTAATTTATCCGTTGTTTCAGTCCTACCGGTGGTTCGTTGAAGACCTTCTCAAGTTTAAGCTATACCTCTCTTTAATCCTTTCTACGAGAATAAGTAGTATGCCAAATCCATTGCTTGTCATCAATTTAAATTGGTGAAGGATAAGCATAATGTAACTCTTATTCTTGTTTCATCGAGTGAATCCAATTTCTTGTTTTGGAGGTTCATCAAAATTCTTGATCTCATTTGTTCATCTTTCTTTTTCGGAGTTCCAAGTTTTTTCTGCATTATCTCGTTGCTAAGCTCCATCTAAATCATTGCAAGGTTTCACCTGGTGTTTTCAACTTCTCTTTCTTTCTATCATTCTTTTGTTACCGGAGTTCTTCATGGAGGCTCTACAGGATGGTTCATCAAGGATTTAATTCCTTCTCGAAGTGTTCATCGAGATTATTTTCAGAGGACCTCAAGTATTCTTCATCTTGCATTTCAAAGTACAATCCCTTTTCCCTTATCTTTTGAGGTGGTGTTATGTCATTCTTGATAATTTCCCTTCATGTTTCAGGATTCACAAGTTATCAAGAATGAGGTATTTTAAATCCATTAATCTCATCGTTGGAGTTATCTTGGGTTATATTTCACCTAAAGCTTTCCCTAAGGATTGTTGCTATTTATGATGCTCATAAATGAATCAAGTTCTTCATTTATCCTCCCGGTGAAATAAGTTTCTCGTCTCCTTGTTCATATCAATCCAATCTATTGTTTTCGTATGTGGCAGAGTTTCACCTCAAGATTTCGAGATGTTTTTCCATAAGCCCACAACAAGCTTACTCTTTTCGTTGTTGGTTTTCCAACAACTCCGTTGGACCCTTCTCCTTAAGATGCTTTTCAAGCCCATTTGAGGTAGAAGATGTTGCTTTCTCCTCCGTTCTTTTGATTCCATTCTTACATTTGTTCGGAGGCATTGTGATGTCGCTCTCTTCGACCAATCATCTTGTTTTGTCAAGATCATGTTCAATTCCTTCCATTTACAATTGGGGTGCTGCCCAAATTATATCATTCTTATTCCTTCTGTATCTTTTTTTAATTGGTGTGTTGTGTCTATCATTCCTATTCTAACAGGAGTCTCATCCAAGTGCTATAATTTTGCCAAGTGCATAATCTATGCCTTCCATTTCCAACCGGAGTGTTGTCGTATTTGATCCTTATCGTTCCTTGTACATCTCATTTCTACAGGAGTGCTTGCATGTACTTCTTGTCCATTGCAACCCATTTCTAATGTCTTTCTACCTACAAGGTTCTCGTAATGTTCCTTGTTTCTCTTATCTAACAGAGTGTTTTCAACTTTCTTTATCTTTGTTGTAGTCTTGCTTTCAAGTTGTTCAACCTCTAAAGGTTATTTGGTTTCACTCTTTTGTCAAGAAGCAACTTAGTTTTACCTCTTCCCTTCCTTTTCCGCTTCCCTCCGGTGCCATCCTAGATCTCGGGACGAGATCCTCTTGTAGTGGTGGAGTGTTGTGACGCCCCAAGACCGGAGCTCCAGAAGCCTTCCATGTTTTTCGTTGTTCGTCATGTGATTTGTTTTTGCTTGTTGCTTTCCTCATTGCATTTTTGCATTGCATCATGTCATCATGCTCATCATGTGCATTGTGAGTTTCATCTTGTAGAGCTTGCACCATGTTAGATTTTGTTGCTTGCCTATGCCTTTGTCCCATGCATCATCTCCTTCTCTTTTCCTTCTATTTCCTTTCTTTTGCAAGTGCCACATTCCCCTTCTCTATTAATGTTCTTTCTGTTCCTATAAATTCTCGACCATGCCTTCAACCTCTCTGCCAAATTTCATCTCATTTAACGTTGTTTTGGTTGGGTTCAAAATTGCATCAAGTTTGAAGTTGATTCAAACTTGGTTTAATTTTCTACCTTTAAAAATGCCCAAAGCAATTTATTGAAATAGGCTATAATTCCAGGGTCTTGAGGATATTCTCATATCTCTCATACACCTCTCCTTTCACCTTGTGCATTTCTCTTTATTTTTCTGTATGAAGAAAAAGAAAAGAGGAGTGAGTAGCACTGCAGGCCCCAACCACCACAGCGCCTCTGACCCACTTGGGCCTTTTTCCCTGAGCCAGCCCAGCCATCCAACCGCACCGCAAGCCTGTCAGCCACCTGGGCCTCCTAACCCCCACAACCTTTCGACCCAAGGCCAAGGCCCAGTCGCACCCCACCTAAACCCTAGCTCAATCCAGCCTCGATCCCCATCTGAAAGTGCAACTATCCCTAGGTGGTTTTGGTAATTCCTAACAACATATAGCTCATTGAGCTAATGCCATTTCAACATATGGCATGGATGAGAAAAGTGGATCCCTCAAAATGATAAGGACAAAAGGATTGGCTCAAGCTCAAAGCTCAAGACTCTACATTTTTATTTTAGTGATCCAAGATCACATTGAGTCTATAGGAAAAGCCAATACTATCAAGGAGGGATGAGGTGTTGCTTAATGAGGCTCTTGCTCAAAATTCTTAGTGATATGCTCCAAAACCCTCAACTAGTTTCTCACATCCACATATGACCTAAACCAAAATTCAAATTCGGCCCCACCGATTCTTTCTATCCGGCGCCACCGAGTTCAGATGTCATAGCCACTGCCACAAACCCTAGGCAAATTGGTCTCCCCAATAGGGATCTCGGTCTCACCGAGATGGGATTGTAATCTCTCTGTTTCCCTTCGTAACATTTCGGTCCCACCAAGATGAGCGATCGGTCCAACCGAGATTGCGATGTAAACTCTCTGTTTCCCCTTCGTAACGTTTCGGTCTCACCGAAATGAGCGATCGGTCCCACCGAGTTTACCTGACCAACTCTCTGGTTAGCTTATTACCAAAGTCGGTCTCACTGAGTTTGTGTAATCGGTCTCACCGAGATTATTTTATGCCCTAACCCTAACCATATCGGTCCTACCGAGTTGCATGTCGGTCCCACCGAAAACCCTAACGGTCACTAGCTTTGATGAATCAGTCCGACCGAGTTTATCAATTCGGTGCCTCCGAGATTGGCAAGTTGTGTGTAACGGTTATATTTTGTGTGGGGGATATATGTACCCCTCCACCACCTCTTCATTCATGGAGATAGGTATCAGAACGAACCTACACTTCCAACTTACCTTTTTCTGAGAGAGAACCACCTACACTTGTGTTGAGGCCAAGATATTCCATTCTTACCATATGAATCTTGATCTCTAGCCTTCCCCAAGTTGCGTTACACTCAAATCCTCTTTCCACCAAATCCATATCATGTGAGAGAGAGTTGAGTGTTTGGGAGACTATCATTTGAAGCACAAGAGCAAGGAGTTCATCATCAACACACCATTTGTTACTTCTTGGAGAGTGGTGTCTCCTAGATTAGCTTGGTGTCACTTGGGAGCCTCCGACAAGATTGTGGAGTTGAACCAAGGAGTTTGTAAGGGCAAGGAGATCACCAACTTCGTGAAGATCTACCACTAGTGAGGCAAGTCCTTCATGGGCGAGGCCATGGTGGGATAGACAAGGTTGCTTATTCGTGGACCCTTCGTGGGTGGAGCCCTCCGTGGACTCGCGCAGCCGTTACCCTTCGTGGGTTGAATTCTCCATCAACGTGGATGTACGATAGCACCACCTATCGGAACCACGACAAAAACATCTGTGTCTCCTATTGCATTTGAATCTTCCAAACCCCTTCCTTTACATTCTTGCAAATTGCATGCTTTACTTTCCGCTGCTCATATACTCTTTGCATGCTTGCTTGAATTGTGTTAAGATTGCTTGACTTGTCCAAAGTTGCTAAAATCTACCAAGAACTAAAATTGGGAAAAGGATAAGTTTTTATTTGGTCAAGTAGTCTAATCACCCCCGCTCTAGACATACTTTCGATCCTACAAGTGGTATCAGAGCTTTGGTCTCCATTTGCCTTGATTTTCATAGCTTTTGGAAGTCATAGCCTTGGTTTCACAACCTAGGAGAGTATGGCGTCTAGCGAGGGAAACTACCACCGTAGAGGTCCTTACTTTGATGGTACTAATTTTGCTAGTTGGAAGCATAAGATGAAAATGCATATTCTTGGACATAACCCCACCGCATGGGCTATTGTGTGTATTGGCTTGCAAGGTGAATTCTTTGATGGGAGATAATCGAACCATGAAGCTACCGTGGAAGAGTTTAAGATGCTGCAATACAATGCTCAAGCTTGTGATATCCTCTTCAACGGATTGTGCCCCGAAGAATTCACCAAAATCAGCCGTCTTGAGAATGCAAAGGAAATTTGGGATACTTTGATTGATATGCACGAAGGTACCGACTCCGTCAAGGAATCCAAGTTGGATGTGCTTCAAAGTCATCTTAACAAGTTCAAAATGAAGGATGGTGAAGGTGTCGCTGAAATGTACTCTAGGCTTGCTCTTATCACAAATGAGATCGCCGGCTTAGGAAGTGAAGAGATGACCGACAAATTCATCATCAAGAAGATCCTAAGAGCTTTGGACGGAAAATATGATACCGTATGCACGTTGAATCAAATGATGCCCAATTACAAAGATCTCAAGCCAACAGAAGTCATTGGAAGAATTGCTGCTCATGAGATGTCACTCAAGGATATGGAGGAGCTCCATAACAAGTCAAGTGGTGCTTACAAAGCCTCATGTGAAGCTCCCACATCATCAAGTGAGAAACAAATCTTCAATGAAGAATTGAGCCTAATGGTGAAGAACTTCAACAAGTTCTACAAGAGTAGAAGCAAAGAGAGAAGTTCCAAGGTACTACAATGACAAAAGATCTTCTAGTCGAGAGCGAAATTGCTACAATTGTGGAAGACCCGGACACTATTCCAATGAGTGTACGACACCCTACAAGAGAAGAGAAGATTCTTCAAAAAGAAGAAGTAGAAGAGAAGAATCACCATCAAGAGAGAGAAGGAGTAGAGATGATCGTTATGAACAAAGAACATCCCGGAGAAGCAAGGATTCGGAAAGGAAGGACAAGTCATCAAGGAGCTACACAAAATGAAGACATCAAGCTCATGTTGGTGAATGGGTATCCGGTTCCGACTCCGACAATCACTCCGAGAGAAGCTATCACTCCGACTCCGAATATACTCAAGATGAATGTGTTGCCGGTCTAGCACTTGTGTCAACCAACTCCTATGACATATTTGATTCACCAAATGAAGGACTTGGAAGATGCTTCATGGCTAAAGGCCCAAAGGTATCACACCCCGAGTATGTTGATTTCAATAGTGATGAAGATGACTTGTTAGGTGATGATGATTTACTTGTTGACAACTCTAGTGATGAATACTATGATGAAACGTCAATTAATCATGCTAATCAAGATAAAACGAATGACAATGATAATGAGAAGATTGCGTTTCTAACTAAAGAACTAAACACTCTTAAGTTAGCTCATGAAACTATCTTAGGAGATCATCGAGAACTTTTAAGGACTCATGAGAAATTACGTTTTGAAAAGCTCAACCTTGAGCAAGAGCATGAGTTCTTAAAGGCAATCAATGATGATCTTCGCAAGAAAAGTTCTTCTTACATTCCCAAGCGTTTACTCTTATCCACTTACATGCCTCAAGTCAAGTCTAGTAACAAGAATAAGAAAGATTCTTCCTCTAGTAGTAACAATAATCATGCTAAATCCAATGTTGTTGCTTCTAGTAGTTCTCTTGATTCCACTAATGATTCTCTTAGCCAAGTTACACTTGAGCAACAAAATAGCTTATTGAAGGGAATTATAGAGAAAGGTGTTTACAAGAGCCTTGCCGAGAGTAAGCAATTCGAGGAAATTGTACGCAAGCAAGGAAGACACCGGAAGAACCAATGTGTTGGTTTTGAACGAAAGTTAAATGCCAATGGAGTTGAGTGGGAAGAAGATCAATACCCCAAGACGAAGTTTGTTCCTCAACAAGAGAAGTATGATCCTACTTCCTTCAAGGGGACACAAGCTCAAGATGATCTTCCACCACAAGACCACAAGCAAAAAGGCAAGGATAAGCTTCAAGAGGAAATTGATGCATTTTAAGAAGCACCCATGGACTTGGTCAAGTGGGTTCCCAAGACTACATCAAGTTCTACTTCATCAAGTATGACTACAACTCCAAGGATTCCTCAAGATGATGTGGATCCCGAAGAAGAAGAACTAGAGAGTTCTTGAGGGTGACTCCGCCAACATACTTCACTCCTATCATTTTGGCAAGAACAAGTGCAATCAATTTCCACATCTTGAACTAGTTCAAGGAGTCACAAACCCTCTTGTCGGTAAGACAAGGGACAAGGTAATCTAATGCTTTCATAGACATCATCTTCTGTGTGCATCACTCTATGTCTATGGATATCCTTGTTTGTTCCTTATGGGACTAACCCCTGTAGGTATTGAAAGTGCAACTCACTCCAAAGGATTGCTCCAAATGATCTACATCAACCTTGAGCATCCACATCTTCAACACCTACATGAAGTCATCATCGACAAAACCCAAGGTTAGTTCATCCCTCTTAGGGGGGATCTCACATCTAGGGGGAGCTTTACTCTAAAAATTGAGCTAAAGCAACTCTAATGGTGTGAACACAACGGCGCTTTATGTAAAGTGGTAACCCCACTTGTGCTTAAACGATGAGTATGACCTATGATCAAACGTTCTCATTTGACTCCTAAGTTAATATACTCACATATAGTTGACCTAGTTGAGGGAGTCCTGGATTAGGGGGTCTCCGGACAGCCGGACTATATCCTTTGGTTGGATTGTTGGACTATGAAGATACAAGATTGAAGACTTCGTCTCCTGTCCGGATAAGACTATACTTGGCGTGGAAGGCAAGATAGGCAATATGGATATGTATATCTCCTCCTTTGTAACCGACCTTGTGCAACCCTAGCCCCCTCCGGTGTCTATATAAACCGGAGGGTTTTAGTCCGTAGGACAACATACAATCATACCATAGGCTAGCTTCTAGGTTTTAGCCTCTTTGATCTTGTGGTAGATCAACTCTTGTACTACTCATATCATCAAGAACAATCAAGCAGGACGTAGGGTATTACCTCCATCAAGAGGGCCCGAACCTGGGTAAACATCGTGTCCCCTGCCTCCTGTTACCATCCACCTTAGACGCACAGTTCGGGACCCCCTACCCGAGATCCGCCGGTTTTGACACCGACATTGGTGCTTTAATTGAGAGTTCCACTGTGTCATCATCATAAGGAGGACGGCTCGCCTCGTTGTCAAGAACAACATCACCTCTGGGGGAGCCCTGGCTGTAGGCCAAACTCTCCGACAAGGTGGCTTCGTCATGACTGCCCGCTCGGCCACGGCGCCGATGATGACTTCTCGGGTCATCAAAAATAGCCTCCACATCGGCTCGAAATTTGCCGAGCAGATGGATCCAATGGTGCTCTCCTGTTTGAACGAGCTCTTGGATTGCATCGCGGCTCTGGGAGTCACTACAGACTACGATCGGATCGGGCTCAAACCCAACCAAAGGGAGATTAACTCTCCGCCGGTCACCCATCAGATAGCGGTGGTTGAGGAGCAATGCGGTGATTCTCCCTCTATCCTGAGGACGAACTATGTCTGGATTCCTGAGCTCCCCGAGCCGGATACTCGCTCATGGGAGGACACCGCCCTAACCCTGAATCCAGAATCAGGCTGCATACCGAACCCATAGGGCAACATCCCGGAGCCCGAACTTCCAAGATCGGAAACTCCCCCGCCCCGGGATCACAGATTGGGTCAAGGTCTGGACTTAAATCCACCCACCCACCCAGGTACAAACGATCTTTCCCACATTAGGCAAGCGCCCCAAGAGACAGTACATCACTATTGGGCCAGATTCCTCCTTGTAATGAACAAGGTCAAGGACTATCGTGAGGAAGAGGAAATTTCGTTCTTTTGCGACAATTGCACGGACAAGGGAGTCCTCAACGCCATAAGTCGCCTTGACGTAGCACACTTCGCTGACTTGGCAGCCATAGTATGGAAATACTGTGCGATGGAAAGTGCCTGGAAAACCCAAACACAATTTTGGGATAATCCGGCTCTGACAAAACCCCCAGTCCGAACTAAAAGGGTGCACTCTCATAAGTCGCCTGACTCAATTACAAAGAAGCAAAAGCCCACTATAGGGTGTGGAACCGTATTGGAGGGATGGCTTAACGAGCCCTGCAAAATCCATAGTACAGCGATACCATAGGAACACACAGCCTTAGAGCATGTTGGGTACTCCGGCAGGTGGCCAAAATCGGTGAGGATCTTCTCACCCAAAATACCTCAGAGCACCTTCCCATGGATAACAATACAGTATTAACGGTCTTCGAGACCTTCACCTCAAATAATAGGCGTAAGCGAGCACTCCGCAGCCTTGCCGAAGTCTGCCATGTGGCAGCAATAAATCCATGGAGCAACACGGCTATCACCTTCAATGCCAGTGACAAACCTAAGTTCCGAACAGCTCGAGCACCAGCAGCTTTGGTCCTCAGTCCAATTGTGGACGGCTTTCGGCTCACTAAGGTGCTCATGGACGGCGGCAACGGATTAAACCTCATTTACGAGGAAACTCTCCAAAAAATGGAAATAGACAACAACCGTATTGAGCAAAGCAGTACTACCTTCCGAGGAATCATCCCTAGTCGGGAGGTACATTGCGCTGGGAAAATCACACTTGATGTGGTATTCGGCACGCCGGAGAATTACAGGTCCGAAGAAATTATATTCCAAGTGGCCCCGTTTAGTAGCGGATACCACACCCTTCTAGGGCGGGAGGCATTCACGATTTTTCAAGCCATACCCCATTATGGGTACATGAAGCTCAGACCCAATGGAATCATCACTCTAGCTAGTGATCCGGACATAGCACTCCACGCCGAGAACAAAACAGCCGCACTAGCCCTTGGGGTATTATCTGAAGCCCTTGTGAGGGAGTCCTGGATTAGGGTGTCTCCGGATAGCCGGACTATATCATTTGGTCGGACTGTTGGACTATGAAGATACAAGATTGAAGACTTCGTCCCGTGTCCGGATGGGACTCTACTTGGCGCAGAAGGCAAGCTAGGCAATACGGATATGCATATCTCCTCCTTTGTAACCGACCTTGTGTAACCCTAGCCTCCTCCGGTGTCTATATAAACCGGAGGGTTTTAGTCCGTAGGACAACATACAATCATACCATAGGCTAGCTTCTAGGGTTTGGCCTCTCTGATCTCGTGGTAGATCAACTCTTGTACTACTCATATTATCAAGAATAATCAAGCAGGACGTAGGGTTTTACCTCCATCAAGAGGGCCCAAACCTGGGTAAACATCGTGTCCCCTGCCTCCTGTTACCATCTGCCTTAGACGCACAGTTCGGGACCCCCTACCCGAGATCCGCCGGTTTCGACACCGACATTGGTGCTTTCATTGAGAGTTCCTCCGTGTCGTCACCGTTAGGCTTGATGGATTCTTCGATCATCGATAGCCATGCAGTCCAGGGTGAGACTTTTCTCCCAGACAGATTTTTGTATTCGGCGGCTTCGCACTGTGGGCCAACTCTGTTGGCCATCTGGAGCAGATCGAGAGTTACGCCCCTGGCCAGCAGGCCAGGTTTGGAAGCTTAAACTACATGGCCAACATCCGCGGAGACTTGATCTTCGACGGATTCGAGCCCCTGCCGAGTGCGCCACACGGTCGCGATGAGCATGATTTAGCTCTACCATCGGACACTGTTCAGGAGACCGCACTGGCAACCGCTCCGACCCTCAATTCGGAGCCAATTGCGCCATCCATGGACGGGTGGATAGACCCCGCCATGGAGGCCGTATTCTTAGCAGCGATCGAGCCGAGGATCGACCTTACCCTTCACGGGAGCCGTGACGCCGAACTACCGGATTCTTCCCCGGCCATGGACTCCGAACCACCTGCGCCCGTGCCTGTCGAAACCGACTGGGCGCCGATCATGGAGTTCACCTCCGTGGATATCTTTCAGCACTCGCCTTTCGGCGATACTGAACTCATTAAGGTCTCTCTCCCTATCAGGAGAATCCTGGCCAAACTATGTTCGGCAGGATTGGGATGCGGATGCCAAAGAAATTCGCCGCCCACCCACCACCCACTTAGTAGCCACTGTCGACAATTTGACCGACATGCTCGACTTCGACTCCGAAGACATCGACGGTATGGACGACGATGCGGGAGACGAAGAGGAACCACTACCCACAGGGCACTGGACAACCACCTCATCATATGATATATACATGGTGGACACACCCAAAGAAGGCAATGGCGACGAGACAGCGGAGGATGACCCCTCCAAGAAGCAACCCAAGCGCCGACGTCAGCGACGCCACTCTAAGTCTCGCCAAAGCAAAAGCGGTGACACCGGCCCAGGTGATAATAGCACTCCGAACAGTGCCGAGGACGACAACAATCCCCTCCAGCAAGATTTAGAGGAGGAGGATGGAGAAGCCAGCCATCCCGAGAGAGCGGCAGATGGAGAGGCGGAGGATGATAATTACATGCCTCCCTCCGAAGACGAGGCAAGCCTCGACGGTGACGAATTTGTCGTGCCTGAGGATCCCGTCGAACAAGGGCGCTTCAAGCGCCGGCTTATAGCCACGGCAAATAGCCTTAATAAAAAGCAGCAGCAGCTTCAAGCTGATCAAGATTTGCTAGCTGACAGATGGACTAAAGTCCTTGCGGCCGAGGAATATGAACTCGAACGCCCCTCCAAGAGTTACCCAAATCGTAGGTTGCTACCCCGACTGGAGGAGGAAGCATTCAAATCTACATCTCCAGCATATGATGCGGCTGATCGGCCACCTCGTGGCCGCGACAGAGAGGCATTTCAGCCAAAAACTCAGCCTGCACCCCGACGCCACTCAAATAAAAATGACAAGGCACGAGGAAACACGCTAGACCTGCGAGACGTATTGGAGGACAAAGCAAAACACGCAAGATCGATCTACGGATCACGAGGGCGCGCCACTACGCGAGACGATAACCGTCACGCCGGATACAATAAAAGTAAATCCGGCCGGGCCGAACACAGCGAGCAAGACTCATTCGAGCTGCGTCGCGACATAGCCCACTACAGAGGCGCCACACACCCCATATGTTTCACAGACGAAGTAATGGATCACCAAATCCCAGAGGGTTTCAAACCTATAAATATTGAATCATATGGCGGCACAACAGATCCTGCGGTATGGATCGAGGACTTCCTCCTGCGCATACACATGGCCCGCGGTGACGATCTACATGCCATCAAATACCTCCCACTCAAGCTCAAAGGACTAGCTCGGCATTGGCTCAACAGCCTGCCAGCAGAATCCATCGGCTGTTGGGAAGATCTGGAAGCCGCATTCCTCGACAACTTCCAGGGCACTTATGTGTGACCACTAGATGCCGATGACTTGAGCAACATAATTCAGCAGCCAGAGGAATCGGCCAGGCAATTCTGGACACGGTTCCTGACAAAGAAAAATCAAATCGTCGACTGTCCGGATACAGAGGCCCTAGCAGCTTTTAAGTACAACATCCGCGACGAGTGGCTCACCCGGCACCTTGGCCAGGAAAAGCCGAAATCTATGGCAGCCCTCACGACACTCATGACCCGCTTTTGCGCGGGAGAAGACAGCTGGCTGGCTCGCAGCAATAACATATCAAAGAACCATGGTACTTCTGATACCAAGGATGGCAATGGCAGGTCACAGCGCAACAAACAGAAGCGCCGCATCAACAACGACAATACCGAGGATATGGCAGTCAGTTCCGGATTCAGAGGCTCTAAACCCGGTCAGCGGAAAAATTGATTCAAAAGAAGCACTCCGAGCCCGTCCAGTTTGGACCGAATACTCGATCGCTCGTGCCAAATACATGGCACCCCCGACAAGCCAGCCAACCACACCAATAGGGAATGTTGGGTGTTCAAGCAGGCCAGCAAGTTAAATACCGGAAACAAAGATAAGGGGTCACATAGCGATGATGAGGAGGATCCCCGGCAGCCGAACACCGGAGGACAGAAGAGGTTCCCCCCACAAGTGCGGACGGTGAACATGATATACACAACCCACATCCCCAAGAGGGAGTGGAAACGTGCGTTAAGGGATGTCTATGCATTGGAGCCAGTCGCCCGAAAGTTCAACCCATGGTCCTCCTGTCCGATCACCTTCGATTGCAGGGACCATCCCACTAGTATCCGTCATGGCGGATTCGCCGCACTGGTCCTAGACCCAATCATCGACAGATTTCACCTCACTCGAGTCCTTATGGACGGCGGCAGCAGCCTGAACCTGCTTTATCAGGACACAGTGTGCAAAATGGGTATAGACCCTTCAAGGATCAAACCCACAAAAACGACCTTCAAAGGCGTCATACCAGGTGTAGAGGCCCATTGCACAGGCCCAGTCACACTGGAAGTGGTCTTCGGATCCCCGGATAACTTCCGGAGCGAGGAGTTAATCTTCGATATAGTCCCGTTCCGCAGTGGCTATCATGCACTGCTCGGGCGAACCGCATTTGCGAGATTCAACGCAGTACCGCACTATGCATATCTCAAGCTCAAGATGCCAGCACCTCGGGGGGTCATCACAGTCAATGGAAACACAGAGCGCTCTCTCCGCACGGAGGAGCACACTGCGGCCCTCGCAGCAGAAGCGCAAAGCAGCCTCTTAAGGCAATCCACCAGTTCAACGATTAAGGACCCGAACACCTTCAAGCGTGCCCGGAGTAATCCGCAACAAGACCGCCTGGCATGTTCCGAGATCACATAGCAATGCGGCCCCCACCCCAGTCCTAGCCAAACAGCGAAATCCGTGCCACGCGTACATAATTACGCATTGAAAATACCATGGGCACAGGTGGGGAGGGGTGCACAACTACGACACGCCCCAAGACGCGGCTCAACCGCACTAGGGGCTTCCCACTTTGTTATTTTTCTTTCTTTCAGGACTTTAATCTCTGGAAGCCCTGTCCGGCAGTACGATTGCCGGACACATGATACAACAACCAAGGAGGCAGAAAGCTACGTCACATCAAGGAAATCCCAGGTGGTCCCTGATAACGAGTGAAATACCTGCTTTAAATACCATACCTCAGCTTGCCCTTGGAGGGGACATGTCAAATAGTCCTCCTTTTTGCTTATCGCACTACTTGTATCATTCTGCTTCGACGCACCTTTTTGAATACAACAATGCATAGCACTAGACTATTATCGCATTCTTCTTTTTTATATATATGTTCATTCATGGCATTCAGCAACCGTACACTCTGGTACGGCCCATACGCCTGGGGCTTAAGCGTATCCCATAATACAGCGTGAGAAGTCTGAACACTTTTGACAGTGCGGCACCCCGAACTTATAGCATTATATGCATCAGCTCCGAATCATGTCTTGGGTCAATAGTTGGGTTTGCCCGGCTCCCATGTTTTGGTACCTTACGTTCCGCTATATCGGCTAAGGTAGCACTGGGAGAACTACTGCGATTGTGCTCCGGTTCATCTGGGCTAAGCACCTCAGTAGAGAAAGCTAAGACTGACTGTCATGATAAGGCGAGAGCTAGTGGCCGTTCGAGAGGTCTCGAGTCCCTAAAGACTTATGCCGCTTAGAGCGAGGAGTTGGCTTTGTCCGGCTTAAGGCGTGTATAGCGCCCCGAATTCGGCCTTCCAAATACTAGGGGCTTAGCCAAAATTTAAAATTGTAGACTTCTATGGCTAAGTGAGAGTGATAAAGCATTATAGTCCGATTGCCTTGTTCGTTGAGCTGAGCACCTCCCTCCAAGGACCCAACAATGGGAAAAAGAGTGCTCACATTTATCCCGAACACCCCAGCACTCGTGGCATGGGGGCAGAAGCCGATGACTAGCCATCTCTCAGATTTGATAAATAGCCGCATAGAAGGTAATATTTTAAATTCAAACAAGCGTGGCATAGTGCATATGAACAAGTTTTCATAATACAGGATCACACGAGCGAGCTCATTCAAATATTACATCCTTCGCACACTCATCTGCTACAAGATGGGCACCCTTCAGGACACTCTCATAATACATTTTGGGGTGGCGACGCTCCTTGCCCTGCGGCGGCCCCTCCTTCACCAGCTTCTCGGCGTCCATCTTGGCCCAGTGCACCTTCGCACGGGCAAAAGCCCGACGTGCACCTTCGATGCAGACGGACCGCTTTATGACTTCCAGCCATGGGCACGCATCCACAAGCCGCCTCACCAGGCTGAAGTAGCTGTTGGGAAGGGAGTCACCAGGCCACATCCGGACTATAAGGCCCCTCATGGCCTGTTCGGCCGCCTTGTGCAGCTCGACCAGTTGCTTCAGCTGGTCGCTCATAGGCATCGGGTGTTCGGTCCCAGTATACTGAGACCAGAACAACTTCTCCGTCGAGCTTCCCTCCTCGGCCTGGAAAAATTTCGCGGCATCCGACACGCTGCGGGGAAAATCTGCGAATCCTCTTGGAGAGCTCCGGACTCGGGTAAGTAACAAGTAATTTACTTTCACATGCTTGCTTTGCATATTGAATGCCTTACCCGCCGCTATCTTCCTCATCGCCTCGATCTCCTGGAGGGCCTTTTAGGCTTCGGCCTTGGCACGCTTTGTGCTCTCGAGGGCCGCGGCAAGCTCGGACTCTCGCGTCTTCGAGTCAAGCTCCAAAGCCTCGTGCTTCTTCACGAGAGCCTGGAGCTCTTGCTACACCTCGCCCACCCGTGCCTCTTATTTTTCCCGCTCGGTGCGCTCCTTGTCCGCTTTGTTCTCGGCCTCGGACGTCGCTTGCTTCAGGGTCACCACTTCGGTCATGGCCCCTGGCAAATTCATCATGATCCTATCGTTTCGCAACCACATTTTCTTTTTTATATAGACAAGGTATTACTTACCTTTGTTCTCCTCGAGCGGCCTCTTGGCAAGGCCGAGCTCTTTCTCGGACCCCTCAAGGTCCTGCTTCAGTGCGGCGACCTCCGCAGTCAGTGCGGAAGAGGTCAGCAGCGAAGCCTGCATACGCATACAGACATACTTATATTAGACTCTTGCAGATATTATTTGATCATCTATTCGGCTATTCTTTGTGAACACCAAACAGAGCATCAGGGGCTACTGTCTACGCGGTAATATTTTCCTATATTTTAAGTACTTACCTCAAAGCCTGTTAGAAGGCTGGCACAGGCTTCAGTCAGTCTGCTCTTGGCGGACTAAACCTTCTTGATCACCGCACTCATAATAGTGCGGTGCTCTTCGTCGATGGAAGCGCCGCGAAGCGCTCCCAGCAGGTTGTCCGGTGCCTCTGGATGGACAAAGGTCACCGGCACGGGCGGCTTGCCCCTCTTGGAAGGGGCCGCCTGCCGGAGTCGGGAACCACTGGAGGTTCCGGCGCGGTGTTTGGCTGGGGGCCGAACTTGGAGCCCTTGGAAGTCTTGCTCCCTTCGTTCCTGGAGTCCGGAAGGTCGCCTTGAGGCGCCTCCAGGACTATCTCCCCCCGGCTCGGTGCCCCTTGAGACAATACCTTCGCATTGTCTGTACGGCAAGGGGAGGAGGCGGTTGGAAGTGTATCACTATTCATGTCCGACGAGTCCAAGGAACCGTCCGACGAAGATACGTCGATACGGATCGGGGCGGACTGCATAATCATATTCGATGTTATGAGAAGCAGTGCAACAAAGGTATGCTATGAGTTACTCTGGTATCTGAATACTTACGACTTCGCCAGGGGCTTGGCCCTGAGCAGCCACTTGTCTTCGACGTCGGCGGCGGTGGTGGAGCAGTCCGGAAGGAGAGTCCTTCCCTTCTTGGACCCTTCGGCCTCCCCGGTTGGGGCGACCTTACTTTTCTTGTCTCCCCCGGCTGGAGGGGGAGAATCTTCATCTTCCTTCTCCTCATTTTCATGGGAGGAGTGCGTCTCGGTATTATTAGACGATGAGTCCGATAACACCTGGCGCCGGGAACTCTTTCGGGTTCCCTTGGCCTTCTTCTTGTTCTTCTCCAGCACCTCATAAGGAGCCGGAGTCCGGATCTCCGTCAGGAGAGCGTCTGCAGGGTCTTCGGGCAGAGGGGCCGGACATTTAATATGCTCCGATGTCTCCACCCAGTCCTGTCAAAGGCATGGGAGCTCAGACCCCGCACATGGTTAAGCTATGGTAAATAAATACCCTACCAAATGTACCGAACTTACCTGATTCACAGGGTGCTTCGCGCTTAGCCCATGGTCCTCGGTAAGCGAAGGAGGGACATCAGCACCCTTGAACAGCACCTTCCAGACGTCCTTATGCGTCGTGTCAAAGAGCTCGTGTAGAGTTTGGTGCTGGGCCGGGTCGAACTCCCATAAATTGAAAGCCCGTTGTTGACATGGGAGGATCCGGCAAAAGAGCATGACCTGGACTATGTTGACAAGCTTAAGTTTCTTGCTTATCATGTTCCGGATACACTTCTGGAGTCTGTCCAGCTCCACCGATGAGCCCCAGGACATGCCCTTTTCCTTCCAGGAAGTGAGCCGCGTGGGGATTCCGGATCGAAACTCGGGGGCTGCCACCCAGTTGGTGTCGCGCAGCTCGGTGATGTAGAACCACCCCGATTGCCACCCCTTTATGGTCTCCACGAAGGAGCCCTCGAGCCATATAACGTTGGGCATTTTGCCCACCATGGCTCCGCCGCATTCTGCTTGTTGGCTGCCAACCACCTTCGGCTTGATATTGAAGGTCTTCAGCCACATGCCGAAGTGGGGCCGGATGCGGAGGAAAGCCTCACACACGACGATGAATGCCGAGATGTTGAGGATGAAATTCAGGGCCAGATCATGAAAGTCCAGCCCATAATAGAACATGAGGCAGCGGACGAATGGATGGAGGGGAAACCCCAGTCCGCGCACGGAGTGGGGGAGGAAAACCACCCTTTTGTGAGGTTCTGGGGTAGGGACGATCTGCCCCGCGGCTGGCAGCCGGTGCGCGATATCCGCGGCTAAGTATCCGGCCTCATGTAGTTTTTTGATGTGTCCCTCCATGACGGAGGAGCCCATCGACTTGCCTCCCGCTCCGGACATGTTTGAGGAGAGTTGAGGAGAAGGATGTGGACTTGGGCGCTGGAGCTCGAGTGCGTGAGAATGGATGAGCAAGGAGGAAGAAGGCGTGGGTAGAAAAAGGTGAGACCTTATCCCTTTATAAGGGCGGACAAAACTATGCGCCCCCACAAACCTGGTAAAACTCGCTTATCCCCCCAAGCGCCGTAATCGATGGCGCGATTGGGTTACCCACGTCCGTATTGATGAGAATCCCGTGATAAGGGGAACACGATCTCTGCTTTGACAAGACGTGTCAAGAAACCGCCTCGTGTTATGTGCGGGGCTGGTTAAAGAAAAACGGTTCAAATAATTATCGGGCCGTGGCGTGATGTCATGCTGCCAAAACGTGTTAGCAGATTAGAATTGTGGAAATATTATTCTCTCTACGGTGGTATGTGGAACTTATTTTGCAGGGTCGGACACTATCCTTGTATTCAAACTCTTCCGTGGTGTATTCGGAGGAGGAACCCGCCTTGCAATGCCGAAGACAACACTGCGCGCCGGACTCATCGTCATTGAAGCCTGGTTCAGGGGCTACTGAGGGAGTCCTGGATTAGGGGGTCTCCAGACAGCCGGACTATATCCTTTAGCCGGACTGTTGGACTATGAAGATACGAGATTGAAGACTTCGTCCCGTGTCCGGATGGGACTCTACTTGGCGTGGAAGGCAAGCTAGGCAATACAGATATGCATATCTCCTCCTTTGTAATCGACCTTGTGTAACCCTAGCCTCCTCCAGTGTCTATATAAACCGGAGGGTTTTAGTCCGTAGGATAACATACAATCATACCATAGGCTAGCTTCTAGGGTTTAGCCTCTCTGATCTCGTGGTAGATCAAATCTTGTAGTACTCATATTATCAAGAATAATCAAGCAGGACGTTGGGGTTTTACCTCCATCAAGAGGGCCCGAACCTGGGTAAACATCGTGTCCCCTGCCTCCTGTTACCATCTGCCTTAGACACACAGTTCGGGACCGCCTACCCGAGATCCGCCGGTTTTGACACCGACACCTTGTGGTGGAGGAGTTAACCGCGCTGCGCTCCATGATGGACAGGGACGATGTGATACTAGACAAAAGATCCAAGTCCACCTCCTTTAAACCAGCAGACAAAATAGTTAAATTCCAAGTCCATCCAACAGACCCTACAAAAACAGCATCCACTGGGGCATAGTTAGACCCCGCTGTAGACGCCGCACTACGGGAGTTTCTGCGCGAGAATTGGGATATATTCGCCCGACACCCTTCAGACATGCCAGGAATCCCACGCAGATTGGCCGAGCATAGCCTTAATATTCTAAAAGGATTCAAGCTGGTCAAGCAGTCTCTTCGGCGTTTCTCCAAACCTAAGCTACAAGCCATGGGAGAGGAGCTGGCCAAGCTACTGGAAGCCGGATTTATTAAAGAAATAAAACATCCGCATTGGCTAGCAAACCTGGTGATGGTACTAAAGAAGGACAAATCCTGGCGCCTATGTGTCGACTTCAAAGACCTTAATAAGGCTTGCCCAAAGGATCCCTTCCCACTCCCTCGCATCGATCAAATCATCGACACTACCACAGGACCCGAATCATTGTGCTTCCTTGACGCATACTCCGGTTACCACCAGATTAAGATGGTGGAGTCTGACCAAGCCGCAATGGAATTTATCACGCCATACGGCCCCTTCTGTTTTAATACAATGCCCTTCGGGCTCAAAAACGCCAGCACAACATATCAGCGCATGATCTAGACATGTCTAGAAAAGCAGATCGGTAAGACTGTGGAGGCATATGTAGACGATGTGGTCATTAAAACCATACATGTTGACTCTTTAATAGATGACTTGAGGCTCACGTTCACCAATCTCTGAACATACACCATTAAGCTCAATCTGGAAAAATGCGTTTTCGGCGTTCCTGCCGGAAAGCTCCTGGGCTTCATCGTCTCCAGTAGAGGAATTGAAGCAAAACTGGCTAAAATCCGAGCTCTGTCGCAGTTGGCTATCCCAACTGACCTCAAGCAAATCCAGAAATTGACTGGATGTGTGGCGGCTTTAAGCCGCTTTATCTCCTGATTAGGAGAGAAGGCACTTCCCCTTTATCGCCTTCTTCGGTGCACCGAACACTTTGAGTGGATGGACGCAGCCACGGCCGGACTAGAAGAAATAAAAGCCATCCTGGCCACCAACCCAATCTTGGCCGCGCCAACTGTTGGCAAACCAATGCTATTATATATAGAGGCAACTCACCAAGTTGTAAGCGCAGTCCTTGTCGTCGAATGTGAGATGGACGGACATAAATTCCCACTTAAAAAGCCGGTATATTATGTATCCACCGTCCTCACTCCATGCGAATCACGGTACCCACATTACCAAAAGATAGCATACACGGTATTCATGGCATCCCGGAAATTACGACACTACTTTCAAGTCTATTCGATTACGGTGGCCTCTGAAGTACCACTCAATGACATAATAAACAACCGCGATGCCACAGGCCGGATTGCCAAATGGGCCATCGAGCTCCTCCCGTTCGACATAACATATAAGCCACGGTGGACCATTAAGTCGCAAGTACTGGCCGATTTCATAGCCGAATGGACAGAGGCCGAACTCCCTAAAGAGTACGGCGCATACTCCAATTGGATCATGCACTTCGATGGCTTTAAAATGCTGGCTGGTCTGGGTGCTGGTGTCGTCCTGACGTCCCCCATCGGAGATATGGTGCAATACGTGCTCCAAATACTATATACAGACTCCAACAACGCAGCCGAACACAAGGCCCTATTACACGGCCTTTGGATGGTAGTCTCTATGGGCATACAACGCCTAGAGGTGTGTGGGGACTCGAACCTCGCAATATCCCAAATAAATGGAGACTTCGA
>NC_041382.1:267890157-267980774 GCF_002162155.2 Triticum dicoccoides | reverse complement strand
ATTGCCAAATGGGCCATCGAGCTCCTCCCGTTCGACATAACATATAAGCCACGGTGGACCATTAAGTCGCAAGTACTGGCCGATTTCATAGCCGAATGGACAGAGGCCGAACTCCCTAAAGAGTACGGCGCATACTCCAATTGGATCATGCACTTCGATGGCTTTAAAATGCTGGCTGGTCTGGGTGCTGGCGTCGTCCTGACGTCCCCCATCGGAGATATGGTGCAATACGTGCTCCAAATACTATATACAGACTCCAACAACGCAGCCGAACACAAGGCCCTATTACACGGCCTTTGGATGGTAGTCTCTATGGGCATACAACGCCTAGAGGTGTGTGGGGACTCGAACCTCGCAATATCCCAAATAAATGGAGACTTCGATGCCAAGGATCCGAAAATGGCAGCATATCGCAACACCGTCCTCAAAATGTTAGCTCGGTTTGAGGGGCTTGAATTCCACCATGTGGCTCGGGAAAACAACCAGGCGGCAAACATCCTAGCCCGTATCAGTGCCAAACGCGACCTGTCCCACCGAACATCTTCCTGGAAAGACTGTTTAAACCATCCATGGTATGGGAAGGGGACACCGGCAAAAATAGTCCGGACCCGGCCACAACCCCAGATACCGAATACTCTGACACAATCGGAGGCTCTGCCACCGAAATAGCACCTTCATCCCACGTGATAATGGCCGTCATCGCCCCCCGGACAGAACCATTCCTGGCCTACCTAACTAGACAGGAATTACCCGAGGACCAAAATGAGGCCCGCTGCATAGTGCGGCGATCTAAAGCCTACAAGGTCCATGAGGGAGAGCTTTATAAGAAAAGCACAACCGGAGTCCTTCAAAGGTGCATCTCCGAAGAGGAAGGGCGGAAGCTTTTGGCAGAAATCCATGCCGGACTCGGCGGCCACCACGCCACAGCCCGGGCCCTTGTAAGCAAGGCCTTCCATACATGTTTTTATTGGCCGACGGCCCGGGCAGATGCACAACATCTGGTACAACATTGTGTCGGTTGCCAGCTTTTTGCAAACCAAAGCCACATGCCACTTACCGCCCTCCAAACAATCCCCATTACTTGGCCCTTTGTGGTCTGGGGGCTCGATATGGTCGGACCCCTCAAAGGGGGAACCCATAAGAAAAAATACTTACTGGTCATGGTGGATAAATTCACCAAATGGATAGAAGCCAAACCTGTCAAAACGACTGAATCCGGACCGGTGATAGACTTCATATCCGGGGTTGTACACCGTTATGGCTTCCCCCACAACATCATCACTAACAACGGCACGAAATTTACAGCCGACGAGGTGAAACTTTGGTGCAGCAACATGGGCATCAAGCTCAATTATGGTTCTGTCTATCATGAGCGAATGAGCGAATGGTCTTATCATGAGCGGCATTAAACCCAGATTAGTCCGATCTTTAAAGGAATCAGACACTCATTGGGTAGAGGAGCTCGAGTCCGTACTTTGGGGGCTGCGGACCACGCCGAATCGCACTACCGGATACACACCATTTTTATGGTGTATGACTCACCTCGAGTGTGCATGTACGAATAAAGAGAGGCCGAGCTCGATCGGCAGGACAGTTTGGATGCCTTGGAAGAGGAGCGCGACGTGGCAAAAGCCCATTCCACATTCTATCAGCAACATGCTCGAAGGTATCAAAGCAGAGAAGTGCGGGCCAAAACCTATAACGTTGGCGAACTAGTTCTACGCCTACTGGAGAAGAAAAAGAACAAGCTCAAGCCCAAATGGGAGGGTCCCTTCATTATCGACCAGGTTCTGACCGGTGGAGCGTACCATCTGCGGGATGCATCGGATAATCAACTCGAGCCAAACCCATGGAACGCAGCCAGACTACAAAGATTCTATGCCTAGCGCCGGACTCTATGTTCGTCTCCTCACCTCCATCAATTTTTTACACATCTGTTTTTTCTCTCTTTCTTTCTCTTTTTTCTCTTTGAGGCCCTAAAGGGCTACACTTGTGTCTTGGTTACACAATCTTGACGCGCTAACCGCGCTCAATATACCTGGGGCCTTCTCATACAAAAGCTCAATTTAATTACCCTTCCGGGATTTATGCCCCGCACATGTGTTATTCTTCCGCATGTACCTTTTTTCGCCATTATATGCATCGATATGACTAAGTTTTGGCCAAGCTGGGTTGTCTGGCTCTTGTATTTATGCCCTATGTTCCCATTAATCCGTCTAGGGCATAAGGGGAGCTCCTCTGTGATTGTTACTGCCGGGTCAGCCAGATGTGTACCTCAGACTAGGTGAAGCCGAAAGCTAGCGTTCTTAAGGGAATATTCGGTCGGTGAATAAAATAAGACTTTCATTTAAATTACTACACGCCCCTAGATATTTTTAGCCTGCGTCTCGCAGTTCGGACATGCACATTAGGGCACGCGTACCCAGGGAAAGGAACCCTTAATGGAACTATTCTCCCTGGAAGATGTTTCTTACTATCCATGTAATATAACATAGCTAGTTGGGTACTTGACTATTCAAGCACTTATGACCCCTACGCCTGGTTTCCATGCATACCCCGGTTTTTATATAACCGAGTGGGTATTCGGATACACTCCGGACTATCGGGTCCAGAGGTCGAAGCGAAAAGGTCCGCTATGACAAATGATTTACAATCCGGCTAGGGACATTACATATGTCACTTGAAGTACACAATCACTAAGACTGATTAAATTCTTCTTGTATACCATCCAACAAGCTGTCTAGCCTACAATCCTATTGGGAAAACTTTGCGGCTAATTCTACTTGATCACACACTAAACTGGCGGGGATCTCTTTCCCATTGGGCCCCACAGGTCCGACCTCGGCCATGTGGTTTGGGTCAGCCTTGGTATATCGTGTCTTCACCATAGCTCAGGCTTCCCTTGCACCTTGTCGGCAAGCTGATATCTTCCATAATTGGAAGCACCGCCGCGCTCCCTTCAGCTTCTCTATAAGCTCCCCATGCCTCCTGGCGGGGGCGTGGATGGCCACAAGGCTCGAGCAATACTCTGCATCATCTACCGAACTTGTTCGTGCAGTTGGGAGAGCTCTGGTAGAAGATAACCCGAAGACCCGGGCATCTCCTCCACGGGACGACCCGTCAGCATACCTGCAGACATAACGCTGTTAGCAGCCTTCTTCGCCGAACTCCTTTAAAAAACTTCGTTCGAGCACTTACTAAAAATGCCGCGCCAAAGCCGCTTATTCTCCTTCACAGAGTCCGGAAGCTGGACTCGGACATCCTTCAGTTCCAGGCCCAACCGGATATTGACGTCTTGGAGATCATTTTTCTCCTGCCCGACTCGCGTCAGCACGCGCTCGCCAGCATTTCGCTGTCGATCATCACGCGCCGTATCCGCCTCCACAGCCTCCGGATTCACTCCGGGGCCACCTGCAACACCTATTGTTAGATGTGCATACATGCCGCATACTACCCGGTACCGATATTCTTTGCAATAGACAAAAGAGTTACCAGGGGGACCCTTTTTGGACTCCTTCAATGCGGTAGCAGTGGCTTCCAGCTGGGCCGTGCACTCGTCCAGCTCTTGAGACAATTGGGAATTCTTCTCCATAAGAACCTGCACAAATAATGATCCTTAAATTAGTTGCATCAACTGTTTCAAGTCTCAGGGGCTACTGATACATATAATCGTCAGATTTTCTTACCCGTATATCCCTTACATAATGGTCCGTGGCTCTGGCTAAACCATTTTGAGCAGCACAGATGTACACATCTCCGGAATTCAAGGCATCAAATGCCTCTGGCGAGAAACAAGCGTCACAGAGTGCGTCCTGGCGACGCCTATGATTCATGGCGCTCTCCACTTCTAAATTTGTAGCGGATAGTCTATCCGCATCCTCTGTAGGAGGAGCATCCGGCGTCCGCCCCATGTTGGCTTCCGCCTCTATGTCCGGCCCTGGAGCCCGACTGGTGGAGGCATGATCGGCAGCCTCTTCGGATTTAGTCCGGTGAACGTTTTTTCTATGAAAGAAGCATGGACGTCATTACATTTTAAGAAAGACGACAACCACGGAGCGAGGTTTTGTGTCATACCTCTGCGCCGGAGTCTCCGTCCTGACCGCCTTCCTTTTTGGCCTACCCGGCTTCGGTGCCTCTTGCTGGCGAGTTGCTGCGGGTTCGGCACGGCGTCACGAATGCCTTCCCTATAAAACACCCTATGTGTATGGTAGGTGAAGTGTCTAAAAGGGGATCCTATTTTTGGAGTTGGGATTTCGGTTTTTCTTACGTGCGACGCAGGGAGCAGTCCGGGATAGTTGGCCGTTATGGCCACCAAGGCGTCATCGCAGCTCAATTGATAGAATTGCCTATCTATTAGCTCCACGAATATGTCTGGATCCTTTTCGAGTCCGGGACCAAGGGCCCGGCCAGGGTCCTCTGGTTGTGGAGATGGGTTGTTGACCTCCCTTACAGCTTTTCACAGTTCCTGCCGTAAAATGGCAAGGTGAGTACCTACGACGAAGAATGTGGGAAGAATGGGAGTAAAGAGGTATAACTCACCTAGCTTGGAGGGTTGTACATAGAGAATCCATCCTGTGGCTTGATACAGATGAACTCCTCTTCCTCTCCCTTGAACAACACGGACAGAATTTTTGCTAAAGTAGCTGCGGAGTCCGGTCCCTCACGCCCGCAGCGGGTGGCATCATCTTCCCCGTTAAAACACCATAGGGGGTGCCCTCGATATTGAAGTGGCTGCACTCCCCTCATTATGCATATTGACATAACCTCGACTATTGTCAATCCCGATTGAGCCAGCGCTTTAATCCGGTTCATCAGGTAAAGGACTACTCCGTTGTCTTCCTCCTGGGGGCTCCGTGGGCGCCAGCTTCGGCGTTTCTTTAGAGGAGCATTGTTGAACTCAGGAAGACCCCGCCGAACTGGGTCTGGAAGGGGGACGTCCTCCATATAAAACCACTTCGAAGGCCAGTCTTCGGACATCTTCTTCATAGTACCAGACAGATATCCGGTTTCGGCGATGCGCCATATTTTGGCTCCGCCCACTTGATAAAGTGACCCCTTCTGTGTGCGGTGCACAAGGGAAAAAAACCTTTTCCACAGCTCCAAATGAGCCTGGCAGCCCAAAAACAGCTCGCAAAGGGCAACATAGCCGGCGATGTGTAATATGGAAGCAGGTTTGAAATTATGCCATTGGAGGCCATAAAACTCCAGGAGCCCGCGCAGGAACGGATGAATTGGAAATCCAAGTCCCCTTAGTAAGTAAGGAAAAAGGCACACCCGCTCCCCCTTAAAGGGGCTGGGGAAGCTCTCTGCTTGCTCCCCGCCATTATAGGTGGCGAGCCCGGCTCGGACGGGGACCATATACGCTGGAGGGAGAAATCCCTGAGTCTGCAGCTCTACTAATCGAATGTGTGGGATGGAACACCTCTCCCAATCACCGGGCTTAGGGCTACGGGGGCAGGAGGAGGAGCTGCGATGGTCGGCTGATACGTCTCCAACGTATCTATAATTGTTGATTGCTCCATGCTATATTATCTACTGTTTTGAATGTTTATGGGCTTTATTATACACTTTTATATCATTTTGGGACTAACCTATTAACCCAGAGCCCAGTGCCAGTTTCTGTTTTTACCCTGTTTTAGGGTTTCGAAGAAAAGGAAAATCAAACGGAGTCCATTTGACCTGAAACTTCACGGAACTAATTTCTGTAAGGAAAGAAGCCCAGAAGACTTGGAGTGCACGCCAGGGGACTTACGAGGAGGCCACGAGGCAGGGGGGCGCACCCACCCCCTGGGCGCGCCCTCCACCCTCGTGAGCCCCTCATGGCCCCCCTGACGTATTTCTTCCGCCTATATATCTCCATATACCCTAAAAACATCCAAGAACACAATAGATCGGGAGTTCCGCTGCCAGAAGCCTCCGTAGCCACCGAAAACCAATCTAGACCCGTTCTAGCACCCTGCCGGAGGGAGAATCCTTCTCCAGTGGCCATCTTCATCATACCAGTGCTCTCCATGATGAGGAGGGAGTAGTTCTCCCTCAGGGCTGAGGGTATGTACCAGTAGCTATGTGTTTGATCTCTCTCTCTCTCTCTCTCTCTCTCTCTCTCTCTCGTGTTCTTGAGATGATACGATCTTGATGGATCACGAGCTTTGCTATTATATTTGGATCCTTTGATGTTTCTTACCCCATCTACTCTCTTGTAATGGATTGAGTTTCCCCTTTGAAGTTATATTATCGGATTGAGTCTTTAAAGATTTGAGAACACTTGATGTATGTCTTGCCGTGCGTATCTGTATTGACAATGAGATACCACGTGATTCACTTGATGTATGTTTTGGTGATCAACTTGCGGGTTCCACCCATGAACCTATGCATAGGGGTTGGCACACGTTTTCGTGGTGATTCTCCGGTAGAACTTTGGGCACTCTTTGAGGTCCTTTGTGTTGGTTGAATAGATGAATCTGAGATTGTGTGATGCATATCGTATAATAATACCCACGGATACTTGAGGTGACATTGGAGTATCTAGGTGACATTAGGGTTTTGGTTGATTTGTGTCTTAAGGTGTTATTCTAGTACGAACTCTAGGGCTGTTTGTGACACTTATAGGAATAGCCCAACGGATTGATTGGAAAGAATAACTTTGAGGTGGTTTCGTACCCTACCATAATCTCTTCGTTCGTTCTCCGCTATTAGTTACTTTGGAGTGACTCTTTGTTGCATGTTGAGGGATAGTTATGTGATCCAATTATGTTATCATTGTTGGGGGAACTTGCACTAGCGAAAGTATGAACCCTAAGCCTTATTTCCACACATTGCAATACCGTTTACGCTCACTTTTATCATTTGTTACCTTGCTGTTTTTATAATTTCATATTACAAATACCTTTATCTACTATCCATATTGCACTTGTAACACCATCTCTTCGCTGAAATAGTGCACCTATACAATTTACCATTGTATTGGGTGTGTTAGGGACACAAGAGACTCTTTGTTATTTGGTTGCATGGTTGCTTGAGAGAGAGCATCTTCATCCTACGCCTCCTACGGATTGATAAACCTTAGGTCATCCACTTGAGGGAAATTTGCTACTGTCCTACAAATCTCTGCACTTGGAGGCCCAACAACGTCTACAAGAAGAAGGTTGTGTAGTAGACATCAAGCTCTTTTCTGGTGCCGTTGCCGGGGAGGTGAGGGCTTGAAGGTATATCTTTAGATCTTGCAATCGAGTCCTTTAGTTTCTTGTTTTATCACTAGTATAGTTTATAAAAGAAAACTATAAAAAAATGGAATTGAGTTTTTTTCTTACACTTCACCTTTTTAATATCTTTCGTGAGTATGATGGAAAGGATAATTGTGCTCAAGTTCTAGAAGAAGAAATCTATAAAATGTTTGGCACTAAATATTTGAATGATGAGCATGATTGCAATGTTGTTAGTATGAATTCCTTGAATATCCATGATGCTAATGGTATGCAAAGCCACAAGCTTGGGGAAGCTATGTTTGATGAAGATGATATTTTTTGTCCCCAAAGTTTTGATGAGCAAATTTATTATTATGAAAGCATGCCTCATATTTATGGTGATTATATTGATGAAAGTGGATTTGGAGAGGTCATGACTTTATTTTGTGATGAATCCACTATTCCGGAAGAGGTTCCAATTGATTATGGGAACAAAGTTGCTATCTATGATGATTATTGTGATGACTTGTATGCTATAAAGAATAATGATATCCATGAAACTTGTCATCATGATTTTAGTTTTCAATTGGATTATGCCTCACATGATAATTATTTTGTTGAGTTTGCTCCCACTATTATTCATGAGAAGAATTTTGCTTATGTGGAGAGTAATAAAATTTCCATGCTCGTAGATCATGAAAAGAATGCTTTAGGTGCTGGTTATATTGTTCAATTCATTCATGATGCTACTGAAAATTATTATGAGGGAGGAACTTATGCTTCTAGGAATTGCAATAATATCAAGTTTCCTCTCTATGTGTTGAAAATCTTGAAGTTATGCATGTTTTGCCTTCCTATGCTAGTTGATTGTTGCTCCCATAAATTGTTTGTTCACAAAATACCTATGCATAGGAAGTGGGTCAGACTTAAATGTTTTAGTCATATTCTTCATGATGCTCTCTTTATGTTTCAATTCTTATCCTTTATGTGAGCATCATTGAAATCATCATGCCTAGCTAGGGGCGTTAAACGATAGCGCTTGTTGGGAGGCAACCCAATTTTATTCTTGTTCTTTGCTTTTTGCTCCTGTTAAGTAATAAATAATTCATATAGCCTCTGTTTAGATGTGGTTTTATGATTTTAATTAGTGTTTTTGCCAAGTAGAACCTTTGGGAAGACTTGGGGAAAGTCTTGTTGATCATGCTGTAAAAAAACAGAAACTTTAGCGCTCACGAGAACTACTGCCATTTTTATTTGGAGAGTGCTATTTAGTTAATTATTTTTGAAGATGATTAATAGATAAATTCCTTAGGTCCAGAAATTTATTTGAGAATTTTATGAGTTCCATAAGTATACGTTTGATCCAGATTACTACATACTGTTCTGTTTTTGACAGATTCTGTTTTTCGTGTGTTGTTTGCTTATTTTGATGAATCTATGAGTAGTATCGGAGGGTATGAACCATAGATAAGTTGGAATAAAGTATATATTACACCAATATGAATTAAGAATGAGTTCATTACAGTACCTTGAAGTAGTGATTTACTTTCTTATACTAACGGAGCTCACGAGTTTTCTACTTTAAGTTTTGTGTTGTGAAGTTTTCAAGTTTTGGGTAAGGATTCGATGGATTATGGAACAAGGAGTGGCAAGAGCCTAATCTTGTGGTGCCCATGGCACCCCCAAGATAATATAAGGAGACCTAAAAGCCAAAGCTTGGGGATGCCCCGGAAGGTATCCCCTCTTTCATTTTCGTTCATCGGTAACTTTACTTGGAGCTATATTTTTATTCTCCACATGATATGTGTTTTGCTTGGAGCGTCAATTTATTTTGTTAGAATTTGCTTTCTGTTATTTAGAACAATGTTTTGCATCTTTTATTTCAATAAAAGTGGCACTGATAGCCTTTACTATGGCTATTTTAGAAGTCCACATGTTGCTGTTTGAAAACAGAAAGTTTACCGCTATTGCAATAATTCCCTAGAAAATTCAGAATGTGATAAAATGTTGAAACCTTTTGGATATTAATATATGATAAATTTACTACAGTGGGAATTGTATTTCATAATTTTTGGAGCTAGGGAAGTATGGATGTTGCTGCATTCTTTACAGACTGTCCTGTTTAGGCAGATTGCTGTTATGTTTGCATTGTTTGCATATGTTTGCTTCTTTAATGATTCTATTTGAGGATAGGACTATTAAATATGCATAGGCATTTAGTATGCAATGTTGAATAATAATTTTAGCGATTTACTACAGTAGAGTATGATAAGGTTTTGGCAATGGTTTATACTAACTTATCTCACGAGTCCTTGTTGAGTTTTGTGTGGATGAAGCTTTTGAGATTTAGGGAGACCGTGATATGAGAGGAATTAAGGAGACACAAAAGCTCAATCTTGGGGATGCCCAAGGCATCCCAAGATAATATTTCAAGAAGTTGATGCCCCGTTTGGCATCCCACCTTTCTTCTTCAACAACTATCGGTTAGTTTCGGTTGATCCTAAGTTTTTGCTTCTTCACATGATGTTTGTCATTCTTAGAATGTCATTTTATTTTTCTTTGCTTGCTGTTTGAATAAAATACCAAAATCTGAAATTATTAAATGTTAGGGAGTCTTCACATAGTTGCATAATTATTCGACTACTCATTGATCTTCACTTATATCTTTCAGAGTAGTTTGTCGTTTGCTCTAGTGCTTCACTTATATCTTTTAGAGCATGGTGGTAGTTTTATTTTGAAGAAATAGATGAACTCTCATGCTTCACTTAGATTATTTTGAGAGTCTTAATAGCATGGTAATTTGCTTAAAATCCTAACATGCTAGGCATCCAAGAATAGTAAAAACTTTCATATAGAGTATTGAATACTAAGAGAAGTTTGATGCTTGATGATTGTTTTGAGATATGGAGGTAATAATATCAAAGTCGTGCTAGTTGAGTAGTTGTGAAATTGAGAAATACTTGTGTTGAGGTTTGCAAGTCCCGTAGCATGCACGTATGGTAAATGTTGTGTAACAAATTTGAAACATGAGGTGTTATCTGATTGTCTTCCTTATGAGTGGCGGTCGGGGACGAGCGATGGTCTTTTCCTACCAATCTATCCCCCTAGGAGCATGCGCGTAGTACCGAGGTTTTTGATGACTTGTATATTTTTGCAATAAGTATGTGAGTTATTTATGACTAATGTTGAGTCCATGGATTATACGCACTCTCACCCTTCCATCATTGCTAGCCTCTACGGTACCGTGCATTGCCCTTTCTCACATCGAGAGTTGGTGCAAACTTTGCCAGTGCATCCAAACCCCGTGATATGATACACTCTTTCACACATAAAACTCCTTATATCTTCCTCAAAATAGCCACCATACCTACCTATTATGGCATTTCCATAGCTATTCCGAGATATATTGCCATGCAACTTTCCACCATCCAGTTTATCATGACACATTCATCATTTTCATATTGCTTAGCATGATCATGTAGTTGACATAAGTATTTGTGGCAAAGCCACCGTTCATAATTTTTTCATACTTGTCACTCTTGATTCATTGCATATCCCGGTACACCACCAGAGGCATCCATATACAGTCATACTTTGTTCTAGTATCGAGTTGTAATCATTGAGTTGTAAATAAATAGAAGTGTGATGATCATCATTCAATAGAGCATTGTCCCCCAAAAAAGAGAAAGGCCAAATAAAAAAAGAAGGCCCAAAAAAAGAGAAAATAAATAAAAAGGGGCAATGCTACTATCCTTTTTTCCACACTTGTGCTTCAAAGTAGCACCATGTTCTTCATATAGAGAGTCTCTTGAGTTATCACTTTCATATACTAGTGGGAATTTTAATTATAGAACTTGGCTTGTATATTCCAACAATGGGCCTCCTCAAGTGCCCTAGGTCTTCGTGAGCAAGCATGTTGGATGCACACCCACTTAGTTTCTTTTGTTGAGCTTTCATACATTTATAGCTCTAGTGCATCCGTTGCATGGCAATCCCTACTCCTTGCATTAACATCAATCGGTGGGCATCTCCATAGCCCATTGATTAGCCCCGTTGATGTGAGACTTTCTCCTTTTTGTATTCTCCACATAACCCCCCTCACGATATTCTATTCCACCCATAGTGCTATATCCATGGCTCGCGCTCATGTATTGCGTGAAAGTTTATGAGTTTGAGATTACTAAAGTATGAAACAATTGCTTGGCTTGTCATCGGGGTTGTGCATGATGAGAGCATTCTTGTGTGACGAAAATGAAACATGACTAAACTATATGATTTTGTAGGGATGAACTTTCTTTGGCCATGTTATTTTGAGAAGACATAATTGCTTAGTTAGTATGCTTGAAGTATTATCATTTTTATGTCAATATGAACTTTTGTCTCAAATCTTTCGGATCTGAATATTCATGCCACAATTAAGAAGAATTACATTGAAATTATGCCAACTAGCATTCCGCATCAAAAAAAACTGTTTTTATCATTTACCTACTCGAGAACGAGCAGGAATTTATCTTGGGGATGCTGATACGTCTCCAACGTATCTATAATTTTTGATTGCTCCATGCTATATTATCTACTGTTTTGAATGTTTATGGGCTTTATTATACACTTTTATATCATTTTTGGGACTAACCTATTAACCCAGAGCCCAGTGCCAGTTTCTGTTTTTACCCTGTTTTAGGGTTTCGAAGAAAAGGAAAATCAAACGGAGTCCAATTGACCTGAAACTTCACGGAACTCATTTTTGGAAGGAAAGAAGCCCAGAAGACTTGGGGTACACGCCAGGGGACTTACGAGGAGGCCATGAGGCAGGGGGGCGCGCCCACCCCCCTGGGCGCGCCCTCCACCCTTGTTAGCCCCTCGTGGCCCCCCTAACATATTTCTTCCACCTTTATATCTCCATATACCCTAAAAACATCCAGGAACACAATAGATCGGGAGTTCGGCCGCCAGAAGCCTCCGTAGCCACTAAAAACCAATCTAGACCCGTTCCGGCACACTGCCGGAGGGGGAATCCTTCTCCGGTGGCCATCTTCATCATCCCGGTGCTCTCCATGACGAGGAGGGAGTAGTTCTCCCTCGGGGCTGAGGGTATGTACCAGTAGCTATGTGTTTGATCTCTCTCTCTCGTGTTCTTGAGATGATATGATCTTGATGTATCGCGAGCTTTGCTATTATATTTGGATCCTTTGATGTTTCTTCCCCCCTCTACTCTCTTGTAATGGATTGAGTTTCCCCTTTGAAGATATATTATCGGATTGAGTCTTTAAAGATTTGAGAACACTTGATGTATGTCTTGCCGTGCGTATCTGTGGTGACAATGGGATACCACATGATTCACTTGATGTATGTTTTGGTGATCAACTTGTGGGTTCCGTCCATGAACCTATGCATAGGGGTTGGCACACGTTTTCGTCGTGATTCTCCGGTAGAACTTTGGGGCACTCTTTGAGGTCCTTTGTGTTGGTTGAATAGACGAATATGAGATTGTGTGATGCATATTGTATAATCATACCCACGGATACTTGAGGTGACATTGGAGTATCTAGGTGACATTAGGGTTTTGGTTGATTTGTGTCTTAAGGTGTTATTCTAGTACGCACTCTAGGGCTGTTTGTGACACTTATAGGAATAGCCCAACGGATTGATTGGAAAGAATAACTTTGAGGTGGTTTTGTACCCTACCATAATCTCTTCGTTCGTTCTCCGCTATTAGTGACTTTGGAGTGACTCTTTGTTGCATGTTGAGGGATAGTTATGTGATCCAATTATGTTATCATTGTTGAGGGAACTTGCACTAGCGAAAGTATGAACCCTAGGCCTTATTTCCACACATTGCAATACCGTTTACGCTCACTTTTATCATTTGTTACCTTGCTGTTTTTATAATTTCAGATTACAAATACCTTTATCTACTATCCATATTGCACTTGTATCACCATCTCTTCGCCGAACTAGTGCACCTATACAATTTACCATTGTATTGGGTGTGTTGGGGACACAAGAGACTCTTTGTTATTTGGTTGCAGGGTTGCTAGAGAGAGAGAGCATCTTCATCATACGCCTCCTACGGATTGATAAACCTTAGGTCATCCACTTGAGGGAAATTTGATACTGTCCTACAAACCTCCACACTTGGAGGCCAACAACGTCTACAAGAAGAAGGTTGTGTAGTCGACATCATCGGCCTTGTTGGAGTGGATTTTTCCGAAGCGCGCTCCGATGGATTCTCGCTGTGGGAGGATGGTATGGATTTGATCTAAGAATCCCCATCCCTTTAAATAGACAATTTATTTACCTGGCTAGGGGGGCGAATGTAAAAACGCCCTGGCTCCTCATATTCGTTCGACGCGTGGAAGATAGCCCTTATTGAGCACAGAAGCCAAGAAGTCCAACATTTATGGGGCCGAACACTACTTAACAGACATTCAAGATTTGGAGAAGAACCCGCCTTGCAATGCCGAAGACAATGCCGCGCGCCGGACTCAACGTCATTGAAGCCTGGTTCGGGGGCTACTGAGGGAGTCCTGGATTAGGGGGTCTCCGGACAACCGGACTATATCCTTTGGCCGGACTGTTGGACTATGAAGATACAAGATTGAAGACTCCGTCTCGTGTCCGGATAGGACTCTACTTGGCATGGAAGGCAAGCTAGGCAATACGGATATGTATATCTCCTCCTTTGTAACCGACCTTGTGTAACCCTAGCCCCCTCCGGTGTCTATATAAACCGGAGGGTTTTAGTCCGTAGGACAACATACAATCATACCATAGGCTAGCTTCTAGGGTTTAGCCTCTTTGATCTCGTGGTAGATCAACTCTTTTACTACTCATATCATCAAGAACAATCAAGCAGGACGTAGGGTATTACCTCCATCAAGAGGGCCCGAACCTGGGTAAACATCGTGTCCCCTGCCTCCTATTACCATCCGCCTTAGACGCACAGTTCGGGACCCCCTACCCGAGATCCGCCGGTTTTGACACCGACACTAGTCATCGCCAATTGCTTGATAGATGCTAGAATTGGTTGTGCATGCTTTGCTATTTCATTTGCCATTTTATTGTGTGAGCATGTTGGTTGCATAATTTACTCATTCGAGGACATCCACTTGTTGCTTTGATTGTTTGGTTTCTTTTTCTTTTTCCAAGTGGATGGACAAGAATGCCTAAGAACCTTCTCTAGCTATCTATGCTTTTCTTGTCTCAAACTCTATTCATGCTACATCAGAAAGTTTGATCAAGTCAGATTCGAACCACTCTGTTTGAGGAGCACTCGGAGTCCCCGATTCGTCATAGACATAAACTTCCAAAACTTCTTTGTGCATTTCGGTCGGACCGATTCATCCATTTCGGTCATACCGAGATCACTAAGTCGATCTAGGTTTTCAATCTTGGTGCAACCTATTTGAACTTTTCGGTCACACCGAGTTGTTCCACTCGGTCACACCAACAGGGTCAGGCTATATATCCCCGGGCCAAAATTTGGAAAATTTTCCGAACCCCTTCGCCCGCGCTCAGCTTGCTCTGCCTCCCTGGGTCTTCGGATCGTCCTCCTCATCGCCAGCTACCTCCCGCCGCTGGTCTCCGCCGCCGTCAACGGGATTCGTCTCCGCCGTTGCCGCCGTAGCAAGTCCATCGCCGCACTAGGGTATGGACTTGATCCTTGTGCTAATCCCACTCCGATTCCTAGCACATTGTTTTTCCATGTATCTTGCCACGATTGAGATCTATCTATACAGTGAAATCACTCTGTAGTTTAGTCGTGGATTGAAAATTTGGGTTAGGTTTCCACTGAAATCATCTCGGACCAACCGAGTTGTTGAAATCGGTTCCACCGATTTGGCTAAGGCCATTGCACATGTGATTCTCAGTCTGACCAAGAATTGCAAATCGGTGTGACCGAGTTCAATACTTTGTGAAACCCTAGCAGTCTCGGTGCCACCGAACTGTGACTCGGTCTGACCGAGTTCACTAGTTTAGGTTCCAAAAGCTGCTTCGGTATCACCGAGTTTTCAAATCGGTAGATCCGAAATGCTTTCTGTGGAAAACTAAAACTAAAGTTTTTAAATCATTCTTTTGAAAAAACCTCAGTACTTTGTGATGCTCATCCAATCTACCTCATGTATAATCTATTCACAGGGTCTGCTATCAGTGTTTGCATCATGTCAGATCAGAGTGACAGCCAGAACAAGTCTGAGGAGCAAGTCAACATGAGTGAGGGCACTAGTCCCTCTAGCAGCTTTGATGAGGGAAGCAGGAGTACACCCAACAACTTGCCTAAGGCAGCCACCAGGAGCAGAAAGAAGAGAACCTCAGATTCAGAGGATGAGGACTATGTGGCTATTGAGGAAGAGGCCACCTCAAAGAAGAAAGTTCTGAAAAAGGAATATGGCACAGCTGCTACCACTAAGCCAGGAATGAAGACAAAGATTCCTGCCAAGAGAGTGCCTATGTCAAAGGCCAGGGCATCCACTGCTGAAACCTCCAAGCCATCAGAAGAGGCAGTTGGAGAAGGCAAGAAAAGGAAGGAAAGGGTCAAGAAGACTACTGCCAGAGTGCTTGGCAGATCCTCAATTATGAGAGATTCTGAAGAAGAGGAAGAGGATGTGGCACGAGCACCCAAAGCTCAAAAGCTTATGGGAGATGCTATAAGGGCAGGGGCTTCTCCATCTAAGCCCAAAACTGCTCCTAAGACTGCTGCTCTAGCTCCAAAGCCAAAACCCACGAGGAGCACCAGGAACATCCCTGCTGAGGAGAAGAACAAGGCCTAGTGCCTCAAGCTGCTGACGAAGAAGATGATTCTGTTGTTTTGAGGAAGTTGAAGCCCAAAATTCCAGATCACAATGATACTCACCCAGTTGCAGAGAATATGAAAATTAGGAAAGATTCAGGTTTAAGGCTATGGAGAGAGTCTGATCCATATGCCACCAGGAAAAGGACTGATGTGGACTACAGGTTCCATACAAAGGAACAACAGGACTTCTATGAGACCATTTTACTTGACAAGAAGCCCATAGTGTGTGACATGAGATGGGTTGATTGGAAATTCATTGAGGAAAATGAGAATCACTTCCTTGGTGTATATGATAGCTTCAAGGCATGTGGAGTCGATGAGTTTGTGGTTTAGAAGCTCACAAAGTGGAATGATGAGCTTATTATGCACTTTTACTCCACAGCTCATTTCTACCCAGATGAAAGGATTGTCTGGATGTTTGAAGGTACTAGGTACCAGTCAACGGTTGCAGAATGGGCAAAACTGATCAATGCTCCTGAGGAGAATGAAGATGACTTGGATGTCTATGCCAAGAAGAAGAAGGATCACAACACCATGGCACATATGTACAAGGAGATCCCAGATGCTGCTCTTGAGAGACACAAGTTTGGATAAGTACATTACCTTCTGTCAGGCTTCCCAACAATCAACTGGATCCTCAGGCACACTCTCTTGCCAAAGTCAGGTGATCACAAGATGATCCGAGGCCATGCAATTAACCTGCTCCACATATTTGATGTGCCTCAAAAGTTCAAAGTCATGAGCCTAATTGTGGAAACCATAAAGAGAACAGCTGCAGATCAGAAGAGAAGTTGTGGGTATGCCCCACAGATCCAGGAGCTAATCAACTCCAAGATGGGCACTGGCACATATCTCTTGGACAAGGAACACATGCCCATCTACCCAGACTTTGAGGACAACACTGTGGTGATGGATGAAAATGAACCATCTTTTGTGCACGCATAAGCAAAGAGGGAGAAGGCAAGGGCTGAAAAGGCTGCAAAGATGCCAACCACTGATGATGCATCTCAGTACCTTCTGAAGAGCAAGCAAGATCAACTTGGCTACTTGATTGCCTCCACTCTTAGGATTGATAAGGGATTGGCCACCCTGACTCAAAACCAGGAGAGCTTGGAGAGGATCATGGAACAGAAGTTCTGTGATTTAGATGTGAAGGTCACCAAGATCCAGTCAGTTGTTGAGCAACTTTAGGATGAAGTGCAAGAGAAGAAGGGCATGTCTACCACTGATGCTTTTGCTAGAGTGCCCAGAGGACAGAGATATGCTGCAGTGCCTATTACAGACACCAGAGCAACTTCATCTGCACCAGCTACATCTTCACTGCCACCAGCTCCAGCAACCACTCCACCAGCTCCATCTACATCAACGGATGCCTTCATCCTCGGAGTTTTATCTACACCACCACCTGAAGACCAAGCCTGAGAGTCGATCTAGCACTATGCATTTTTATGAACTTTGTGGTAACTTCTTGCCAAAGGGGGAGAAAATGTATAGATCATAGGCTTTGAGAGAGAGTGTTGCTTTTTATTCTCTCTTATTGTTTGGTGGTTGAACTTTGTTTATTTGCTTGTTTGAGATACTTTATGCTTTTGTGTGATACTTGGATGATCATTTGTTTGATCATATGCTACCTTAATGCTTGTTGGATGACATTATCCTTTTATATCCCCATATGATCATTCACTTTGCTTGGGGATGAGTGCATGTATTTAATTATTATCATTTTGAGCGCTCCACCAAGATGTATGTGACGTGGAAGAGTAACCCATGATCCTAACTCATTGTGCATTTGCAGTCCAAAGCAAATCTTAAACTATGCACAAATTTAGGGGGAGCTCTTGCTTTTCACATACTTCTCAAAGCGACAATGTTTTTCATTCTTATTATCATTTGTCGAAGCTTTGATCTATATGTTGTCATCAATTACCAAAAGGGGGGAGATTGAAAGTGCAACTATCCCTAGGTGGTTTTGGTAATTCCTAACAACATATAGCTCATTGAGCTAATGCCAATTCAAGATTAATATCTCAGGAAAGCGCAATGTTTGGCATGGAATGGATGAGAAAAGTGGACCCCTCAAAATGATAAGGACAAAAGGATTGGCTCAAGCTCAAAGCTCAAAACTCTACATTTTCTATTTTAGTTCCAAGATCACATTGAGTTTATAGGAAAAACCAATACTATCAAGGAGGGATGCTGTGTTGCTTAATGAGGCTCTTGCTCAAAATGCTTAGTGATATGCTCCAAAACCCTCAACTACTTTCTCACATCCACATATGACCTAAACCAAAAGTCAAACTCGGCCCCACCGATTCTTTCTATCCGGCGCCACCGAGTTCAGATGTCATAGCCACTGCCACAAACCCTAGGCAAATCGGTCTCACCGATAGGGATCTCGGTCTCACCGAGATGGGATTGTAATCTCTCTGTTTCCCTTCGTAACATTTCAGTCCCACTGAGATGAGCGATCGGTCCCACCGAGATTGCAATGTAAACTCTTTGTTTCCCCTTCGTAACGTTTCGGTCTCACTGAAATTAATGAGCGATCGGTCCCATCGAGTTTGCCTGATCAACTCTCTGGTTAGCTTATTACCAAAATCGGTCTCACCGAGTTTGTGTAATTGGTCTCACCGAGATTATGTTATGCCCTAACCGTAACCATATCGGTCCTACTGAGTTGCATATCGGTCCCACCGAAAACCCTAGCGGTCACTAGCTTTGCTGAATCGGTCCGACTGAGTTTATCAATTCGGTCCCACCGAGATTGCCAAGTTGTGTGTAACAGTTAGATTTTGTGTGGAGGCTATATATACCCATCCATCACCTCTTCATTCATGGAGATAGCTATCAGAACGAACCTACACTTCCAACTTACCTTTTTCTGAGAGAGAACCACCTACACTTGCATAGAGGCCAAGATATTCCATTCTTACAATATGAATCTTGATCTCTAGCCTTCCTCAAGTTGCTTTCCACTCAAATCCTCTTTCCACCAAATCCATATCCTGTGAGAGAGAGTTGAGTGTTGGGGAGACTATCATTTGAAGCACAAGAGCAAGGAGTTCATCATCAACACATCATTTGGTACTTCTTGGAGAGTGGTGTCTCCTAGATTGGCTAGGTGTCACTTGGGAGCCTCCGACAAGATTGTGGAGTTGAACCAAGGAGTTTGTAATGGCAAGGAGATCGCCTACTTCGTGAAGATCTACCGCTAGTGAGGCAAGTCCTTCATGGGCGACAGCCATGGTGGGATAGACAAGGTTGCTTCTTCATGGACCCTTCGTGGGTGGAGCCCTCCGTGGACTCGCGCAGCCGTTACCCTTCATGGGTTGAAGTCTCCATCAATGTGGATGTACAATAGCACCACCTATCGGAACCACGACAAAAACATCCGTGTCTCCTATTCCGTTTGAATCTTCCAAACCCCTTCCTTTACATTCTTGCAAATTGCATGCTTTACTTTTCGCTGCTCATATACTCTTTGCATGCTTGCTTGAATTGTGTTAAGATTGCTTGACTTGTCCAAAGTTGCTAAAATCTACCAAGAACTAAAATTGGGAAAAGGATAAGTTTTTATTTGGTCAAGTAGTCTAATCACCCCCCTCTAGACATACTTTCGATCCTACACCATCTCCCTCTAGCGCCGCCACCCATGTTCCTGATCCTCACGCCCCCGCTCCTCCCTCCTCTCGCACAGGCGCTCGCCCGACCCATGGCCTCGCCTTCCTCCCCGACAGCGTCGTCCTCCCAGCGCCTCCTCTCTCTCTGCCAAGTGCTCGTCCAGCCGGAGTGCCTGCCTCCCCGACGCCCGACTTCTTCCTCATGCCCGTGCCTCCTCCTCCCTCTGTTCGGCCCTCAAACGCGTCGCCCTGTGCCCTCGTCCCCGCTGCCAACTCTCCTCGCTGAAGGAGCACCGGGAGGAGTGGAGCACCACCATCGTCGCCTCATTCCCTGCTTCCCCGGGGTCTTCATCGCGAGATCCAGCAAGTCCGGCGCCTCCCCAAGCCCAGCGACCGTCCCGGTCCCCTCCGGCCGCCAGGACCCTCCAGCAAACTACCGTTGCCTCGGCTTCACGGAACCACGCCGCGGCGCCCCAGTCACCTGCGACCTCGGGTCGTCTCTGCTTCGTCCTCGCCTCACGTCACACCTCTGCTCGTGTATGTGTTCATCGCACCGCTGTCGCAGCACCTCCCCAAGTTCTGCCCCTGCCTCGTTCGGCTACCACCACCATCGCCTCCTCGCTGCTGCCTATCCATCTGCAGCCATAGTTTGGTAGTAGCTCCACGAACACCTCCATCGGTGCATCCTCGTACCTCCTCGAGTTTGGCCACATCACGACCCGCAGGACAACTTCGTGGGTTCTTTTCGCCAAGTACCGACGCCCGCAGATTTTGAGACGCTCCAAGTTCTGGTTAAAGATGTTCAACTTCATCTGATGTGGATTTTGATAAGTACCACGACTCCCGAAGCCCTCAGATACGTCAAGTGTAACTACACTGCGAGACGAAGAACACCAAGTACCTCTCCGAAAACAAACATGTACCACTACGTCCGGAGGCATCGGATCCATCAAGTCCAACAACCACTGTGTACAACTATCGGCGACCCCGAACGACTACAAAACGTGAACCTCTACTTCCCCTACAAAACGTGTCCCACTACCGCTGCCCGAACGTCTATGAAACATGTACCACGACCATCGCTGAAGACCCCGTGGACGTCAAGTTCCGTGTCGTGACCCCGAACATCTACGGACATGAACCACTACTTCCCTCGATGACCCGTGAACGACTACTTCCTCTACGAACCGATCCGCTTCGAAACGCACGCTTTGAAGGTATAACCCCGAGACGACCGTCCGAGAACGATTGCATGTGTTGTATGAGGTATACCCGTTGTCTGCACCGTGTCCGTAGTGTCTCTCGCTTCCATGTTGTCGACACTTGGGACACCCGGTTACCCGGAGGACCCCACCTTCTATCGCATGTCACGCTCCCGTCACTTTTCCTTTTGGACCGATATGGTGCCGTGGCATAATTTTTGGATTGGTCGCCGTGGCATCCTTTCTTTCCACCACGGTGACAAATGCTTCATAATGCTCATGTCAACTTTTAATAAAAATTGCATAAACTTGCACATGTCATCCGCATCATGATAACAACATCAAGAATTTTTAAAATTGTTGTTTGCTTTAACTTGCTAAATGCATATAGGGATCTACCGGAATTGTTGTTTGATGTTTCCGGCCCCATTTAAATTGCTTAGATTGTGTAGTTTACTTTTGCTTCTTCTCTTGCCATGTTTAACAACATTTAATATTGTTGGGTACCTAAACGGGAGAGAAATAAATAACTGATGTGGTGTCCCGTCAATATGCAACCCATTGCATATTGAGCTCCACTTAATTTTTAGTTTTGGTTGTTGCACTTTGCCATGCCATGCCTCATTAAACCGGTCATGCATCATAATTGGTTGTGCATTATGTCATGCTTATGTGATGGTTGTTTACCATGTTGTTTGCTTCTTTCCGGTGTTGCTTCTTCGGGTTAGTTCCTAAACGGGAGAGAAATAAATAATTGATGTGGTGTTCCGTCAATATGCAACCCGTTGCATATTGAGCTCCACTTAATTTTTAGTTTTGGTTGTTGCACTTTGCCATGCCATGCCTCATTAAACCGGTCATGCATCATAATTGGTTGTGCATTATGTCATGCTTATGTGATGGTTGTTTACCATGTTGTTTGCTTCTTTTCGGTGTTGCTTCTTTGGGTTAGTTCCGATAACGTCGCGTTTGTGAGGATTCGTTCGACTACGTCCATTTGTCTTCTTCATGGACTCGTTCTTCTTCCTTGCGGGATCTCAGGCAAGATGACCATACCCTCAAAATTACTTCTATCTTTGCTTGCTAGTTGTTCGCTCTATTGCTATGCCGCGATACCTACCACTTGCTTTATCATGCCTCCCATATTGCCATGTCAAGCCTCTAACCACCTTTCCTAGCAAACCGTTTTTGGCCATGTTACCGCTTTGCTCAGCCCCTCTTATAGCGGTGCTAGTTGCAAGTGAAGTTGAAGTTTGTTCCATGTTGGAACATGGATATGTTGGGATATCACAATATCTATTATGTTAATTAATTCATCTATATACTTGGTAAAGGGTGGAAGGCTCGGCCTTATGCCTGGTGTTTTGTTCCACTCTTGCCGCCCTAGTTTCCGTCATACCGGTGTTATGTTCCTTGATTTTGCGTTCCTTACGCGGTTGGGTGTTATGGGAACCCCTTGACAGTTCGCTTTGAATAAAACTCCTCCAGCAAGGCCCAACCTTGGTTTTAACATTTGCCACCTAAGCGTTTTCCCTTGGGTTCTGCAGACTCAAGGGTCATCTTTATTTTAATCCCCCGGGCCAGTGCTTCTATAAGTGTTGCTCCAACTTGAGCGATGTCCGGCGCCCCTGGGCAACCAGGGTCTATGCCAACCCAACATATGGCTCATCCGGTGTGCCTTGAGAACGAGATATGTGCAGCTCCTATCGGGATTTGTCGGCACATCCAGGCGGCTTTGCTGGTCTTGTTTTACCATTGTCGAAATGTCTTGTAACCGGGATTCCGAGACTGATCGGGTTTTCCCGGGAGAAGGAATATCCTTCGTTGACCATGAGAGCTTGTGATGGGCTAAGTTGGGACACCCCTGCAGGGTTTGAACTTTCGAAAGCCATGCCCGCGGTTATGGGCAGATGGGAATTTGTTAATGTCCGGTTGTAGAGAACTTGAAACATAACTTAATTAAAATGAATCAACTGCGTGTGTAGCTGTGATGGTCTCTTTTCGGCGGAGTCCCGGAAGAGAACACGGTCTCGTGTTATGCTTGAACGTAAGTAGCTTCAGGATCACTTCTTGATCACTATTAGCTTCTCGACCGTGCTTTGCTTCTCTTCTCGCTCTCTTTTGCGTAAGTTAGCCACCATATATGCTAGTGCTTGCTGCAGATCCACCTCACAATCTTTTCCTTCATTTAAGCTTAAATAGTCCTGATCTCGCGGGTGTGAGATTGCTGAGTCCCCGTGACTCACAGATA
This sequence comes from Triticum dicoccoides, assembly GCF_002162155.2. NCBI lineage: Eukaryota > Viridiplantae > Streptophyta > Magnoliopsida > Poales > Poaceae > Triticum > Triticum dicoccoides. Next base: position 267,957,723 of record NC_041382.1, on the reverse strand, counting down.
CTTCCAAAACAGTTGCAGGTGCCAATGATGACAGTGCAGGTGACACAACCTAGCTCAAGTGGGATCTCGATGAAGATCTTGATCATTATTTTATTTCTTTTTCGGTCGATCAATTGTGGAGCCCAGTCGGGACGATTGGGGATCTAGCATTTGGGGTTGTCTTTCTTTATTTTGGTTCCATAGTCAGACCTTGTTTGTATTCCGGATGGTGTATGATATATTTATGTATTGTGTGAAGTGGCGATTGTAAGCCGACTCTTTATCCCTTTCTTATTCAGTACATGGGATGTGTAAAGATTACTCCTCTTGCGACATTCCTACCATGCGGTTATGCCTCTAAGTCATGCCCCGACACGTGGGAGTTATAGCCGCATCGTGGGTGTTACATTCCACGAGCATGTATTCTTCACGGACTACAACCCCTATGACTCTGCTTGTTTAGAAGGAAGCGTTTCTAGACTTCCAGCCAATCAAACTTCTATTCTTTGCTTCTTTTCAACAAATACAAAGTCTTCGACCATGAGCATATTCCTCATGTGGACATGGAATCACTGCCTTGCTTCGCGCCAGTCCTCAGTGTTCTTCATGACGCTGGACTGCTCAACTTTTGCACTGATATTGTTGATTGGAATGAAGAGCTAATTCTTCAGTTCTATGCAATGCTGCACATCACAGGAGATGCTGAAGATGTGAACTCTTGGCTATTGGACTGGATGACAGAGAATAAACACTTCAAAGCACCGGCCTCTGAATTACTTCATGGCTTGCCTGTCAGTCCTACCCTTGAAGGCACTCATTGCATATACCATGAATCTGAACTTACTGCTCACTACATGCAAATGTTTATGAAGGCGCTGAAGCCCGGTCAAGCCCCAAGGACCAAATTCCTCGTGAAGGAATTTTGTTTGTGCCTAGAACTGTCTATCACATTCTGACAAAGACATTGAGTCCTATTAAAGGCCACGATTCGAATGACGAAGAAGTTGTTGGCGATTCAATATCATACATGGAATTCCTATCAACTATCATGATTTCTTCATGAGGACTCTGGTTAATGTTGCACTCTATCCATTTGAGTTGAAGCCTTATGCTCCTTGGATTATGAGATTCCTCAAAACAAGGTCTTCACTCAACTACAAGGCTGATTTTCAGAATCATGTTAGTTACCTGCCCCCAATAGAAGTCCTCAAGCGGACATTTTCCTCATCTGATGAAAAGGGCAAGACTACTGCAATTATTTATGAAGGAATTCGTCCATTGGATGGTATATTCCGCAAAGCTGCATCCTACTCCACCAATGATGACTCTGCCGCAAATGCTTCAAAGCAAAATCCTCAAGGCACAGCTCCAAGGGTGATGACTGATCGTGAGCTTCTCCTTAGTCTTCACCAGAAGGTTGATCACAACCACAAATGGATTAAGCGTCAGTTTGGTTCTATTCTTCACAACATGACTGCTACACACAATGCAGTGAAGAAAAACCAGTACTACCTCCATGAAGTCTTCGATCGCACCTGGGCTGTTTTGTCACATGTGTATGGTGAAGATGATCTGAAGCAAATGGGTTTCAAGCAGGACTTTGACTGGTCTCAGCCACCGGCGAAGAAATTCAAGAAGACCAAAGTTCCTTCCTTGGTAGCCAGCTCATATTCTTCATCACGCGTGACTGATGAACATAAAGACTTGGACGACACTGCGGCAGGCCCTACCTCAACAACCGATTCCAACATTGCTGGCGCTCCTTCACCGACTCCGTGATGATGTTCTTCAGGGGTGTTAGTCCTCATTTTTCGTCCCTTTTGGTCATTCGATGACAAAGGGGGAGAAATTTGAGTTAGTCTTCAAGCGGGTCTACTTATATGGGCGTTTTTTCTAAGTTACAACTCTCGTTCTTTTGAAGACTTTGCTGGATCGAGTTGTAAACTTAAAACCCGATGGTGGTCTGATACTTTTGCTGTGTTCTTTTGCATGCTTATTCCTCATATATGTTAATGCACGCATGCTGAATTACATTAGTCACCATATTTCATCATGCATTTCAAATTCTTCATATTATATGTTAAATGCGTGTATGAATTACAAGATATAGGGGGATATCTCCATGATTCTACTCTTCAAGTGTGCATTGCTTCAAAAGCAAATTCCTCACTATGCACATCTTCAGGGGGAGTTCTTCTATATCTTGCAATCAAATTCCTCAATATCAGTATTTACACTTCATATGTTTATCCCCGTTGAAAACTTAACCTATATTGTCATCAATCACCAAAAAGGGGGGATTGTAAGCGCATCTAGTGCCCCTTAGTGATTTTGGTGTATTGAAGACTTATAGGTTAAGGGACTGATGCGTTTGTGAGTGTACACATGTCTATAAATCTATGAGGAGTTTGATATTTACAGAGAAAGTCGACCCCTAAAAATGAAGTTCTTCGACTAAAGACTTGGATTTCTGAAGACTTTTTGAAGACTTTGAAAGTGAAGAAATTGGTGTGACCGTGAAGACTTGGTATTCATTCGCGGAACATGAAGCGTGAAGACTTTTGTTTTCGTAGTTTCATTTTCTCTTTCTTGAGTCATAGGAAACACCATACTATTAAAGGGGGTCGAGGAAATACTAAGGAAACGTTTCCAAGTGATGCTCAACTCAAAATCCTACACCTACCAATCCCTTTAGGTGAAGCCATTGGAAATCTCATGCAGTTCAGTCAATTTCTTCAGTGACAGAGACGAAACTCTTCTGGTCTCTGAGGAATTTGTGCCGACTGAGGAGTTAGGAATTCACCAGTGTGGATTGCCTACAAGTGAGGAACATGATAGCCCTGAGGAAGTTGATCGTCCAATTTCCAACCGTTGCTGTGCTACACGCCAGCTATCCCAAAATATCTTCCCACCTAACGGTCATATCATTGAAGGGCATTTATGTCTTATCATATTGGGTTGCTCCCTAGACTATAAATAGCCGCCACCTACAACCATTAGCTGGTTGGCTGCTCTAAGAGAAACTGGCACTTGTCATTTGAGAGCGTCCCATCCTCCGAGGACTTTGAGCGAAAATCATCAAGTGAGGAAAACCCAAACCCAAACACCTACAAACCCAAAGTGATTGAGCATCACTGAAGAGATTGATCCTGCATGGATCCAACGCTTGTTACCTTTGAAGACTGTGCATCTTCCAGATGGTTAGGCTTCATGGTCTAGATCATCCAAGAGGAACTTGTGGATCGCCAAGTGACCGAGTCTGTGAAGGTTTGGAAGTCACCTCAAGACTTACCACGAGTGATTGGGTGAGGTCTGTGTGACCTTAGCTCAAGGGGAATGCAGTAAGGACTAAGTGTCGTGAGCTGCGTGTTCAGGACTGGGTGTCCGGGACTGTGTGTCCTTAGGTTTGAATACCTAGCCGCCCTAACTAGGCGTACAACTGTCACAGCAGTTGGAACTAGTCTACCAAATCATTGTCTTCACCAAGCCTACTGGTTCTATTTCCTCAACCCTTCCATTTCCTCATTACCGTGTTGTGTGCTTGTTCATATCTGTCTGAAGACTTTGACTGAAGACTTTCTCAATTTCCTCAGTTCAATTTCTTCAGTCTATTTGTCTTCATCCTATTTTATCATGTGTTTACGCTTTCTATACTCTGTGCTCATTTTCATTTCATCATGAAGACCAGGTTTATGTTCTGTTATGTTTACATCTGAGTACTTATTCTGCTGCAAGCAGTTCTTCTCTTAGGAATTTCCTCTCCCTGAAATTCCTCAGTGAAGAATTCATAAAAATTGCTCATTCACCCCCCTCTAGTTGACTTAACGCACTTTCACTAACGGTGCATCACACCGTTTTTGTCAACCTGCACCTACGGCGAAATGACAAGGGGAGGAGGTGACGACTGCTCAGGGAGGATGCATAGATGTCGCCTAAGTCCCTCTCCTTCTCCAGGCGCACGATGGTGGCATTGTAGGGCGCCACCGCCCACAACACCATCTCCCGGTCGACGGGGGCTAGCTCATCCAAGATAGCGTCCACCGGCAAAAGTGGATCCCAATGGTGAAGCCCAAAAAGGATGCTCGCGGCGACTGTGATGGCGGCCTGCATGCCCTTCTTGTCCAGCTCTGCCCAAGTGCCACGTGAAGGTGGCTCAACTCCTCAAAGAGATAGATGAAGAAGGAGACCAACTCTACAAGCCATCGTTCATTGAAGTCGATGCGGTGATAGACCAGGTTTAACACGATGGTCGACATTTGTCGGTGTCAAAACCAGCAGACCTCGGGGTAGGGGGTCCTGAGCTGTGGATCTCAGATAGATGGTAACATGGAGCAGAGAGACGATGTTTACCCAGGTTCGGGCCCTTTTGATGGAGGTAAAACCCTACTTCCTTCTCTTGTTTATATCAATGGAGTTGTATCAAGTACATAGTTGATCTACCTCGAGATCGTATGTGTGATCTAACTGTAGGGCTAGGCGAATGACTTTGCGTTGATACCTCCCCCGTCTATGGGCTAAACCTATGGCTTATATACACGTCAGGGAGGGTACCTAGGGTTACAAGGTCAGTATCTAGGAGCTAGGCGGCAGCATCAATCTTGGAGTATACTGAAAGTGCTAGTGATCGACTAGAGGGGGGGTGAATATGCGATTTTTATGAAAGTCTTCAAAACATGGAAGTTTCAAAGACAAACGATAGAAATAAACCTATTACCATGCAGCGGAAGGTAGACTACACTAGGTAAACCATAGTCAAGTATTCAATGAAGTGAAAGCGCAATGACTAATAGTAGCTAGGCAGTAAGGATCAGGTAGGAAGATATTGTGAAGCCAATCAGAACAAGCAGTCACTCAGTGAAGACAGAAGATAATGCAATCGTACAATGACTTCACAAGGACCAACAGTAAGTAAAGGGAAGGGAAGGATGAAACCAGTGACTCGTTGAAGACAATGATTTGTTGGACCAGTTCCAGTTGCTGTGACAACTGTACGTCTGGTTAGGGAGGCTGAGATTCAACTCAGAAGACCTCGTCTTCACCTTATTCCCCTTGAGCTAAGGACACCCAGTCCTCGCCCAATCACTCTGGTAAGTCTTCAAGGTAGACTTCCAAACCTTCACAAACTTCGTTCACCGGCGATCCACAATGACTCTTGGATGCTCAGAACGCGACGCCTAACCGGCTGGAGGATTCACAGTCCTCAAGTGTAATAAGTCTTCAGATCACATAGACAGGAAGACTTAAGTGATGCCTAACACTCTTTGGCTCTGGGTGCTTAGGGCTTTATCCTTGCAAGGAATTCTCTCTCAAAGGCTTCGAGGTGGGTTGCTCTCAAACGACAAAAGCCGTACTCTAACTCTGAGCAGCCAACCGTTTATGGTTGTAGGGGGTGGGCTATTTATAGCCACTAGGCAACCCGACCTGATTTGTCCGAAATGACCCTCGGTCACTAAGGAACTGACACGTGTTCCAACGATCAGATTTCAAACACACACGACAACTTTACTTGGGCTACAAGCAAAGCTGACTTATCCAACTCTGGACAAGATTTTCTCTCATAGTATTCACTCGAAGACATAGGATTTTGGTTAAGCATCACTTTAGTCATTCTGACTGGTTCTCTTGGACCCATTTAACAGTACGGTGGTTCCTATGACTCAACAAAGAAAAACACAGAATGACGAAACTGCTAAGTCTTCGCGCTCCATAGTCTTCACGCGATGTCTTCTCTTGTCATAGTCTTCAATGTGAATGTCTTCACATACCACATTTGACTTCAATGTCTTCATACATTTTTAGGGGTCATCTTTGGTAGGAAAACCGAATCAATGAGGGACTTCTACCTGTGTTATCCTGCAATTCTCACAAACACATTAGTCCCTCAACAAGGATTGTCGTCAATACTCCAAAACCAACTAGGGGTGGCACTAGATGCACTTACAATCTCCCCCTTTTTGGTGATTGATGACAAACTAGTTGAAGTTTTCAACGGGGAATATAATATGTGAAATTGTAAAGGATAGGGGATTGTCTTCGTAAGTTGCAAGGGCTCCCCCTGAAGATGTGCATATAAGTAATTTGCTTTTGGAATGCAAATGCACATGGCAGGTTGTACTTGTGGAGATCCTCTTCAACTTATGATGACAATTCATCATGCATGAAAAGTATGTGAAGATAATGACATGCATAATGAAAAATGGACGTCTGCAAAATGATCTAAGTGTGGAATTTATTGTCGCACATGCGGAATTTATCATCGCATCACAGAATAGCAAATAAGTAGCAGATCGACCATCGAGTTTAAGTGTTACAACTCAAAGAACCAAATGTATCAAAACGAGAGTTGTAAACACTAGGCAAAATATAAAGCAACCGCCCATATGGACCCACTTGAAGACTATCAAACTCAGATGCTTCTCCCCCTTTTGTCAGTAAGGACCAAAAAGGTTTGAAGACATAGAGCGTCTACTCGTTCCCATGAGGAGTAGGTGAAGCAGCAAGGTCGTCGGTGTTGTTAGGCGGTGCAGACGAACTCGGGGCAGTGTCGATGCGTGCAGAAGTAGGGGGCGGTGAAGTAGCATCGTCTTCGTCATCGATCACTCTGGCATTCATAGTTGCCGCGGAGGAAGAGAACTCAGAGTCTTCAAGAGACGGAGTTCGTCGCAGCATAGTCCTTCTTGGAGGTGTGGAGTCAAACTTGAAGCGTTCAGAGAAGCCATCCTCTTGAAGATCATCTTCAGAACACATAAGCGTCAGCCCTTTCCATGTACGCCTACAGGTTTCATGGGCAACAAAGGCATTCTTGGGGGCAAGATTGCGAATGCGGTTGACATCCACCAAGAGGCTTTGCATCTGACGCTTAAGCCAGTCATGATGCTTATCCTGTTTCTGATGCAGCGCGACGAGTAGCTCTCGGTCATTGAGGACACAAGATCGTCTTTGAGGCCTTTGCGCAATAGTTCTACCAGTGGCGTCAGTTTGAGCACGCGGGGCACGTGTGTTTCTAGCAAGGGGATAAACACGAGACACTGCTGGAATTCCTTCAATGGGCTGGGTGAAGCTTTGGTGATCAGCATTGTGAAGATAAATGGGATCCTTAGCAGGCTCTGGGTAAATGGCTTCAACTGACAGATCAACCTCGGGCAAGAATATGAGATGATTGCGCGCAGACGGCTGATAGTTGAAGGCCGAGTGACGCTTGATCAGACGCATGACCCATGGAGCATAAAATTTCAACCCAAAGATGTCGGAGCCAGACGCAGCCAACTGCCTGATGAAGAAGTCTTGAGCATTGAAGCTGATGCCATTGAAGATATAGAAAACCAAAGTCTTCATTGCTCCTTCAAGCTTCGCTGCAGATGAGTGTCCTTTGACAGGCCATAGAGTCTTCCTGATGATGTGGTAGATGGTGTGAGGCAGGTAGTCTAGGTCTTCAACAAAGAACTCCTTAGGATATTCAACATCTGGAGGCAAAGGCTTCATCATGCTCAGCATTTGACTCATGTTGGGTTCTGGCTTCTGAAAGATGCTTTCCAAGGCATTTTGATGTTGTTGACAACCTGGTTCATAGTATTCACCAGGAGTGTGCAGGCATGTGAGCTCAATGACATCAAGAGCTTTAGCTTCATGATGGACATTGCCTGTCATCCACTCAAGGACCCAAGTCTTCGGATCCCTGTTGTAGCCTCGAATATGAAGAGTGGCATAGAATTGAAGCAACAATTCTTCATTCGAGTGCTCCTTGTCAGTGATGAACTGCAGCAGACCAGCATCTCTAAAACAGTCCAATGCTTCTTCGAGGCAGGGCAGACTAGCCATAGCTTCAGAGTCGAGGCGCATATGTGGAAATATGCGCCCTTGATTGTATAGGACACAGGAATAGTAGCTGCGCTGCTGATAGCTCCAAAACCGATCTGAGGAAATGCGCGGTTTGGTATAAGGGTTCTTGGAGCTGTTGAAGAAGGTATTATGTGCCATGAAGCCATTCGCATTGAAGACCCCAGGTGAAGTGGCAGTGCCTGGGAAACGTGGAAGTCTTGGCTTGGGCTTTTGGACTTGAGGCTTGTGCTTGACGTGGTACTCAAATTGTGGACCAGCAGCAGTCGGAGGAGTCAAAATGGGCCATCGAACCATAACTTGCTGACCACGATCAAATTCCAGCTCCATTGTGTGAGGTCTTGGAGGGGGAACAGGGGAATTGGCATTTTCTTCATGGGCTTCAGGGGCCACATTGATTTCAGGTGCATGCTCCACATTTGCTTCAGCCATGAGTACATCATTGGCTTCATTGGTGTTGGTGGTGGCAGCCTCAGGATTCTCAACCTCCACTTCAAAAGCTGGAGGGTCGGTCACGTTCTCCTCGAGAAAAACATCTTGGTGAGATGGGGGTGTAGCAACTCTTGGGGCTTCTTCTTCATCGACTGATGCAGCCGGAACATCTTCAGCCAGTTTGGCTTCGGATTCAGAGACATTCACAGTAGGAGTGGCATCTGGAAACACTTGACGTGCAACAGATTGGTGGTGCACTTCTCCTTCTGGAATGCTTGATAGAGGGACTTGAGGCCTTGGTCCTTTGCGAAGCCCGCGCAACGCTGGCGACGCCTTTCGAGATGGAGTTGGCTGGGCCTCAAAGTCATCTTCTTGTTCTTGCCGGGGTGGTGTGACTTGTTGTTGGGGAGTACTCGGGGTGTCCTGTTGTTGTGGGTGATCAGCCCATGATGCATCCTGAGTAATTGGCGTCAGAGGACGACCAATGCTGATGAGTTCGCTGTTCGTGAGAACAGGTGATGATATCAGGTTGTGCTCGATCTGAGGAAGAACTACATCATCTTCAACATTGTCATGGTGACCAATGTCTTCAACAGCGGTGGGATCAACTACTGGAATGTCTTCAGCTTCATGAGCCTCTATGGAAGCAGGCTCATGGACAATCAGTTGGCGCTCTTGGTGTGCAGATGCAGGGCGAACCATTGAGATAGGTTCAACAACTAAGGGCTATGTGGGAGCAGCCCAATCCTTCTTGGTTTTGCGCTTCTTCTTGGAGGGAGCAACATCAGAGGCTTCAGGATGTTTCCTCTTTGTGGCTTCAGCCTCAGCAGTCATCGTCTTCTTCAGTTCTGAAGTGGTTGACCTGACCTTTGGCTTCGAGCCAGTCATGCTGGCTGGGAAGACAATGGGATGTGTTTCCTGCCTTGGTGCTTCGGGTTCGTCCATAGTTGGCTTCTTCTTCTTCTTTGCAGCCATCCTGGGATCGATGCCAGGACGACCAAGAGCCTTGCGCTTCTCAGCCTCATTGTAGGCTTGCACACACTTGTCAGCCAGGCTCTTCATGTGCTCACGAGAACCTTTAGCTTCTTCATGCTTCTTGAGAAAGGCTTCTTTGAGCTCGTACAGCATGATCTTGAAGTTGTTCACATCTTGCACACTGAGCTTGGCCATGTGCTTCTTCAACTGAGCTTTCTCATAGTCGATCTTTTGCTTCAGTTCAACGATGCGCTGAGCTAGAGTTAGCTCAGAAGCAATGGCGCCAGTGAAGGCGACACTGAGGCCAATTGGAAGTTGCAGATCTTCAAAGCCGAGGTTGGGCGTGTCAAACCACTCATCAATGGAGTTATGGATGATTGCCACATCAAAGAGAGGCAAATCATTGAAGATCTCTGCTTCTTCCTTGCTCTTGATCAGTTTCTTAAGAGCGTCATCTGCAAGATCTTCATCGCTGGACAGATCAATGGCATCGTTGCGCAGAATAGCAGCAGTAGTCAGTTCTTGGCTGGTGTGTTGCAAAGGCATCTTTACTCTTGAGGGCTTGGAGATGCGTGACAAATCTTCAGACTGCACACTGTCTTCAGGAGGTGCAGTAGCCAGTGGCTTCGCCCGTGAGATTTTTGGTGTTGAGGCAGGCTTTGAAGCTCTAGGCTTCTTCAGTTTCTTTGGCTTCGGCGGTGCAGGCGCTTCATCAGATTCAGCGTCATCTGCAGGCTCATCCACGGTTGTCCCTTGAACCTTGATATGAGTGATGAGACCTTCCAAGTTGTAGAAGGGCCCAACAAGATTGGGTTCAGCTTCGCAGGTGCCATCGGCACGGGGAGCAGAAGGACCAGGGTTGAAGTCTAGTCCCCATGACTTCTTGTTTTGCTTAGCCGAATTCTTGGCAAACTGGAACTTGCGCTTGAACAGATTATCGTCACGACACCATAGCAATGATGATGGGTGTGCATCCGCAGGCTATGGTCCACGGACCATGCAGGGATAGAAGCCTTGTTCAATGGCTTCATCTCTGGACCTGGGTTGAAGATTTCTATATAGGATGTCTCCCCATGGTCGCTTGATGGCATTCTTCTCAGCATACTCCTGGGTCACAAACCTATACTTGAACCATTGTTCGGCCCAATATCTTCGAATCCATTGGATTCAGGCTTTGCGCTGATTGTAATCCTCTTCAGGATCTGTCTTGTAAAGCTCTGAGAGGTCATCAGGCAAATCTCTTGACGTTCCCCCACGACGCTGTCTGCCACCCTTCCTTACTGATTTCTCTGCAGCCATGAATTTCAAACTGAATGGCTTCAGCACGTTCAAAGGCTTCAAGGGCTTTCGCTTGCTGGACAAACAGGAACTGGCTTCGGGAGAGTTAATGTGATGCTGTAAGAATTCTGCAGACAAATGCAGACTATGAGAACCAAGGGATTCTCCCACGGACATGTACCTGTGACAGCATTAAGGTGTGAGGGAAGGGGAAGAGGTCATATGCATTCTCAGAAGATTTTGAAGATAAATCAGTTTAGAAGACATTGACCTCATCGTGCGAAGACATTCACTTATATGTTGAGAGTTGGTTCCAGATTTGTACGAATCCGTGAATAAGTACAAGTGAGGAATCTAACTAGATATGAAGCTTAAGTGAATATACTAGGCAGTGTGAGATGCAGACAGGATAGATCTAACATTGTATAGGCAGAAACCTATTTTGGCAAACAGGATGAATCTTTGAGGATCAAAAAGATGGTAAAAATAGAGCTGTATTTACCACGCGAAGAACTGCTAGATGGGAAGAGTAGGACACCAAGCAGTTCAATCCACCGTGCCCTAACTTGGCGATGGAGAACACCTACGGCGGCAGCGGAGAAGACGATGTCCGCGGCCGGTATGATCAATGTGTTACTTGCCTTGCTGATGATCCGCAAACCCTAGAGACTTGTAGTAGCACGCTGCGAACCTCGGGTATTCTATTGCAAACAAACAATAGCATACATAAACACTGAAGCATAGATGCAAGGGTAAAACTCAAATAAGAAGATCCAAATCTGAAAGTTCAACTGAAAAGGTTCGATTCGCAAAAATAAACGGCCAAATCGGAGCTACGGAACTGAAACTACGGTCAAAAGAAGTTTGAACTCAAATCTGCTTGAACCAAATTTTAAATTGTCAAAATCATGTTCAAGTTGATTAAACAGAAAGAGGGGCTCGAGACGAATACTTTGGCGTTGGTTTCATTGGATTTGGACAAACGGTTGAAAAGTTGCAAGGGTTTGATGATCAGGGGCTAATCTGCGATAAAAATAATCATGGATAGGTCCCTCGCCGAAAATAAATGGAAAAAGAAAAATCTATCGGACGAACGTCCGTTAACAGAGACAAACGGGCGAATTTGTTCGTTAAAACGAACGAACACTAAATAACTAAACCAAAAAAACCGAACCGATCTAAATAAATAAAAGAAGAACTAGGGTTTTTCAAGAAAACTGACGGTTTTTACCTAAAACCGAAAAAAACCGGCGGCGGCAGATCTGACGGCAGCAGCGGGATTCCGGTGAGGCGGGGCGGTGCGAGACGGCGAGGCGCGACGCAGGCAGCAGAGTGTGGCGCGACGCAGCGGCGGCTCGGCGGGCAGCGACGCGGCAACGCGTGCTAGAGCGGGACTCCCACTCGGGGTCGGGGGTAACGCGACTGGGCCGCTGGCCCAGTTTGGTCCATAAAGTTTTTTTATATAAATAATTCCACCGAAAGAAAAATCCTAAAGAAATATATTTTTTACTAAAAATGCCAAAAACAATTTTCACCGTCTAAAAATGCATAGTGAACATTTTCTTGGCCTAAAAATGCAATTTTGAAAAATGCATATTCTCTAATTCGAATAAAATAGCAATAAAATCCAAATAAAATAATTTATTTGATTTTAACATTTTTCCTCCAATATTTCTTTTATTTTGGAGAAGTCATATTATCTCCTCTCTCTTATTTTTAATATTGGAAATATTTCCGGAGAGAAAAATGACTAAAACCAAAATGATCCTCTTTTCAATATTTGAGAAAATTCAAATATTAAAATAGATGAAATCTGCAACTCTCTTCATGGGTCCTTGAGTTGCTTAGAATTTCTAGATCTCAAACGAAATGCAAATAAAATTATGAGATGCATATGATGACCTATGTATAACATTCCAAATCAAAAATTTGGGATGTTACAAACCTACCCCCCTTAATATGAATCTTGTCCTTGAGATTCAGGTTGCTAGAAAATAGGTGTGGGTGGTCTTTCCATAGATCATCCTCTCGTTCCCAACTGGCTTCATCCTCGGTATGGTGGCTCCACTATACTTTGGAAAACTTGATAACCTTGCTGTGTGTAACTCGGCTGGCAAACTCGAGAATCTTGACTGGTTTCTCCTCGTAGGTCAGATCACTATCCAACTGAATTACTTCCAGGGGCACTGTATCTCTCAGAGGAATATCGGCCATCTCAGCATGGCACTTCTTCAACTGGGAAACGTGAAACACATCATGAAATCCTGACAGTCCTTTGGGTAACTCCAACTTGTAGGCCACTTCTCCCATACGTTCCAACACTCGGTATGGTCCTACAAATCTCGGGGCTAACTTTCCCTTAACTCCAAAGCGTTTAACTCCTCGCAGAGGTGACACACGAAGATATGCTCTGTCTCCGACTTCATAGACTACCTCCTTGCGTTTTGTATCGACGTAACTCTTCTGCATGGATTGAGCTACCTTCAGTCTATCGCTAATCAACTTAACTTTCTCTTTGGACTCTTTGATCAAATCTGGTCCGAACAACTGGCGGTCTCCAACTTCATCCCAAATCAATGGTGTCCTGCACCTCCTTCCATACAAGGCTTCGAAAGGGGCCATCTTCAAACTGGCCTAGTAGCTATTATTGTATGAGAACTCCACGTAAGGCAAATTGTCATCCCAAGTAGATCCATAATCTAGCGCACAAGCTCTCAACATGTCCTCCAGAATCGGATTGACTCTCTCGGTCTGTCCATCTGTCTGCGGATGAAAAGTTGTACTAAACTCTAGTCTGGTACCCAAAGTCTGGTGCAGCTGGTGCCAAAACTTTGAAGTAAACTGTGTTCCTCTATCTGATATGATGGTCCTTGGAACTTCATGCAGACATACGATCCTGGTCATATATATCTTGGCCAACTTTGCACTTGTATAGGTAATTTTCAGTGGGATAAAGTGAGCCACTTTGGTCAAACGATCCACTACTACCCAGATAGAATCATATCCCGATCGGGTCCTGGGCAATCCGGTGATGAAATCCATGCCATGCTTATCCCACTTCCATTCCGGTATCGGCATAGGCTGTAGTAATCCTGCCGGCTTCTGATGTTCTGCCTTCACTCTCTGACATACATCACGCATGGCTACATACTCGGCAATATCCTTCTTCATACCTATCCACCAGAAACGCTCCTTCAAATCCAAATACATCTTGTTGTTTCCGGGGTGTATCGAGTATGGTGAGTCATGAGCTTCTGAAGTATCAAGTTCCTGATCTCTGCATTATTGGGTACATAAACACGGTCCTCAAACCACAAGGTGTCGTGCTCATCCTCACGAAAACCTTTGGCTTTTCCTTTGCTCATTCTCTCCTTTATCTCAACAATTTCCTTATCATCCTTCTAAACTTCTCGAATCTTTCCCAATAATGTTGACTGAACTTCCAATGCTGCAACAAAACATCTAGGGACTATCTCCAAACATAGCTCCCTGAGATGTTCGGCCAACTCTATTGATAATCCTCCACTTACGAGAGTATTGGCATAACTCTTCTGGCTCAAAGAGGCTACGACATTGGCCTTGCCTGGATGCTAGTGCAACTTCATATCATAGTATTTTATAAGCTCCAACCATATCCTTTGCCTGAGATTTAGCTCCTTCTGTGTAAAAAAGTACTTCAAACTCTTATGATCCCTGTACACATCACAACGATTTCCAATAAGAAAATGTCTCCAGGTCTTGAGCGCATGCACTACAACTGCTAACTCCAAATCATGCATGTCATAATTCAACTCATGTGGTCGAAGCTGACGTGAGGCATATGAAACAACTCTTCCATCATGCATAAGTACTCCTCCAAGTCCTAAGCGAGAAGCGTCGCAATACACTTGGAAATCTTTGCGTATATCTGGCAAAATCAGCACTAGGGTTGTAATCAAGCATTTCTTCAGCTCCTGAAAACTTGCCTCAATTCATCTATCCATTTGAACTTGGTGTCCTTGTTAAACAACTTCGTCATAGGTTTCGCAATCTTGGAAAAATTCTGAATGAACCTCCGATAATATCCTGCGAATCCAAGAAAACTGCGGATCTCTCCAACTGAGGTGGGTCATAGCCAATCAGTGACTGACTTAACCTCGGTAGGACCCATTGCTATACCTTCTCCTGATATAACATGTCCAAGAAATCCTACTTCCTTCAACCAAAACTCACATTGGTGAACTTGGCATACACCGGATGTTCCCTGAGCTTCTCGAGAACTAAACACAAATGCTCCTTGTGTTCCTCTTCATTCTTCGAGTATACCAAAATATCATCTATGAACACCACGACAAACTTATCCAAGAACTCCATGAACACCTTATTCATCATACTCATGAAGTAGGCTGGGGCATTAGTCAATCCAAATGACATAACCATATACTCATATAACCCGTACCTTGTGGTGAATGATGTCTTTGGTATATCATTTTCTCGAATCTTCAACTTGTGGTATCTTGATCGCAGATCAATTTTGGAGAATACTTTAGCTCCTTGCAACTAATCAAAAAAATCATTTATCATTGGCAGTGGGTACTTGTTCTTGATTGTCACTTCGTTCAATGCACGATAATCAACAAGAATTCTCAATGACCCATCCTTCTTCTCAACCAAGAGCACTGGGGCTCCCCATGGTGACGCACTTCGTCGAATGTAACCTTTCTCCAATAACTCCTTGATCTGCTTCTTAATCTCCTCCAGATCATTTGCGGGCATCCGGTATGGCCCCTTCGATATCGGTCCGGTGCCTAGCATCAGCTCTATCAAAAACTCAATGTCTCGGTCTGGCGGCATGCCTGGTAACTCCTCTGGAAATACATACGGATAATCCTTCACAACATGCACTTCCTCTTGAACAACTCCTGAGAGGGAATTTACTTGGGTTCTCCTTGGCGCGTGCCTGGATACATACTTAATCCTTTTTCCCTCCGGGGTGGTGAGCAAAATTGACTTACTGGCGCAATCGATGTTTCCTCCATACATCGATATCCAATTAATTCCTAGTATCACATCCAGTCCTTGTGACTCCAAAATTATTAGGTCAGAGGGGAAAACATGGCTACCAATGGTTAAGGGTATCCGATCGCACCATCGGCTGGCAATATACTCTGCTCCTGGTGAGCTTACTAGCATGGGTGACGTAAGGGTTAAGGTGGGTAACTTATACTTGTCCACAAATACCCTTGAAATGTATGAATTTGATGCACAAGTATAAAAAAGAACGAGAGCGGTAAATGACTTAACCAAAAACTTACTGATGACTGCATCTGGCTGCTCTTCAACCTCCTCCACGTTAACGTGGTTCACTTGTCCCCTGTTGAAAGGGTTGGGCTTCTTCCCAGAGCTTCCATTGCCGTTACCATTCTTTGCTTTAGAACACTCGGTGGCGTAGTGTCCAGTCTTCCCGCACTTGAAACAAGTAATGTGACTTAGATCCTTCTTGGCGGGTGTGGCTAGGTTAGAGCGGTTCTGATTGCTGCCTGCTCCATTCTTGTTTCCATTCTTGGGGCCACTGTGGTTATGCGAGCTTCCTCCATTGTGGGTATGGCCTCCATGGTTATGGGTATATCCTCCCGAGTTCGGGGTAAAATGAGGCTTCTGTTGAGCTCCTAAAGTGTACTTCCCTTGTCCATACTTCCTTTTGCGGCTCTCAATCTGTTGTTGCTTATCTACCAACTCCTGGTAGTTGTTGAATGTTGCCACCATTAACTGCATACTCATCTCATCATTCATCCCTTCCATAAACTTCTCCTGCTTCGCGGCATCTATGGCCACATCATCTGGGGCATATCGGGCTAACTTGCTAAACTCATCCACATACTACCCCACAGTATGGTTTGCCTGGCGTAAGTTGTGAAACTCACGCTTCTTCATGCTCATAGCTCCAGTTGAGACATGAGCGGTGTGGAATGCTTGCTGAAACTACTACCAAGTGACATTGGCTATAAGGAAAGTGGCTGTGTAATTCTCACACCATGAGGCTGCATGTCCATCCAATTGGTGTGCGGCAAAAAACACCTTCTCAGCATCTGTGCAACATGCGGTGGTCAACTCCCTTCCAATCGTACATAGCCAATCATCAGCAACTATTGGCTCGGTGCTACTGGAAAACACCGGCGGTTGTAACCTCAGAAAACGAGCTAAGTTGTCAATAGGAGGTGGTGGCAGTGGGTTGTTTTTATTGTTGTTGTTGTTGCCTTGGTTCTGGACTAGCAAATGCATCAGTGTATTCTGCTATTGGATCAACTGGGTGAGCTCCGGTGGGAAGACAAATCCGGGGTCACGTATCGGAGGCATCTGATAGGTTTAGAGGGGAGAGATTAGAATAGAAATGAGGTCTAGTGAGAAAGCACTACCCATATGCACATGAGACAAACACATTCATATCACACCAAATCAATTCAAGCAAGGGCATACAATCGACCTAACTATCGTTGTAGTGCTCGGACTACTAATATATACATGGGGAAATACTATTGATAATATGGTGGTCTACTAGAAATTTTGATCGGTGGAAGACTCCATGATATCCGCTCCAGCTTTGTCTTCATAATCATCATCACTACTATCAGGGTGGGAGTCGGTGTCGTCGATGATGACGTAGTCCTTGGGATGGTCTCCCATGAATACTCCTAGCTTCCTTGTCAGGTCGTCATTCTTCGCCACTAATATTGTGATTTCCTCCTCGTATCCGTTGCATGTAGACTTGAGTTCCTCTTCAAGCTCCATGTTCCTAGTCATCAAATTCTCCAGATCTATCATGCTTGCGCACATCTGGTTCTCCTGGCGATGAATATGCTGGTTTAACTCCTGTATGAAGGCTGCAATGGACCTGTCCCTCCTGGTGCTGATCATCTCCCATTGCTCATCTCGGCGCCCACATATTTGGTAGATGGTGTCCTTAAGATCCTTGTGATAAACTTCGCCGATGTGTCCTATGGCGATGTGGGCTGCCATGCTCTTTCCTAGACTCCAGGTTGGTGCATCAAAGAAAAACTCTATGGGTTCAGTAACTGGTGTGAATGTCCTTCCTAGAACTTGAACTCGAATCATCCAATGTTCCTCTTCTGGTAAAGTGGCGGCGTAGGTCCCGGTGAAGCTTGGTCTTCTGATGTTCAGGTACCTAGTGACTTCCTTCAAGTGTCGTCCAAAGGGTGTGTCTTCATCCGGTTGTGCAAACTTGTTCCTTGTATCTGCCATCCTACAGAGTAGAAAATGGAGGGGAATCAGAAATGAGTAGAGAAGAGTGACCTATGGCTTATCTTAGTGGTTGTGTCCTACAGTCAGCGTGTGCTCTGATACCATCTTGAAGCGATCTGACCTTAGGCGGTCAAATCTCTGTGTATAAGTGTCAACCCTGGATCGGTAATGCTGACACACACAATACTTGAAGGACTTATAGCAGAGTTCAATCACACACTTATGAGATCAAATGTCTCAAAAGAGAACTTCTTACAATAAATATGGCTTAAGGCCATCTAAATACGATAACAGCGGAAGGCTTGGAAGATAAAGTGAGTCCATCAACTCCAACGGCATAGCTGAGTGCACGACAACGACCTAGCGCACCTTACTCTTTGTCTGAAAAGTATGCAACATGATATATTGTAGCCCGAAAACGGGCCAACACATGGAATATGCGGGCAATATAACATAGTAGAGCAACGAACAGAATAAAATCAATCACTACATGCATATATGGCTGGTGGAGGCCCTATGGTTATAATGTTTTGCGAAAAGTCAATTTTTCCCTACAACAAAGGAATATATTTTGTTTAACTATCATGGTAGTTGTTAAACATTGAGAAGGTTCCTCCAACTCAATCCCAATTAAACAGTATTAATAATCCAACCAATTTAATTTAGAGTGATGAGATCAACATGATAATTCAAGTACCAGATACTCAAGATGCCCATAACCAGGGACATGGCTAACCATGATTAGTTTATACACTCTACAGAGGTTTGCACACTTTTCCGCACAAGACTCAATCTCCTTCGTTGGATTTCTCGCACTACATGGTGTTTGAGAAACGGATGACCAAAACACAGTCTTTCAGAAACATTAAATCTTTACTCTGGGTAGACAGTACCAACCAACATTCACTACATCTGCTAGTCTACCACTTAAAGAGGTCATGCAACATACTCAACTATGCTACAGCCCATAATAGCTTGTGGCTGCACACGGAAGTTTCTAGCATGAATAATCTTATGATCCCTTTGAGCCTGGGTGGCGAACCATAGGATGATCACACGGGTACTCCGGGATATCCTAGGACAACATTGGATTCTCCAGGTGCTCGCAACCAATCCACCCATATGTGTATTTAAGTAGCCACCTTAAGTTAACCATTAATTAACATCTCACATCTGTCATGGATACACTCAAACCCAATCCACGTCTACGAGCATAGGTTCTACCTCATCATCTACTTCCCAAACCACAAGTTAACAGATTCTACTCATGCAAATGTTTGAGATTGAAACTAATGCATAAAAACTAGGTAATAAAAAGGTATGATCAATGTGTTACTTGCCTTGCTGATGATCTGCAAACCCTAGAGACTCGTAGTAGCACGCTGTGCAATCTAGGTATTCTATCGCAAACAAACAATATCATACATAAGCACTCAAGAATAGATGCAAGGGTAAAACTCCAATAAGAAGATCCAGATCTGAAAGCTCAACTGAGAATGTTTGATTTGCAAAAAGAAACGGCCAAATCGGAGCTACGGAACTGAAACTACTGTCAAAAGAACTTTGAACTCAAATCTGCTTGAAACCAAATCTTAATTTTTCAAAATCATGTTCAAGTTGATTCAATAGACAGAGGGGCTTCAGACGAAGACTTTGGCGTTGGTTTCACTGTATTTGGACAAACGATTGAAAAGTTGCGAGGGTTTGAAGATCAGGGTCTAATTTGCGATAAAAATAATCGTGGATAGGTCCCTGGCCAAAAATAAACGAAAAAAGAAAAACTTATCGGATGAACGTCCATTAACAGAGACAGACGGGCGAATTTGTTCGTTAAAACGAACAAACGAACGCTAAATAACTAAACCAAAAAAACCGAACCGATGTAAATAAAAAAACCGAACTAGGGTTTTTAAGAAAACCGGCGGTTTTTACCTAAAACTGAAAAAGCCGGCGGCAGCAGATCTGACGGCGGCGGCGGGATTCCGGCGAGGCGGGGTGGCGCGGGATAACGAGGCGAGGTGCGGCGCATGCAGCGGAGTGCCGCGAGGGCAGCGCGACACTGCGGCGGCTCGGCGGGCGGCGACGCGTGCCGGAGCGGGACTCCCGCTCGGGGTCGGGGGTGACGCGGCTGGGCCGCTGGCCCAGTTCGGTCTAGGAAGTTTTTTTATAAATAATTCCACCGAGTGAAAAATCCTAAATAAATATAAAAAAATTCTAAAAATGCCAAAAACTATTTTCACCATATAAAAAATATATTTAGTACATAGTGAACATTTTCTTGGCCTAAAAATGCAATTTTGAAAAATGCATATTTTCCTAATTCGCATAAAATGGCAATAAAATCCAAATAAAATAATTTATTTGATTTTAACATTTCCTCCAATATTTCTTTTATTTTGGAGAAGTCATATTATCTCCTCTCTCTTATTTTTAATATTGGAAATATTTTCGGAAAGAAAAATGACTAAAACCAAAATGATCCTCTTTTCAATATTTCAGAAAATTCAAATATGAAAATGTATGAAATCCCCAACTCTCTTCGTGGGTCCTTGAGTTTCTTAGAATTTCTAGGATTGCAAAGGAAATGCAAATAAAATTATGAGATGCATATACCTATGTATAACATTCCAAATCGAAAATTTGGGATGTTACAGTATTACACCTAGATCGGATATGAACTCCTTCATTTGCTGCTTTTGAAGCAGCTATGTATTCTGCTTCACACATTGATCCCGCCTCGGTGCTTTGCTTGGAACTGCACCAACTGACAGCTCCACCATTCAATATAAATACGTATCTGGTTTGTGACTTAGAGTCATCCGGATCAGTGTCAAAGCTTACATCGACGTAACCATTTACGACGAGCTCTTTGTCACCTGCATACATGAGAAACATACCCTTAGTCCTTTTCAGGTATTTCAGGATGTTCTTGACCACTGTCCAGTGATCCACTCCCGGATTACTTTGGTACCTCCCTGCTAAACTAATAGCATGGCACACATTGGGTCTGGTACACAACATTGCATACATGATAGAACCTATGGCTGAGTCATAGGGAATGACTTTCATTTTCTCTGTATCTTCTGCTGCAGATGCTTGCTAGAGTTCCAATCATAAGTGCATATGATCCAAGAAGAGAAAGTATGTTAGCTTATGCCTCTCCCTCATATGAAATTGCAATAATGATTACCGATCTTGTTAACAATTGCCTAGGATAATTCCGCACACCGACCCATCATTATTCCAGACTCGCTATTTATAATATATAGTAATATATTCTAAATTTATGTTAATGGCACCTACTTTATATTTTAGTTCTCTGATATCAATCAAAATTATCCTCTTCATACCCACAACATAGTTTTATTTCTTGTTTCTAGTTGGAAGCAAGCGTTCGGTGTATGTAGAGTCGTATCAGCGGCAGATAGGACTTGAGAGAATATTAATCTTGCCGTTAGTTCCTTGTGGGTTCGACACTCCATACTTATCACTTCCACCTTTGGAAAGTGCCACGATGATTCCTTGCACTTGAGGATTATCAAGCTCTTTTCTAGCGCCGTTGTCGGGGAGCAATAGCGTGTTGGTATTCTCATGTATGCTTGTTTGCTTTCTTCACTAAGTAGATTTTGTTTTCTTTAGTTGTGGGTGATACAAACAAAAAAATTACAAAATGAAACTACAAAAAAATTTACTTGCCTTTTATGCCTAAATACTTTTTCAAATAGATAAGTGATTGGAAGGTTGTGCATTAGAGAAGTGAGGGTCGACCTTAAACACTTGTGTTCATGCTCATGTAAACAATGTAGAATTTTTCATGGAAGTTTCTCAAAAATTAGTATCCCCTTGTATATATCCATTGTATTATAAAAATAATGTGTCATGGTTTGGCTTTAGGATGCTTAAATTGCTTGTTTGGTGTGTGTAGCAGAAAAACAGAAACTTTGTTGTAGTCTTTTAATATTTGTTTTTTACTGGAGCATGATCAAATCTTGAAATTTTTACGCAGTACTTCTCTGCAAATGTTTTAGATTCCCCTAAATTTTTAGAATTTTTGAAGTTACATAAGTATAGGAAAGTTCCAGATTGCTACAGACTGTCATGTTCTAGACAGATTCTATTTTCTATGTGTTGTTCACTTATTTTGATGAATCTATCGGTAGTATTGGGGGGTATGAACCATGGTGAAGTTGGAATATAGTAGATATAATGCTAATATGAAATTGGAATGAGTTTACAACAGTCCTAAAGGTAGTGATTTGCTTTATTATACTAACGGATCTCACAAGGTTTTTTTGTTAAGTTTTGTGTGGATGAAGTGTTCGAAGAACGAGGAGTTACCAATATGAGAAGAATAAGGAGAGGCAAGAGTTCAAGCTTGTGGATGCCCAAGGCACCCCAAGTAAATATTTCAAGGATACTCAAGCATCTAAGCTTAGGATGCCCCAGTTGGCATCCCATCTTTCTTCTTTAACAATTATCGGTATACCTCGGTTTTTGTTTTGTTCACATGATTTGCATATTTTGTGTTTACTTTTCTTTTCCTTTATGCTCCATGCTAGTGTGAGATAGCCCTTCATTGATTTGTAGAATGCTCTTTGTGCTTCACTTAAATCTTTTGAGTATGTCTTTATAGAATGCTTCGTGTGCTTCACTTATTTATTTTGAGCTTGGATATTGATAAAAATATGTCATTTGTAGAATGCTCTATGAACTTCACTTATATCTTTTAGAGTATGAATAAAATTATCATTTAAAGTGGGTTTGGAAGAGTGTCAACTCTAGGTAATGATCCCACTATTTTGGAGGGTGTTGAATCTTATAATAATTATGAAAGTGGATTTGGAGAGGTCATGACTTTATTTAATGATGATTCCACTATTTTGGGAGAGGTTCCAATTGATTATGAGAACAAAGTTGTTACGTGTGATGATTATTGTGATGACATGTATGCTATAAAGAATAATGATAACCATGAAACTTGTCATCTTGACTTTAATTTTCAATTGGATTATGCCTCACATGGTTGTTATTTTGTTGATTTGCCCCCACTACTATTCATGAGAATAAATTAGCTTATGTGGAGAGTAGAAAAATTTCTATGCTTGTGGATCATCAAAAGAATGCTTTGTGCGATAGCTATATTGTTGATTTCATTCATGATGCTACTGACAACTATTATGAGGGAGGAATATATGCTTGTAGGAGTTGCAATAATATCAAGTTTCCTCTCTCTCTATGTGTTGAAAATCTTGAAGTTATATTTGTGTGCCTTCCTATGCTAGTTGATTCTTGTTCCCACAAGTTGTTTGCTCACAAAATCCCTATGCATAGTAAGTGTGTTAGACTTAAATGTGCTACTTATATTCTTCATGATGCTCCCATTATGTTTCAATTCTTATCTTTTATGTAAGCATCATTGAAATCATCGTGCCTAGCTAAAAAGGAATTAAAGAAAAGCGCTTGTTGGGACACAACCCAATATTTTTCCTTACTGTTTTTGTGTGTTCACATGATTAAGATATTGTAGTAATCATGTTTTATAGCTTTTGTTGCAATAAAGTGCCAAGTAAGACCTTTGGGATGGCTTACGGTGATAGTTTATTTGGTCTTGCTGAAAAACAGAAACTTTTGCACTCAGGAAAACAATTCTCATTTTTAACAGAGGTGTGATAAAATATTGATTCTTTCTGCATAAGATTAAAAAACAAATTTCCTTGGTTGTCCTAACTTTTCACAGTTCTTTCAGTAGCAGAAGTACGGTTGTTGTTCAAATCATTACAGACTGTTCTATTTTTGGCAGATTCTGTTTTCAATGCATAGTTCGCTTGTTTTCTAGTTTCTATGGCTTATATTGCTCAATATAAATTGTTGAAATGATATGATAAAGTAGGCATTGTTTGAGAAAAATTATGAATCTTGTCTTTGACAGTACCAAAGTGAATGATTTACTCTTTATCATACTAGCCCATCTCACGAAGTTCCGTTAAGTTTTGTGTGATTGAAGTTTTCATGTTTTTGGTGATATATCGATACGAGGAGAATAAGGAGTGGAAAGACCCTATGCTTGGGGATGCCCAAGGCACCCCAAGGTAATATTCAAGGAAGACTCAAGCGCCTAAGGTTGGGGATGCCCTGGAAGGCATCCCATCTTTCATCTTCAAAATCATCAGTACACCTTACTCGGAGCTATATTTTTATTCGTAACATGATATGTGTTTTGCTTGGAGCATATTTTAATTTTACTTGCTGTTTGAATAAAATCATTGGATCTGAAATCTTGAATGAGAGAGATTCCTCCCATGGCTAGCTAATTACTTGACTACTCATTGTTTTTCACTCATATCTTTTTGGAGTAGTTTGTCATTTACTCATGTGCTTCCCTTATATCCTTTGAGTAATGGTTGAATGAATTGAATATCATAAATCTGAATTTATATATGTTTCATATGGTTATACCATGGGGAGTAATGACTTCACACATAATAAGTATAGGTGGTAAATTTGTTGAAGGTTAGCAAACATAGTAATTGGTCACTTGACCAATTCATGAAAGAATATTGAAGGAAGAGAGATTTCACATATAAATATACTCTCTTGGACATTTTTTGTAATTGTGAGCACTCATTAAAATATGACATGCTAAAGGGTTGATGTTGGACAAGAGAGACAACATAATGGGTTATGTTTTCTTATATCCCAATAGAAGTTATATTGTCATGGATCCTCCAATATGTTGAGCTTGCCTTTCCCTCTCATGCTAGCCAAATTCTTTGCACCAAGTAGAGATACTACTTGTGCTTCCAAACATCCCTTAAAACATTTTTGCCATGAGAATCCATCATACCTACCTATGGATTGAGTAAGATCCTTCAATTAAGTTGTCTTCGGTGTAAGCAATAAAAATTGCTCTCTAAATATGTATGATCTATTAGTGTGAAGAAAATAAGCTTTATACGAACTTGTGATATCAAAGAAATAAAAGCGACGGACTGCATAATAAAGGTCTTTATCACAAGCGGCAATATAAAGTGACGTTCTTTTGCATTAACATTTTGTGCATCCAACAATAAAAGCGCATGACAACCTCTGCTTCCTTCTACGAAGGGCCTATCTTTTACTTTGATCTTCTACCCTTATACAAGAGGCATGGTGATCTTCACCTTTCTTTTTTACACTATTTCCTTTGGCAAGCACTATGTGTTGGAGAGATCTGTATATGTATATCCACTTGATGTAGGTTATCATAAAGTATTATTGTTGACATTACCCTTGAGGTAAAATGTTGGGAGGCAAAACTATAAGCCCCTATCTTTCTCTGTGTCCGATTGAAACTTTGAACCCATAAATATCACATGAGTGTTAGCAATTGTGAAGGATTAAATGATAGTTGAGTTTGTGGAATTTGCTAAATCAAAGCTCTTACATATATCCTTCCTGAAAATAAGATGAATTGCAATTGTTTGATGACTGAGAACATAGTTTGTTAGTTTTTCAAGAAAGTTTATGGTCTATACTTTAACATGTGAATAGCTCATTACTTGATCATGAGAAGTTTATATGAGATGAGCTACTATTTATGATATATAATGATGCTAGAATTTTTTTGGAACTATCATTGATCAAACTTGTGCACTTGCTAGCATTCACACTTGATAAATTATTTCTTTTATCATTTACCTACTCGAGGACGACCAGGAATTAAGCTTGGGGATGCTGATACATCTCCAACGTATATGTAATTTATGAAGTATTCAAGCTATTATATTTTCTATCTTGGATGTTTTATATGCATTTATATGTAATTTTATATGATTTTGGGACTATCCTTTTAACCTAGAGCCCAGTGCCAGTGCCAGTTTCTGTTTTTCCTTGTTTTTGAGTTTCGCAGAAAAGGAATATCAAACGGAGTCCAAATGACCTAAAAATTTATGGTGATTTTTTATGGACCAGAAGAAGCCCCCGAAGCAAAAGAGTTGGGACAGAAGATCCACGAGGCCTCCACAAGATCAAGGGGCGCACCCTACCCCCGGGAGGGTGCTCCAACCTTGTGGGCGCCTCGTGGACCCCCCTTGACGTGAAACAAACACAAAAAATCCAATAAATACGGAAACCCCCGAAAGGAAACCTAGATTGGGAGTTCCACCGCCATAAGGCTCTATAGCCACGAAAAACCAATCTAGGCCCTCTCTGGCACCCTGCGGAAGGGGGCCAACATCACCGGAGGCCATGGAGGAGGAAGCCAGAGGGGTCACCATCGCCATGGAGGCCAAGGACCAGAGGGAGAACCTTTCCCCGTCTAAGGGGGAGGTCATGGAGGAGGAAGCATGAAGGGGAGAACCGCCCCCCCTCTCTCTTGGTGGTGCCGGAGTGCCATCGGGGGAAACATCGCCATGGTGATCGTCTTCATCAACATCACCATCATCATCACCATCCTCATCTCTTTTATGCGGTCCACTCTCCCACACCCCGCTGTAATCCCCTACTTGAACATGGTGCTTTATGCCACATATTATGATCCAATGATGTGTTTCCATCCTATGATGTTTTTAGTAGATTTCCTTTGTCCTTTGGGTTGATTGATGATCTAGATTGGTTTGAGTTGTATGTTTTATTTTGGTGCTGTCCTATGGTGCCTCTTGTGCCGCGCACACGTGAAGGATTCCCGCTGTAGGGTGTTGCAATACGTTCATGATTCGCTTATAGTGGGTTGCAAGAGTGACAGAAGCTTAAACCCGAGTAAGGGGGTTGTTGTGTATGGGATAAAGGGGACTTGATACTTTAATGCTATGGATGGGTTTTACCTTAATGATCTTTAGTAGCTGCGGATGCTTGCTAGAGTTCCAATCATAAGTGCATATGATCCAAGAAGAGAAAATATGTTAGCTTATGCCTCTCCCTCATATGAAATTGCAATAATGATTACCGATCTTGTTAACAATTGCCTAGGGTAATTCCACACACCGACCCATCATTATTCCACACTCGCTATTTATAATATATAGTAATATATTCTAACTTTATGTTAATGGCACCTACTTTATTATTTAGTTCTCTGATTTCATGCATAGTTATCCCCTTCATACCCACAACGTAGTTTTATTTCTCGTTTCTAGTTGGAAGCAAACGTTCGGTGTACGTAGAGTCGTATCAGTGGCAGATATGACTTGAGAGAATATTGATCTTGCCTTTAGCTCCTTGTGGGTTCGATACTCCATACTTATCACTTCCACCATTGGAAAGTGCTACGATGATTCCTTACACGTGAGGATTATCAATGACAATTGTGTTAGACGAGCTTGAGATGCTCAAGGCTGAGCTCAAAAAGGCTTGGCAAGAGGTGGAGCAACATAAAGCTGCGGCCGCGAGGGAGGAGGCCCGAGCCGCCGAGAAGGTGGCCAGGGACAAGGACCAGACGCGGGTCCTTGAGGTCGAGGAGACCCTGAAGGAGGATCTTGATAAGATCTAGCTTGCCCATTCCAACCCTAAGACCACAGCCCGGGCTGATCGCGAGGTGCTCCAGCAGTGTGTGTTTGGCAGCAAAGGGTGTGTCGAGCTCACCTAGTTGTGGCATTCCGCAAAAGTCTTTGCGGATCTCCCACAGAGCATGGAGGATGTCGTTGCACATTTTGACCAGCTAGTAGGTCATGATGAGGAGAAGGCCTTCTGTGGGCAGTTCCTGGGGTCTCCATCGACACATCTGTTGAATCACCGAATGAAGCAGCTGGTGGAATTACTCCGCATGGCGAGACCGGTGGTTCAAGACCTTTGCGTCTCGTGTGGCCTATCGAGGCCCTTCCAACCAGCCTCTTCGGGCTCGTGATGCGCCCGTGAGAGGCGGTCTCGCGTGCCGATTGCTGGAGGAGGTTCGCGTGCTTTGAAGGAGCATGGAGGGCTTATGCCTGCATGAAGATGCACTTCCGCAAGGTCGATGCAGTGATGGTGGCTGATACATCTCCAACGTATCTATAATTTTTTATTGTTCCATGCTGTTATATTATTATTGTTGGATGTTTTACAATCATTTTATAGAAACTTTATATCATTTTTTGGGACTAACCTATTGACATAGTGCCCAGTGCTAGTTGCTGTTTTTTTGCTTGTTTTTTACTTCGCAGAAAATCAATACCAAACGGAGTCCAAACGCAGCGAAACTTTTTAGAGAATTTTTCTAGGCCAGAAGACACAGGATGGGCCAAAAAAGTACCAGAGGGGTGCCCCGAGGGGGGCACAACCCACCTAGGCGCGCCCTGGTGGGTTGTGCCCGCCTTGGTGGGCTCCTGCACCACCTCTTTGCTATATAAATACCCCAATATTCCATAAACCCTAGGGGAGTCAACGAAAATAAATTCCAGCTGCCGCAAGTTCCAGAAACCACATATCCAATCTAGACACCATCACGGAGGGGTTCATCATCCTCATTGGTGCCTCATCGATTGTGTCGCCCCAAGACCGACGCTCCAGACGCCTTCCATGTTTTTCGTTGTCCCCTTTTGTTTTATTTGTTTGCTTCGTTGCATTCATCTTTGCATCATGTGCATTGCATCATGTCATCTTGCACCCCTTTTTAAAACTCAACCAAATAAATTGCATGGATCTTCGATCCATTTAAATCAATGGAAATGCACATGGTGATTTCTCTTTACAACATATAAAAGTCTCTCAATATTATTAGGGAGCTATAAAATAACTATTCCATTAATTTAGAATTAACCATAACACACTTGCAAAAATATTACATGCCTTTGTTATCCCAATTCTTGGTCTCCAAGTTTGCCCATAAATTCTTTCATCACTTTCCGGAGCTCCACCAAAAAATCTCAACATTCTAGCCACTCCAAAACCTTGTCCTAGTTCAAACCATTTGAATTAAATTCAAATGAGTTTGGATTTAGATTGCCAAAACCTCTTCCAACCATTTTTGGTAAATCCTTCTTATTTTCTTGGTCCAGGGAAAATATCTCCGTTGGTCTAATTCTTTTTCTAACTCTCTCTTTATTTTCTCCAAAGTTCTGGTTATTTTATAAATGGAAATGGAAGACCAATTTAGTTTCCAGGTTGGCCCATCTCCTTCTCTATCCCTAGCCTTCCTACAGCCCAGCGAGGCCGGCCCATTCGCCCTGGAGCCCCACCTATTCCTAACCCTAGCCCAACCTGCCTCACCCCCTCGATCCCCATCTCCCTCCAGCACCATCACTCGCACTTCGACGCTAGGGCGCCCGATCCCCCCTCCTCTCGACCCCTCTCCTTCTCCCCGCGCCTCCTCCATCTACAGCCACCCCGCAGCAGAGCACCATGGGGCCCTTCTCCTGCGCCTCCCCTCGTCCAGGAGCATCTACTCCTCTGCCCGAGCCCCCTGCATCGGCCTCATGGTTCCCCTCGCCGCACCTCCTCGAGCAGGAGCTCCGCCTCCCCTGCACCCGTGCTTCACTGACCGGAGGTATCGTCCACGACTAACGCCACGCCTGCAACACGCTGCACCTCCTCCTCTGTGCCACAACCTTGTCAGCTCTGGATCTGCCTCCCACGACCGCGCCACCGGCCTCCCAGCGCCGCCTCTTACATCCCAAGTGCCACTGCTAGAGCTGCTTCCCCGCCGCGCGCTACCCTCCGTCCCGGCCGTCCCTGACCTCGCCTCGGCTTCGCCCGTCACCTCTGCTGCCATCCTCGACGTCCTGCTCGTCCTCGCATGGGCCATGGATGTGCGCTGCCACTGCCCTCTACTGTGCGCATCTCGTCTCCCTCGCCGACGCCCAGCTCTGCTTCGGCCGCCACTCCTTCACCTGGCTGCTGCCGTCTCCAGGATTGACAAGGCCACCGCATCCATCCTCGGTTTGGTCTGCATTGACCGCGCCCTGCCTCAACAGATTGCCGAGTGCCACCTCGCTACAGTGCCCCACCTCGGACCCTAACATGCGAACCGAGGCTCTTTCGTCTTGCTTTGTTTTTGGATCGGCAAGTACCCCTTGGAATCCTTCAAGATCATCAAGTGAATGACTACCACAACAGAACGCCAAGTACATAGATATGCCAAGTTCCTCTCCGAACATGTACAAATACGCCCGGCAATGCGACAAGTACCTCTGCCGATGTAACACCCCGGATGTAACTTCCCATATTTTCAACTCCGACTCTTGCCATTTTCGGCTATGTGATATGTTATTCCCTTTGAGGTTTGGGTTTTATCTTTGTTTTCCATTTTGTTCATGTCATGCATTTCATATCATGTCATCATGTGCATCTCATTTGCATTCGTGTTTGTCTCATGCATTCGGTCATTTTCCCCATTGTCTGTTTCGCAATCCAACGCTCTCTTGTGCCCCCGTTGCACCCCTCCAATCTTGTTTCGTGAGTGGGAGAAAAACATTCTCGGAATGGGTCGATATTTGTCGAGTGGCCTTGGTACATCATCGGTAGGCCGCCTGCCAAAATTCGCTCCATTTGAAGGTCATTTGATGCCCCAACGGTTAACCGGGTAACCGCAAAAGCCTCTTTTGTGTTGCATCAAAACATCCCTCCAAAGCAGCCCACTAACCCATCTAAACCCCCTCCATGTTCTCGCTCATTGGATCATGATCGTATGGGTGAAAACTGCACCTCATTTGGACACTCCTAGCTCCCTCTACCTATAAATATGTGCATCCCCTCCAAAATCAGGGTCCAACCCCGCTTTCCTCCCTCTCCCCCGGCGAACATGTCCGTGCGCCACCGGATGACCCACACCGCCGCCCTGTGCGGCCGGCCCGCTCGGCCGAAGCGCGGCCCCCGCGCGCCTTCGCCGCCTCCTCGAGCTTCCCTGACGCGTCTCCACCTCCGCCGCCGGCCGCTCCACCTCGACGCCCCCGCGCCTGCACCGCCGGCCGCAAGCGCCCGACTGCACCGCACACCGCTGCTTCGCCTGGACACCGCCGCTCCTCTCCGCCGGCCCTGCTCTGCTCTGGTCGCCGCCCTCGACCGGCCTCCTCCGTCGAGATCCGGCAACCTCGCGCCCGGATCCGGTGTTTCCCCTACTTCGGCGAGCTCTCCGCCCCTCTCCGGCAAGTCCTCCAGTGAGCTCGCGCCGCGCCTCGTCGTCCGTGCCCAAATCCTAGATCTGTTTCTGGGAGGTGATATTTCGTCTAAGTCCCGAAATCCCATTATTTTTATGCCCCCTTTGACATGCTATATCTCCATGACTGTGACTCCGATTCATGCATATGATATATTGAAATGTTATTCCCGTTAAGCTCTTCATGTTAGTGGCATTTTCATGCATGATACTCTCCATATTGATGCCATGATCAATGTTGCAAGAGTGCTATATGATGTTAACTGATGTCTGTTAACAAAACTTGATGATTTGTCGTTTTCGTTGCATCTTGTGTGTGCATCCTATGAGCATGATGTTTACATGTTTTGTGAGCTCCAGCATGCCATCTTTATAGGGGTGTAACTATTCTATTTTTGTGATCTAGGTGGTGACTAGCATAATCATGCAAAGTAGGCTCCATAGTGTTGCTGATTTCAGACACTGTGTTTTTGCCAAGTCCTTTTCCTGTTACATTTTGATGCCATGTAAACTTGTTGCTACCATGATATCCATGCACATTTTGAGATAGTTAAGTAAACATGTTTTGAAGATGTGGTATTGCTATATCTATTCATGCCTCTGGTTGCAATTATGTAGCAATCTAGAATGTCATTTCCTTGCTCCACTTTAGCTAAATAATGTTCCTGGCAGATTGTTAACATGATAATCCATATTGCCATGTGTTTTGCTAGTGATCCATGTACCCTATGAACCTTCTTTTGCCATGCTTAGCTTCATAAACATGTATACTTACTGCTGGTTACCTTGCAATGCCATGAAATGCTTTGTAGTGAGTGGAATGAACTTGCAAAGGTGCTATCATGAATTTGTTCCCGCCATGCTCTGTTTTTCTTCTAAGTCTGAAACTGTTAACGTAACTTGCCATGTCTGCATGGGTGCTACATTATTT
Organism: Triticum dicoccoides; assembly: GCF_002162155.2. Classification (NCBI taxonomy): domain Eukaryota; kingdom Viridiplantae; phylum Streptophyta; class Magnoliopsida; order Poales; family Poaceae; genus Triticum; species Triticum dicoccoides. The sequence continues at coordinate 267,926,008 of NC_041382.1, read as the reverse complement.
TCCATGCCTCTTTGGTTAAAGTTCAGTAAGGCAGTGTGTTTAGCACTAGCATGCCATGCCTTTGTTTGCCACATTATGATCCTGTGGCATGTCGTTTGCTTGCTCTAAACATTGCTTCCTGATGTTGTTTTTGACATGTTAGTACTTTCTCTAAGTCTGTGAAGCTGATACCATTTGCAATTTTGCCATGCTATTTTGAGCTTGTTCTAGAGAGAACTAGCAGGAGCTTATTGTCCATGTTTTGAAGAGCTTCATCTGTACTTTATGCTCATATACTTTGTTGCTATGTTGGAGTGTAGTAGCTTAGTTTCTTGTTAAGAGCGCAACAAGTCTGGACGCGTGCACAATGCATCATTCGGCGGGGTCGGCCTCCGGCGTCGGCGTAGTTGGCATGCGCCGGCTAGGCGGTGTTGGAGCTGCTTCTGTGCTGGGCGGCGTCGGCGTGGCTTCGGTGCCGCTGGGCGTCGTGGAGGCATCAATACTCGGGCTTGGCGTTGGCATGGGCGCGGGAGTTGGCGGCGCCGTCGTCGTCAGCTGGTTCAAGATGAGGCCACGCTCCGCCATGTACCATGCCTTGAGCTTGTCGTCATTGCTCTGGAGCATGTACGCCCCGCCCATCAGAAAATCCAGGTAGGTCTTTCTCTTTTTCGCGGCGACGTTTGTCCGGAGCAGCTCGAGCTTGACGGTGCTATTAATCATCAACGCTGACCACTGCGCCTCGGTCTTCTCTTCACGCAGGGCGGCCCGAGCCTGTGCGTCAGCAAGGCAGTGTTCGATGGACTCCTGCACTCGTGCAGTCGCCACATCGGCGTGTTTCCCCTTCTTGGCCCCTTTGTTGCCATCCGACCGCCCTTCTGACGCGCCCGCTGTCGGCGCGTCCGACTTGTAGGTCTCCTTGGCCTTGTCGAGGGTGCGCCGTACTTCCGCCCACTTCTCGCACTTGTCGATCCACTTGTAGACGTGGAGGTACTTGAAATCTTGGTCACTATTGCCCAAGCGATATAAGGCGAATATGCGCAGCAGCTACGCAGAGGAACTAACAGTTAGCGGGCGCACACAGCAAAGAGAAGCGGGAGACCGACGTGCCATACCTGATCCTCAATGTTGGCTCCCCTCTCCGGGCGAGCCGCGATCTCCTTGACGATCCCATGCCATTTGTTGCACGCTTCCTGGATGAGCCCCTAATGGCTCGCCATTGCCTTCGACATGTGCTGCATGTAGATGCCTTTAAAGTAGGGGTCGACGAGCTTACGCTCGTCGAACTCGGCCTTGATGCGCTCCCAATACGTCTCGATGCTCTGGTTCATGCCGGTGGTCAGGTCGAGGCAGACAACTTTCCATGCTTCGACGAGGCATTCCTGTTCCTTGGACGTCCACTTGATGCGCGGCTCGCCGGTCCTGGCCGCCCCCTTCTTCTTCTTGCGCCTCCTCGCTGGAATAGTCGCCTCCTCCTCCTCCTCCTCCTCCTTGTGCTCCTCCGGCTCCTCCTTGCCGTACTCGAGCTTGCTGTCCAAGCCGCCATTGAGGTCCACCGTGTCGTCCTGGGTAGTGAACCCAGGGGACGAGGCGACCGCGACCGAGCCTGCCGTGATGATGTCGGCCATGTCGGCGTCGGTTTTGTCGGTGTCACCGAGGTGCGACGTGGAAGCTTGTGAGAAGGGAAGGGCGCCACAGCGGAGATGGGGCATCGGGGATGACACATAAGTTGGTGGCGAGTAGTTGTACGGAGGGTACTGCACGCCGGAGAAGGCGGGCGCTGGGCCGGCTGTCCATTGGGGAAGGTGACGTTGGGGTTGAACTCACCATGCGCGTCCCCGTCGGAGTAGCCCGGTGACATTGTGCATTCCCATGGTTGCGGCGACGGCGAGAAGCCGGCCGGAGAGCCGACGCTTTGCTGGCTCCTGGGCACGTACTGGGCGTGGCTGCCGGGTCGATACATCATCCCCACGACAGCCGCCTCGGCCTCGGCTTGATCCGCTGCGGCCGCAGCCGCTCGCACCGCATTGTCCCGAGCCTTCTTGGTGATGGCCCTGTTCTGCCGGTCGGCGGTGACAGCCTCCCGACGCTAAACTTCGGCCCTCCAGTCGGCGTTTGGCATGCCCGGTGGCTTGGACGGCGGCGCCCTCGGCTTCCTCTGCTTCGGCTGGGCGACGGTGGCGGTCGGAGTTGTCGCATCGCGGGGGATCACGTACTTCTTCGGCAGCATGGTGGCCGGCTGGGAGGCGAGCGGGAGGGAGGTTGGCGGGAGGAATGGAGAGAATGAGAGGGAACTGGGGGGAAAGCGGGAAGAAATGACGAGAAGAGGCTCTTGACTCGCCGACAGAGTGTCCCCACGCCCCTTTTCGCTTGTGCCGGTGCCCCCAGCGCACTGGGTTCGGCTCGGGTTCACCGGCGCCAGTTCCGGCCCATGCCGCCGAAAAACGAGCTACTGGGGGCGCTGTCGGTGTCAAAACTAGCAGATCTCGAGTAGGGGTCCCGAACTGTGTGTCTAATGCGGATGGTAACAGGAGGCAGGGGACACGATGTTTACCCAGGTTCGGGCCCTCTTGATGGAGGTAATACCCTATGTCCTGCTTGATTGTTCTTGATGATATGAGTATTACAAGAGTTGATCTACCACGAGATCAGAGAGGCTAAACCCTAGAAGCTAACCTATAGTATGATTGTATGTTATCCTATGGACTAAAACCCTCTGGTTTATATAGACACCGGAGGGGGCTAGGGTTACACAAGGTCGGTTACAAAGGAGGAGATGTACATATCCGTATTGCCTAGCTTGCCTTCCACGCCAAGTAGAGTCTCATCCGAACACGGGACGAAGTCTTCAATCTTGTATCTTCATAGTCCAACAGTACGGCCAAAGGATATAGTCTGGCTGTCCGGAGACCCCCTAATCGAGGACTCCCTCAGTAGCCCCTGAACCAGGCTTCAATGACGATGAGTCGGGCGCGCATTGTTGTCTTCGGCATTGCAAGGCGGGTTCCTCCTCTGAATACACCATGGAAGAGTTTGAATACAAGGACAGTGTACGACCCTGCAAAATAAGTTCCACATACCACCATAGAGAGAATATTATTTCCACAAATCTAATCTGCTGACACGTTTTGACAGCATGACATCATGCCATGGCCCGGTTATTATTTGAACCGTTTTTCTCAACCAGCTCCGCACATAACGCGAGGTGGTTTTCTTGACATGTCTTGTAAAAGAAGAGATCGTGTCCCCCTTATCACGGGATTCTCATCAATACAGACGTGGGTAACCCAACCGTGCCTGTTGGTATGACTTCTAGATTTTAGGCAAGTCCCAAACGGCCACGAGGAGGATGCTTGATATTCACCCTCTTTATAAAGGGGGCAAGGTTTTTTCTTTTCTACCTCCCGTGCTCAATCGAATCCTTCCCCCGCCTCGAGTTCTAACACCCAAAGCTCAGGTCAGGTGCTTCAGACCTTCAACTATGTCCGGATCCAACCTTCAAGGTCGGTGGCTGCCTTCCTCCGTCACAGAGGAGGACATCAAGAAGTTGAGAGAGGCCAGATATCTGACCGCCGAAATTTTGCATAGGCTGCCTTCCCGAGGGCAGGTCGTCCCTACTCCCAAAACCAACGAGAGCGTCGTGTTCATCTCCCACTTCCTCCGAGGACTAGACCTAGCTCTGGATCCCTTTGTTAGGGGTCTTATGTTCTATTATGGGCTAGATTTTCACGATCTGGCCCGGGATTCCCTTCTTCACATCTCGTCATTTATTGTCGTATGTGAGGCCTTCCTCCGCATTACCCCTCACTTCGGCCTGTGGCTCAAGACCTTCGATGTGAAGCCAAAGATGAGCGAGGGGCAGCATGCAGCATGCAGAGGTGCTTTAATAAGCAAAATCGCTGACGCTCCATGGCCTGAGGGTTCCTTCCCAGAGGTGTTTGGATTGTGGCAGCGGGAGTGGTTTTACATCACAGCTCCCCGAAGTGCCAAGTGGGTAGCCGCCCCCCTTTCGCTCGGGCCCCCCAACACAACTGATGTCATGGATCAGCAAGGGGCTGAGCTGGGGTCCAGTCGAGGACGTTCCAATACTGCAGAGTCGTATCCGAGATCTCTTCGAGGGAGATTTCAGTCTGGTTATGGTAATGCAAGTTATGCTGGTTCGTCGAGTCCAACCTTGCAAACATCGGCCCCTCCGCATGTGGGAATTCAACCAGGAAGGACCGCGAGCTATTCTGCATTTCCTCGGCATGATGCACGAAGAGATGTACAAATCGTTCTTCGGACCCCAAATAGAGTGTCCGGACACCACCGAGGATGTGGGCCTGAGCTGCAACCGCCCCACTTCCCAAGTAAATAATCCCATGCCGAACCTTCTATGCTTTTATTTATCATGGCATCATTCTAAAGAGCACCTCTTTGACCAGGAATGGATAACAAAGGCGATGATGATCAGGTGTTCGGCCCCCCTTCCTAATGGCTTGGACAATCTGGTATTGGACAAGATGCTCGAGCCGGCGCCTTAACCAGTACCCTCAAAGGAAGATGATGGGGGGAAGAGAGAGGGCGAAAGCGGGCCTCACTCGCTACTCATTCCATCCGGGGGGATGAGCGCCTCCGCGAGGGAGGACAAGCAAAGGGAAAAATCTGACATTCTTGCTCCTCGGGGAAGGAAGAGGACTACCTCTGAAGATCCGGAAACTAAGGTTTCCAAACGGGAGAAGAAATCTTCGTCAGAGGGTCCTGCCTCGGAGGGTATTCTTGCCGCACAATGTCCGCGCGGGGATCAGCCCTCTACCGAGCTATAAGTAGTCGAAAACTACTTAATAATGGAAATATCCTACCTTACTTCATAAGACAATAACCAGTGCTTATAAATTGTAGTCCGGATCGTAGCCCATCTCGACAGAGTTCGTCTTCGGGGGATCTTCTTCCGGAGATGATGGAGAGCGAAACGCCTCCCCCTGACACCCCGCCTCATGAAGCGGGCGAGCTTGAAGTGTCGTACGCTAATGGGTACGGTAATACTTTGGCTACCCGGATCCACTAAGGATAGAGGATAACCCTTTGGCTACCCGGATCCACTAAGGCCAGAGGATAACCCTTTGGCTACCCGGGATCCCCAGTATCCGGCTCCTAAGGAGAGCGATAGTAAGGGTCCGAACAGTATGCGGTCGGACGCGCTGAAGGATCTTCTTGGGCAAGAGGCCGTCTCGGAAGCGCATCGTACACTAATGGGTATGGTAATTGAAAGGATTTCATCTGCTGAAAGTGGTTTGCATGAACCCTTTATGAGTCTGCTGAAAGGCTTCGAGGTATGTGAAATAATGTATGTTTTTGATAGTACTGCATATGTTAGGTGTGCCCTATGCAGATAGTAGCCCCTGAGACTCTGGTTGTCGTCGAAAATGGCGGCAAATAGAGGATCATAGTCCCAGGTAATAACCAGACTGCCTTGATATGCAGGTGGCTAAAGCTCCGGTGGCTAGCCGGACTGATGGGTTTGCCGAGCTAAAGCAGCAACTAGATGCGGCAGATGCTGACATCGTGCTTGTCAACAAGCGGCTTGACGAGGCACAGGGTAAGTGATTTTTCCGGTGATCAACACATAGTAAGAGGAGCATCATGCCAGTATCTTTAATATGTTGTGACTGCAGATGGATCTGCCACCGTGGAGACCCTTCGGGCGGAGCTTGCCCGAGCCAAGGAGCAAGCAAGGAGTAGCAATGCGGACGCTCTAAAGGCGGCCGAAGAGTTAAGGGCCGAACAAGCCGCGCATTGCGAGAGCAAGGAAAAAATAGCCAAGATGGCTGTAGAGTTAAAAGATGCCGCTGACCGTTACCAGCTTCTTGAAGAAGAAAACTGGGCGAAGGCGACGGACCTGGATAAGGACTCGGTGGCTGCCAAGGAAGCCTGCTCCAAAATTAGAGCGATGAAGGAGGAGCTGAATCAAGCTACAGATATCGTGTATAGGAAGCCCTTCTTGCTGCGGACTAAGTTCGGAGATCCAAAGTATGCACCTCTGGACCGGCTATGGAGTTCTGCGGACGCCTACGTGGATTTGGCTGCAAGTGCTGCTGATGCGGCCGAGTACGTCAAGGATTAGAAAGGCCCCGAAGTGGAAAAGCTGTTCTGGTCACACTTTCACGCTCCAGTCTGTCCGCTGCTGTTAAATGAGCGTTTGGCCGAGTGGGCCTATCTCCATAGGTTGTCCGGACTTGCCATGAGGTCCGTTGTGGATCACCTGTGGCCGGGAGGGCCAAGGCCGAGTAGCTACTTTAGTTTAGTGCAACAATTCCTTGGTGATGTGTCACGCATCGATGTTGTAAAGAGATCGGCGTGCATAGAGGGTGCGCGGATGGCCTTTTCCCGTGTCAAGACATACTGGGCGGAGTAGGAGGCCACCACTGTTGCGACACAGGGTTCGGCCGTAGGCCGGGTGGCTGCCGAGCACTAGTTTGAAGAAGTTCTTGAAGGCGCTCGTTCGATAGAGGCTCAGTGCTCGAAGAATATTATGTTCTAGTGACATGTATTCCCATTGTAAAAACAATGTTTTATTGAATTATCAAGGGTGTATTTATACTTTTGCCCGGAAGTACTATGATGCCTCCTCTGCGGCCGTTTATGTATATATGTATATAACCTGAAAGTTTGCAGTCGTCGGCTTCCGCCCCCATGCATATAATGCGGGGGTGTTCATTAAAAATGCATATCCACACTTGATCCAACGTCTTGGTCCATTAAGGAGTTGATAGCACAGCGAACGAGGCAATCGGACTATATTGCTTTAACACTTTCACTTAGCCATAGGAGTTTGACAGTGGGGCCACTATATAGCCCCTGGTACTTCTGCGCTCGTCCGAATACGGTGCGCGTTCGTACATGACCAGGAAACGACCCTTCGTTAATGCTGAGGAATCCCGAAGATTCCGATGAGTCATCGAGTGGTTGACTAGTCTCTCGCTATATCATGACAGTCAGTTTTCGGCTTTCTCTATCGAGGTGCTCATCCGGATGAACTAGGGCACAATCGCAGTAGTTCTCCCAGTGCTACCTTAGCCGATATAACGGAATGTAAGGTACCAAAATGTGGGAGCCGGGTAAACCCAACATTTGACCAAAGACATGATTCGGAGCTGATGCATATAGGGCCAAACTCGCGACGCCGAACACTCCCTAAGGTGTTTGGTCTTTATAACATATACCGGGCTAAACAATACCGTTAATAAGAAACCCCATGTGTCCAGGTACGTGCAATATCCTGACGTGGCCACATGCCAATAACGTCAGCATCCTTCTCGGTTGTGTGGAGTATCCGGAGGATGTGAGCAACAAGAGACAGTAAAAAAGGTTTACGCAGGGTCTTAATCTAAAAAGAAAACTTTGGGCGGGTCCCTGCTGCACGTATGCACTTGTGTCTCCGTTGTGCCGTGTCCTGGACGGGTGTAGCACGATTGTCATCTGTAAAAGGAAAGAACTTAGGTGAAAATTGTCGTGCCAAAAAAAGAATTGATTATTATCAATGAACTATCAAAATTCAGGAGAAGTCAAGTTGAGCCGGGCTAGCCCTGATTACACACGGGAAGCCCCTGGTATCGTGTATGAGGGTTTGATCATCAAACCCATCTCATGTATATGTGATGGAACGCCGGACTCGTCTAACCGTGTCCGTGGTCTTGACGACCTGCCATTTTTTCTGGTTGGTGAGGCCGTCTAGTTCGCGGCTATTAGAGCCGCCGCGTCCTCTTCCGTATGTAAAAACGTTCGGTATTTCCGCTAACTATGATGATGCCATGTGGACTGGGCATCTTAAGCTTGAGAAAGGCATAATGCGGTAGCCGTTCTTCCAAGTAGTGCTTGATAACCACTTCGGAATGGAGCGACATGGAAAGTTAACCTTTCGCTTAGGAAGTTATCGGGAGAACTGAATACCACCTCTAGCAGTGGAGAGCCCGTACAGCGGGCCTCTTGGCCTGGTATTACTCCCTTAAAGGTAGTATTACTGTGGCTTATTTGTGTCGGGTCTATCCCAATTTTGCGGTCTGTGTCCTGATATATCAGATTTAGATCACTGCTACCGTCCATGAGGACTCGTGTGAAATGGTACCCATTTATGATTGGGTCTAACACCAAGGCCGTCAGTCCTTTGCGCCGGATATTTGTATCGCGATCCCTACGATCAAAAGTGATCGGGCAGGCCAACCAGGGGTTGAACCTAGGGGTGACGGGCTCTATGGCGCGTGTGCATCGGAGTGCATGCTTGCTTCTCACCTTTGTCACATGGATCACGTTTACTGTTTTAACCTCTGGTGGGAACTTTTTCTGTCCTCGGGCGCTTTGCTGGCGAGGTTCGTCCTCGTCTTTGCTTGGTGTCTCTTCCCCTTTGTGTTCAGCGTTTAGCTTACCGGCCTGCTTAAAGACCGAACATTCTCTCTGGGTATGATTTGTAGGTTTGTCTAGGGTGCCGTGAATCTGACAGAGTTTGTCAAGAATTTTGTTTAGGCCAGATTGTCCTTCTCTGCTACCTTTGAAAGGCTTTACCGCTGACCTGGTCGGGAGCTCCTAAATCCGGCGTTTATCGCCGTGTTATCTGGGCTACCTTCTTTGTTTCGACGCTTGTTTTTGTTGTGTCGTGGTTTACCATTGCCATCCCTAACTTCAGATGTGCTTGGGTCGCTAGTGCTGCTACGAGCCAACCAGCTGTCCTCGCCCGCACAAAAGCGGGTCATGAGGCTTGTTAGGGCTGCCATCGTTCTCGGTTTTTCTTGGCCGAGGTGTCTGGCGAGCCATTCGTCTCGGACGCTGTGTTTAAAAGCTGCCAAGGCTTCGGCGTCCGGACAGTCGATGATTTGGTTCTTCTTGGTGAGGAACCTGTTCCGAAGCTTTCGGGCGGACTCTCCAGACTGTTGGACTATATGACTTAAATCGTCTGCATCCGGAGGTCGGACATAAGTCCCTTGAAAATTGGCTCGAAAAGCGTCCTCGAGATCCTCCCAACTTCCAATTGAGTTTTCGGGGAGGCTTATCAGCCAGTGCCGAGCTGGCCCTTTAAGCTTGAGGGGCAAGTATTTAATGGCATGGATATCATCTCCACGAGCCATATGAATATGGAGGATGAAGTCCTCTATCCAGACTCCAGGGTCTGTGGTCCCGTCGTACGCCTCTATGTTCACCGGTTCGAATCCCTCAGGGAATTCATGATCCATCACCTCATCGGTGAAACATAGGGGGTGTGCGGCACCCCTATATTGGGATGTGCCATGGTGTTCGGACGTACGGTTGTAGTATTCGGTTTTGGTTTTGTACCGGAGCGCGCTTCCTAGATCCATAGATGGATCTGGTCGCGGCGAATTTTTGGCGCAAGTTCTCACGTAGATCGTGTGTTAACTTATGCGCGACCTAGTTAGCCGCTCTATCGCCTTCACAAGGTGGTGGATCCGGCCGGTTGGCCGTATCACTCTTCGGCTATATGGGCTCTAAGGCCTCATCGTCGAATTCCGGCAATAGCTTGCGCTTTGGATAGCTATTTCTATGGTAACTTCCACCATAGTTTGTTACTTTGTTCCACTTGCTGTTGACGTATCTTGTGCGACCTTGAGCCTTTGCTTCTGTTTCTTCAGTCTCCTCGCTGTGGCAATAAGCCTTCTGCAGAGGTTCTCTTGCTCCAAGTGTGTTTCCAGGATGATGTGTGCATCTTCATCCGGACTGTTTTCTTCCCCAGATGGGGTTTGATGAGGCTTATCTTTGGTGTTATCGTGTTTGGACGTTGGATCCGTACTATGTTTGCAGTTTGCATCTTGATTGTGCTCTGCCACCGGGGTGGTGCAGTTGTCGTTTCTTCCAGAGTCGAGTGGACTATTATTTCCTCTTGCGCTGTTATTGCTGTTTTTGCTATGGCGGGACTTAGAGTGGCGCCACTGACGTCGGCGCTTGGGTTGCTTGGAGGGTGCATCCTCCGCTGTCTCTTCGCCATTGCCCTCTCTGAGTGTATCCACCATGTATACGTCATGTGATGAAGTAGCGGTCCAGCGCCCTGTGGGTGGTGGTTCCGGTTCGTCTCCTGCATAGTCGTCCATACCGTCGATGTCTTCGGAGTCAAAGTCGAGCATGTTGGTTAAGTCATCGACAGTGGCTACTAAGTGGGTGGTGGGTGGGCCGCGAATTTCTTCGTCGTCCGCATCCCATTCTAGTCGGACATAGTTCAGACAAGGTTCTCCTGACAGGGAGAGAGACCTTAATGAATTTAGCACATCTCCAAAGGGCGAGTGCTGAAAGATATCCGCAGAGGTGAACTCCATGATCGGCGCCCAGTCGGATTTGATGGGCACGGATGTGAGCGGCTTGGAGTCCGTGACCGGGGATAAATCCAGTGGTTCGGCGATGCGGCTCTCGAAAGGGGTGAAGTCAGTATCTGGCTCTGTCGCCACTGAGAGTGCGGCCTACATGGCGGGGTCTATCCATCCACTCTCAGATGACGCGATTTGCTCTGGATTAACGGCCGGAGTAGCTGCGAATGCGATCTCCCGAACACTGTCCGACGACAGAGTTACGTCTTGCTCGTCGTGACTGTGCGGCGCGTCCGGCGCGGGCTCGAATCCGTCGAAGATCATGTCTCCATGCATGTCGTCCGTGTAGTTCAAGTTTCCAAATCTGACCAGATGGCCAGGGGCGTAGCTCTCGATCTGCTCCAGATGGCCAAGCGAATTGGCCCGCAGTGCGAAACCGCCGAATACGAAGATCTGTCCGGGGAGGAAAACCTCACCCTGGACCGCATTGCTAGCGATGATCGAAGGAGCCATCAAGCCTTACGGTGATGACACAGTGGAACTCTCAATGAAAGCACCAATGTCGGTGTCAAAACCGGCAGATCTCGGGTAGGGGGTCCCTAACTGTGCGTTTAAGGCGGATGGTAACAGGAGGCAGGGGACACGATGTTTACCCAGGTTCGGGGCCTCTTGATGGAGGTAATAACCTACGTCCTTCTTGATTCTTCTTGATGATATGAGTATTACAAGAGTTGATCTACCGCGAGACCAGAGAGGCTAAACCCTAGAAGCTAACTATAGTATGATTGTATGTTGTCCTATGGACTAAAACCCTCCGGTTTATATCGACACTAGAGGGGGCTAGGGTTACACAAGGTCGTTTACAAAGGAGGAGATATACATATCCGTATTGCCTAGCTTGCCTTCCACGCCAAGTAGAGTCCCATCGGGACACGGGATGAAGTCTTCAATCTTGTATCTTCATAGTCCAACAGTCCGGTCAAAGGATATAGTCTGGCTGTCCGGAGACCCCCTAATCCAGGACTCCCTCAGGCGCGACTAGGCCGATTTTTTGGTGCCGGCGCGGCAAGAAAACCCGGGGAGGGCCTGTTGGGGGTGCAGCTGGAGATGCTCTTAGCTTCTTGTTGCATTCTAAGTGATATCATGTTGTTAATCGCAGATTTGCATCATTCTTGTTTGGCTTGTCATTTGCAAACCGTGCATCCATTTCCGGTGATCCTTATATCGATTTAGACCGAAATCACCTCATCTTTCCAGAGGCATACTTGGTTTGCCAAGTTGATGCCTTGATCGACCTTTTCCCTTCCGAGCATGCATATGTATTGCATAACATATCTTGCATTCCATGCCATGTATTGCATCATGTTGCTTGTGCATTGCACCGTGATTGATCATTATTCCGTTGCTTGTGTTGTTGCTTTGGGTAGAGCTAGGAGACGAGTACGTGAACGAGGAACCAGCTGAGTACGCTAACAAGGATCAATCTTTCGACTACTCAAAGAACTTTGTAGGCAAGATGACCATACCCTCGATATCACTTCTATCTTTGCTTGCTAGTTGTTCGTTCTATCGCTATGTCGCGCTACCTACCACTGGTTATATCATGCCTCCCGTATTGCCATGTCAAGCCGCTAACCGACCTTCCTAGAAAAGCGTTGTTTGGCTAAGTTACCGCTTTTGCTCAACACTCTTATAGCGTTGCTAGTTGCAGGTGAAGTTGAAGTTTGTTCCATGTTGGAACATGGATATGTTGGGATATCACTATGGCTCTTATTTTAATTAATGCATCTATATACTTGGTAAAGGGGTGAAGGCTCGGCCTTTTGCCCGGTGTTTTGTTCCACTCTTCCTGCCCTAGTTTCCGTCATACCGGTGTTATGTTCCTTGATTTTGCGTTCCTTACGCGGTTGGGGTTATGGGACCCCCTTGACAGTTCGCCTTGAATAAAACTCCTCCAACAAGGCCCAACCTTGGTTTTACTTTTGCCTACCTAAGCCTTTTCCCTTAGGTTCTGCAGACCCGAGGGTCATCTTTATTTTAAACCCCCCGGGTCAGTGTTCCTCTGACTGTTGGTCCAAACCGGGCAGCCTGCGGGGCCACCTCGGGGAAAGTTGAGGGCTGGTTTTACTCGTAGCTTGACCTATCCGGTGTGCCCTAAGAATGAGATAAGTGCAACTCCTATCGGGATTTGTCGGCACAGTCGGGTGGCTTTGCTGGTCTTGTTTTACCATTGTCGAAATGTCTTGTAACCAGGATTCCGAGATCTAATCTGGTCTCTTCGGGAGAAGGAATATCCTTTGTTGATCGTGAGAGCTTGTGACGGGCTAAGTTGGGACACCCCTGCAGGGTATAAACTTTTGAGAGCCGTTCTCGCGGTTGTATGACAGATGGGAATTTCTTAATATCCAGTTGTAGAGAACTTGACACTTGACTTAATTAAAATGAATCAACCATGTGTGTAGCCGTGATGGTCTCTTTTCGGCGGAGTAGGAGAAGTGAACACGGTTTGTGTTATGGTTGAACGTAAGTAGTTTCAGGATCGCTTCTTGATCGCTTCTAGCTTCACGACCGTTCGTAGCTTCTCATCTTACTATTATTTGCGTATGTTAGCCACCATATTTGCTTCGCGCTTGTTGCAGCTCCACCTCATTACCTTATCCTACCCATAAGCTTAAATAGTCTTGATCTCGTGGGTGTGAGATTGCTGAGTCCCTGTGACTCACGTATACTTCCAAAACAGTTGCAGGTGCTGATGATACCGGTGTAGGTGATGCTACCAAACTCATGTGGGAGTTCGATGAGGACCTTGATCGTTACTATGTGTCATTTCCCGATGATCAGTAGTGGAGCCCAGTTGGGACGATCGGGGATCTAGCATTTGGGGTTTATCTTCCTTTTCATTCGGATTTGACCATAGCCGGTCTATGAGTGTATTTGGATGATGTATGAATTATTTATATATTGTGTGACGTGGAGAGTGTAAGCCAACTCTATTCATTACATGGGATGTTTGTGAAGATGACCCTTCTTGTGACAAAACCACTATGCGGTTATGTCTCTAAGTCGTGCCTCGACACATGGGAGCTATAGCCGCATCATGGGCGTTACAAGTTGGTAATCAGAGCCATCCCCGATTTAGGAGCCCCCTGCTTGATCGAATCGCTGACATTGTTGTGTCTAGAACAAAATGTTTTGAGTCTTAGGATTATATATAACGGAGAGTAGGATTCTTTTTACTCCGCAGTCCCTTCGTCACTCTGGTGAGGCCTCCTGACGTAGATGTTTTGTCTTTCCTCTCCCCAAATTTCATGAATTTTTTTAGGATCACACGGGTATCTTGGAACCATTCCAAAATTCTTTTGACAAGAACATTGTTCTTGGTGTCTCCTGATATTTATGGGGTGTGGCAGTGTCTCGGGGAGTTGAGCTCTGAGGTGTTGTTGTTACAATTTTATCATTGCAGTTCTGGAATACCTGAGTTCGCCGACATTGAAAATATCTTTTATGCAATTGTTGGTGAGATAACCTCGACGCCACCCAGTACTGGGGGGGGGGAGTTCGGGAGTATTGCCATAACTCGTATAACGGATGCTTTTCAAAGGTTGAGGTACACGATTTCTGAAGGTTTCTTCATTATGTGCTGAAGGATGGATACAGTTGGAGCGTAGGGCTTGTTAGTTGTGTAATTTATATTGTGCCTCCATGTATCCCCAACACCAGATTTGTCGGGGGTTTGGTGCGACATATGCCAAAGGATGGCTTATCATGGTGGGGGCGAGTAGAACGTCGCCGGTGCCTGGAAACGGGATGAGGCGAAGGCATGCACGCCGGCGAATCTTACCCAGCTTCAGGGCTCTCCAGGGAGATAATACCCCTACTGCTGCTCTGCGGGGTCTCTGCATGATCACTATGGCAAAGTGTTTACACGGTTGCTCCTTGAGCTGTTTCTCGGTGGCTGGAGAGGGCAAGGCTAGCTTTGTCCCTTTTATCTGATATGGTCTAGAGCTACTGGGTTCCAACCCCTTGCATGGGTGCCCTGGGGGGTTTATATAGGCCTACCCCCAGGGGTACAATGGTAATCCGGCTGGACGCGGGCCCAGCCGTCAGTGCCTCTGGCCTCCGTCTTCTCCGCCGACTGCTGGTGCCCCCCGACTGGTGGGCCCCGCCGGCTGGCCTAGTACAGGGCCAACAGGCCGCGTTCGCCGCGGGCGGGTCTTGCTGGCTACTGATTACTGTAGCCGTGCTTCTGATGACGCGGGCTTGATCATGAGGTCGTGGCAACGGCCCCGCCGCCTGGCGGGCGATCACTATTGCCACCCCCATCACATCTTGATTAATGGTACGTGGGCCCCGGGGGAGGGCTCGGCCGACTCCCCGGGGCCGGCTCTCAATGAATCCGACTGGTGGTTCTCCTGCCGTCTCCTGAGGTGTCACTGACTGGAGGGACCTGCTGCCTCTAGGCCGTACAGACGAGCTGTCGTGGGTGTAGGATTCGGCCCTGCGGTGTTGATGTCAGAGCTGGCATGGCAACAGTGCCACGCCGCACGGAGATCTTGCGGGGTACGACGTGCTGTGGCCATGCCTACCCTTGGTAAGGGGCGGGGGTTTTGCACGGAGATCGTAGCTACTCCCCCGCCCCGTCCCTCTCAATGAGGTCATGGGGTTTTGCCGGAGTCGCAGGCCGACTCCCCAAAGCCGGCTTCTCTAGAAGTCGCCAGTTGGGAGTCGGCTTTACTCTGAAGTAGTCCCTGGGACTCGGCCGTGAGCGGGCAGTCGGCCGTCTTGCCGTCGACTCCTCAGAAGGCGGCTCTTCGTCCTGGGTCTTGAGGGGCGCAGCCTGCCCCGATGACTTGAAAGGTTTTGGGGTTCGGGTTGGCCTACCCGTGGCCCATTACTCCGACAGTAGTCCACGAAGCTGGTGAGGCGCCGCGGACGATCGGCCAAGAAGCCTCAGCAGTTTCCCTTTCCGGGTGCTCAACACATGGTCTTTGATTGACTTCTGCCGGGCCGACTAGAAGGAGTCGGACTCACTCAATTCGGACTCACTCAATTCCGACTCGCACAATATTTTGAACATCGCGGCGGGATCCAAGTAGCATGCTAGCTAAGCCTCTAGGCCGCCGCCCGTTCTAGGCCTGTCATGCAATGACATGTGGCTGGGCCGTCCTACCAGCCTACGTGTGCGACGGGACAGGCCCATAGGCGGGGCCCGCCACTACCGCCTAGGCGCCCGCGCGGATCCGCTGCGGCCCCGGCAGACGGTTGGGATTCCCGTGGAGTTACTACGAAGTAACTTTATCATGGAATGTGGGGGTCATAGGGCCGTGGGCGTAGTAAATCCCCATGACTGCCCCCTCGGCTTCGCAGCCCACGAGGCTATAAGTAGGGGGAATAGGGGGGCACGCGCGCCCCTCCTTCCCACCACTCCTCGCTCTCTTCCTTCTCACTGCTCCTCGTTCTCCTCCTTCTTCTTCTTCGCTCCGCCGCGCGCCCAAGCTCCGACGAACGCCGCGGCGATTAGCTCGCAATGAGTTCTTCCTCCGCCGCCGCACCTCCCCCGATGCGCTCCGGTACCTGGGATGGCTCCGAAGTTCACGATGACCACATCGAGTTCCTTCGCCGGACTCATCGGCTCCCCGGCGAGGATCACGTGCGGGTGCATCTTGCATCGAAGGGGGAGATTTCCCCCGCGCCGCAGGAGGGCGAGCGGGTCATATTCCGCTCGCACTGCTTGCGCGGGCTGGGGCTGCCGGCGAGCAGTTTCTTCCGATCCTTCCTGGAGTTTTACGGCCTCCAGCCGCACCACCTCACCCCCAACATAGTAGTGCTGCTGTCCGCCTTCGTGGCCTTGTGCGAAGGCTTCCTTGGAGTCCTCCCACCCTCAAGCTCTGGGGGGAGTTCTTCTCCAAGCTCGGCACCCAGGCCGCAGGCGTGCCGGCTCAGTGCGGCGCTTTCATCGCCGTGCGAAGGTCGGGGGCCGACAATCCCTTCCCCTCCATCTCGCTGATAAAGTCGGTGAAGATGTGGCAGAGAACCTACTTCTACGTCAGGAGCGTCTCCGCGATGGGCGACTGGGTCAACCTGCCGGCCTTCGAAGCCGGCCCGTCGGCTGAGAGACTGCCCAACTGGTCGTACCGGGCCAAGTCGCTGACGCCTGCGGGAGCCGGTGCCATCACACGACTCCTAGTGCTGACGCAGTCGGAGGGCCTGACTGGTCCAGACCTGCTGGCCACCTTCGTGGCGCGCCGAGTTCTCCCGCTCCAAGGCCGCCCTCACATGATATGCCAGATGAGCGGGCACCGCGACCCGAGTCGGATGTGCACCATGGACATGCCTCACAAGGAGGTGGCCTTTATGGTGAACTACCTCTTGGACAGCAAGCTCCTGGAGGACTGGCGGTTCGGCAAGGATCCATACTCCCGCGCCAACCCCCCGCCCGTGGTGAGTTACCTCTCCTTTCTTTCTTTGGATTGTCTTCTTTCTTGCCGAGTTTGTTTTGACCAGTCGGCTTTGGTCAGAATCCCCTCCTCCACCCGCCAGCCGGCACTTCGGGGCCAGCCCGCGAGTTCCTCGCCGACCGGGCGGAGAGCGACGTTGATGACCCCGATCTGGGGGCGGCGGCTCTGGAGGACGACGTCGAGGGAGGAGGAGGAACAACATGTGACTTCAGGCGTTCGGCTACTTTCGCCGACTGGCCTGCCGACGACGCCGAGGGAGAAGTCTCCCCTCGCCATCGGCTAGGAGCCGGCCAGCCTGGCGCGGGCTCTTCTGCCGCGCCGGGCTCTCCAGGCGGCGGGAAGAAGCATAGGGCCGTGCCGACCTTGTTCGGCAGTCGGCCGAAGAAGCCCAAGGGTTCGACTGCGGTGACCCGACGGGACGAGGCGGCTGCGAAGGCCATCCGCTTCCATAAGGAAGTGAAGAAGCCGCCATTGGTCTCGGCGTGAGTATTCTGTCTTCGATGCTTATTCTTTCTTTGTGTCTTTGCCTGAGTCTTTTGCTTGCTTCCCTTACTTCAGGGCTCCCCTCACACTTGAGAGGGTCACTGCCGCCTCCGTCATGGGGTCAGCGGAGACGTCCGCCACCACTCGGCGGATTGACCCCACTGCCGAGCTCCGGGAGGCGACAGAGCGGAATGCGCAGGAGAAGCGCAACGAAGAAGAGGCCATTTGCCTGGAGAAGGCGGAGGCCTCTGCCAAGAAAAAACTGGCGGAGGCCGAAGCCGCCGCCGCGACGAAGCGGCAGGCTGAGGAAGCCGTACGCCGCCAATCGGTGATGTTCGTCACCCCGTTTAACTCTGCGCCACCGCCTCCGGAGTTCTCGGGGCAGACTGGAGAAGCCGGCGGGGAGAACCCCGTCGTGGAGAGGGAAGGCGGCGACCCCTACGCCGGACGTGAACATTCCGCCGCCGCCTCCGCCGCCATTTGAAGGCGCGCAAGGCAAGCAGCCAGCGGAGCCTCCGGTGCCGCCGACCGAAGACGAGGCCATGGCGAGGCTACTTCTCCAAGTCAGCTCGCCAAAACGCCGCCGTCTGGAGAAGGCGACTTCGGCACCCCGCCCCCTGGAAGCCGGCACCGCCAGCTCAGCGATCCCAGACGCCAAGGCGACGAGCGCCGCGCCCATTGGGTGGGTGCGAGGAGGTGGCACACGGCTGCTGAACCAGGCGCTTCTGGACATCCAGGCGAAGCTTCGTGCCGAGGGCGACGCTCTCCAGAATTGCACCAAGGCATACCTGGCGTCACGGGAAGCCGTCCGAGTATGTTTTTTCCTTTGGTCTTTGTTTTCTTATTCCTCTCTATGGGGGCGCGCCAGCGCACCCACTGGGTGTAGTCCCCGAGTTTTAGGCCGGC
The DNA here is from genome assembly GCF_002162155.2 of Triticum dicoccoides. Taxonomy (NCBI): domain Eukaryota; kingdom Viridiplantae; phylum Streptophyta; class Magnoliopsida; order Poales; family Poaceae; genus Triticum; species Triticum dicoccoides. The sequence goes on along the minus strand of NC_041382.1, from coordinate 267,907,902 downwards.
TGCTGAGTAGGCGGCCCGGAACTCTAATTGATGAACTCTGGGTACTAACTTTTGTCTGAAATGCTTGTCGCAGGATTACCACAACCTCCGCGTCACTGCCTTCAACCGTAACGTTGAAGAGATGGGCAAGCGGACCGCCGACTTGGCGGAGAGCCGGAGTAAGTCCTTTCCCTTCTTTGCGGGGGCGTGCTGGTGCACCCGCAGGCTGTAGTCCCCGAGATTCAGGCCAACTGCTGAGCAGTCGGGCCGGATCTCCCCGGCGACCTTCTTTACCTGATGACTTAACGCCTTCTTTCTTCCTTCTTTTCAGGAGCCAACGCTGTTCTTCAACAGCAGCTGAGCGACGCCAACTCTGCTTTGCGCGCCAAAGATGAGGAGTGCGGCAAGCTCGCCACGGAGCGCGATCTGCTGGCCACTCAATTGGCAGAGCAGAAGGAGTTGCTTGCGAAGACGTAGAAGGAGGCTGAGGAAACGGAAACCGCCGTCCTGGCCGAGTTCGCGAGCGAGCGCTCCTCCTGGACTGACAAGGAGGCGCTGCTGGCTTCCGGCTTCCACGAAATTGAAGACATCATTGATGGTGAGTCTCCTTATTTATCTTTGAGCTGCCGATTATAAATCGTGCCGATCCCTAGCTTTTGACTTGCTTCTTCGTTTCTTCCATCTTGGCAGACTTCTTTCCTGGGCACTCGTAGGCCGCCGTCCAAGCCATCGAGGCTGACCGTGAAGGTCGGAGGGCGGAGGGTGCAGAGATTGCCGCCGACGCCCCCCGAAGTCTTGACGAGCACATCCTGAGCATCGAGGCTCGCCTTCGGCCAGCTCACCGGATGCTGCGCCGGCTTCAGCGTGTTGGTGCCCAGGCGATTGTCGCCCTGTGGCCGGATATGCAGGCTCCGCGCACCCCCAGCCTGACGGCCGACTGGCTAGAGGTCGCGGCTGGTCGTCTTGAGGCTTGGAAGGGCTCTTTGGCCCGAGATGGAGCGCGCCGGGCCTTGGAGTTCATCAAGGCATGGTATCCGGGGCTGGATCTAGACCGGCTGGCCATGCTTCGGTCGGAGGCCCAGCCGGAGCTGGCGGCTGCGGAAGACGCCCTCGTCAAGCGTGCTGCGTCAATCGCCGAGTACACCGACACCAGCATCTTCGTCCCCAAGCGGTCTGAAGACGGCGAGGAGGTACCGCCGGAGTGGTTTGGGATGAACCCAGACTATGGCGAGGACTCGGCGGAGGTGATTGGCTCCAGCGTCGAGGAAGAGGGCGAGGCGGAGGACGGAGGCGAGGCGGAGGCACCAGAAGACGGAGCAGACGGCCAGCCTCAGCTCGACTGCGCCTCCAGCAATGAGCCGCGTGCGACCGAGTCGACTACCACCGGAGGTGATCAAGCCGAGACTAGCCAGCCGGCTGCCCCGACGCCTGACGCTGCCGCCTCCTCCGACCCTCCGAATCCGTCTGCTGCTTCCTAAGCTGCTGCTTTATCTTTATTTTATCTGCTTCAGTAGTCTTTGAAGAACTTGTTAATTCGCACAATTCCACCCGCGAGGTGTATTTTGAACTTCTGCTCGAAGATTCGGCCAAGGGCCTATGTTATGTAAATATATTTATCCGAGTTCTATCTTTTCTTGCTCATTGCTCTTTTGGCTTTTTTCTTTTGCCGCTTTCTCTTAGTTGCCTGCCTTGCCAATCGTACAGCCACTCTGCGGACTGCCGCTGGATCAAATGCTTGGCTACTTTGGGAAGGCAATACTTAGCCGTTTTAAAGAGTTTTTGAGCAAGTTGGATAGAAAGCGGCAATCCAAATATTTGAGGGTCGGTTTGCAAAAAAGGCTAGAAGGCGTCTTGAGTTATGTTTTATGCTTTGAGTCCTTAGACATTTTTCATGCGAATGCCCATTCGACCTTACCTCTGCCCACCGTACAGTCGCTCTGCGAGCTGCGGCTTCTGACAGGAGACGGTTTAGGCGTTTACACACTACTTGTCCGACTGCAGGAAGCATTTCATAGTGCAAGGCGGCAAGTCCCCGGGCCGACTTGTCGAGCCCGGTGCCAAACCGCATAAAAAGAGTAACATACATGTAGGCATAATTTTTATCATACAGACAAAAGAGGCAGTCCCTGAGCTCGTCTCGGGGGGCCCAAAGTCTTGGTACTTTAATACAAAAGGTAGTGTGGTACATACTGCATCAACTGTAAAATCTTCGGAGGAGATTTGCATTCCATGGCCGCTCTTTCTCCTTGCCAGAGTCGTCCCTCTTGCGTGCTCGGGGCTTCTGAGCGTCAATCAGGTAGTAGGAATCGTTGCCCAGTACTTTGCTGATGATGAAAGGGCCTTCCCAAGGCGCCGACAACTTGTGCTGGCCGGCTGTTCGCTGGATCAGCCGGAGCACAAGGTCACATTCTTGGAAAGATCTTTGCTTGACCTTCCTGTTGTGGTATCGGCGCAGGCTCTGCTGGTAGATGCTGGACCGGCTGAGTGCCAATAGCTGACCCTCTTCTAGTAGATCGACACCATCTTGTCATGCTTCTTCTGCTTCCTCCTCGGTGTACATGGTGACTCGTGGGGAGTCAAACTCTATGTCCGTTGGGATAACGACTTCGGCACTGTAGACGAGGAAGAAAGGTGTGAAGCCGGTTGACTTGTTTGGAGTCGTGCGCAGGCTCCAGAGGACGGCTGGTAGCTCATCGAGCCAGCAGCCGGCCGAACGCTCCGGAGGCTTGATCAGCCGGGACTTGATGCCGGACAGGATGAGGCTGTTTGCTCGCTCCACTTGGCCGTTTGACTGTGGATGGGCGATGGACGCTAGGTCCAGTCGGATGCCCTGTGTTGCGCAGAAACGGGCCAAGGCGCCTTTGGCGAAATTTGTGCCATTGTCGGTGATGATGTTCTGTGGTATGCCATACCGAATTGTGATATCGAAAATGAAAGTCACGACAGTCAGACCGTTCAGTTTCTTGATTGGCTTCGCTTCTATCCACTTGGTGAACTTGTCCACTACGACAAGTAGGTAAGTTAAACCACCTCGTGCTGTCTTGAATGGTCCCACCATGTCTAGACCCCAAACTGTGAAAGGCCAGGCAATGGGGATGGTCTTGAGCGTAGAAGCCGGCTGGTGCGGCTTGGAGCTGAACTTCTGACATCCTTTGCATTTTTGGACCAACTCCTTGGCCTCTTCCAAGGCAGTCGGCCAGAAGAAACTGTGCCGAAAGGCTTTGGCGACGAGTGCTCTTGAAGCCGCTTGGTGGCCGCACTCGCCTTGATGGATGTCTTTGAGAATTGCCTGACCTTGCTCTGGCTCTACGCAGCGCTGGTAGACACCAGTGACGCTGCGTCTGACCAGCTCTCTATTGACTATGGTATAGGCTGCCGCCCGGCGTTGTACTTGCCGAGCTGAGGTCTCATCAGTTGGCAGCTCTTTGCTCACCAGGAATTTGAGGATGGGCTGGGCCCATGAGGGTGCTGCTATTTCTTCGACTGCCAGAACTGCGACTTGGACGAGGGCGGCTGGGCTGGGAGACGGCGGGTTGCAGTCAACAACTGCTTGCTGGGTTAATGAAGTCCCCAGGCCGACTAGGGCGGCCCTTGGGTCGAGTTCTGGAGTCTTCGAGTCCGCCACCGCAGGCCCCGGGCCGGGTTCCGCAGTCCCTGGGCCGGCCTCGACTGTGGCGGCTCTGGAGCCATCTGCCGAAATCCTCGTGCCGCCTACCGGGGCTCTGGAGTCGGATCCGACGTCTTCGGGAGGAGCCGGTACGAAGATCGAGTCTGATTCTGGTGAAGGCTTGACGGACGGCTTGAGGAGGCGTTGAAGGGCGACGCCGGATGGTATTGCTTGGCGGGTCGAGCCGATTCGTGCCAAGGCATCTGCTTGGTCGTTGTCGTTTCTTGGCACATGGAGGAATTCGCACCCCTCGAAATACCCACTGAGTTGTTGCACGAGGAAACGGTAACTCGCCATGTTTGCATCTTTCGCATCCCAGTCGCCAGATGACTGCTGGACCACTAAGTCTGAGTCACCATAACACAAGATCCGGCGGATGCCAAGTTCTTTGGCAAGCCGGAGCCCGTGAATGAGCGCCTCGTACTCGGCGACGTTGTTGGAGGCGGAAAAATGGATTTGCAGTGCGTATTTGAGCTTGTTGCCTTTAGGAGAGGTGAGGACGACGCCGGCTCCCAAGCTGGTGCGCATCTTGGAGCCGTCGAAATGCATCCGCCGGTGGGTGGAGTCGGGCACTGGAGGTAGGTACTGGGTCTCGGCCCAGTCGACGAGGAAGTCGGCCAGTGCTTGTGACTTGATGGCGGTGCGGGGCTGGTAGTAGATGGTGTAGGGAGCCAGCTCTATGGCCCACTTGGCCACTCGGCCAGAAGCATCTCGGCTGCCAATGATCTCGGCAAGCGGGGCCGTGCAGACCACCGTGATTGGATGCTCTTGAAAGTAAGGCTTCAATTTCTTGGCAGTAAAGTGTACGCCATAGCACATCTTCTGGTAGTGGGGGTAGTTCTGCTTGGAGGTCGACAGTACTTCGCTCAAGTAATATACCGGTCTCTGGACGGGTAGTGCTTTGCCTTCCTCCTTGCGTTCCACCACGATGACCGTGCTGACTACCCGCCTGGTGGCGACGATGTACAGGAGCATAGGTTCCTTGGGAGCCGGAGCCGGAGCCGCCAGGACGGGTGGAGTAGTCAGCATCTTCTTCAACTGGAGAAAAGCTTCCTCTGCCTTATGGTTCCACTCAAAAAGTGGTCTTCTTCATGAGTTGGTATAAGGGGAGAGCTTTCTCGCCCAACCGACTGATGAATCGGCTGATGGACGCCAAGCAACCGGTGAACTTTTGCACATCCAGCAGTCGGCTGGGTACCTCCATTCTCTCAATGGCCTTGATCTTTACTGGGTTGCATTCTATGCCGCGTTCAGAGACCAGGAAGCCAAGGAGTTGGCCGGCTGGTACTCCGAAGACACACTTCTCGGGATTGAGCTTGATCTGGAATCGGCGTAGGTTCTCAAAGGTCTCCTTGAGGTCTTCCAGTAGTTTTCCGCGCTTTTCCATCTTCACCACCACGTCGTCTACGTAGACGTGGGCGTTCCTGCCGAGCTGCTTGAGGAGGCATTTCTGCATGCAATGCTGAAAGGTGGCGCCGACATTCCTTAAGTCGAACGTCATGGTGAGGTAGCAGAAGGCTCCAAACGGTGTGATGAAGGCGGTCTTCAGTCTGTCGGCCGGGTTTAGCTTGATCTGGTGATATCGTGAGTATGCATCCAAGAAACTCAACTGCTCGCATTCGGCTGTGGAGTCTATCACCTGATCGATTCTTGGTAGAGAAAATGGGTCCTTGGGGCAGGCCTTGTTGAGGCTCGTGTAGTCAATACACATTCGCCACTGCTTGTTCTTCTTCAGTACCAGGACCGGATTTGCTAGCCATTCTGGAAAGAACACTTCCATAATAAAGCCGACTGCTAGGAGTCGGGCTATCTCTTCTCCAACAAATCTTCTCTTCTCTTCTGATAGGCGGTGCAGGGGCTAACTGACCGGCTTTGCATCATATCGGACATGTAACTTGTGCTCGGCGAATTCCGTCGGTACACCTGGCATGCTTTGGGGGACCATCCGAAGATGTTCTGATTCTCACGGAGGAAATCGACGAGCTCGCCTTCCTATTTGCTGTCGAGGTTCGCACCTATGATAGCGTACCTCTCTGGGTGCTCCGGATCCAAGGGTATCTTCTTTGTCTCTTTGACCGGCTTGAACGAACCCTTAGCCTCCGACTCCTTTGGGTTGGGCGATACCTCTGCCTGCTTGCCGGCCATCGCCACAACTCGCTCCAGGAGCCGCTTCTCAGCCGCGATCACCAGGGACTCGGCTAGCCGACTGCTTTTAGCCGCACAGGCAGACGCCTTCCGGTAGTCGCGGGCTACAGTCAGAATTCCCTTGGAACTGGGCATCTTCATCTTGAGGTAGGCGTAGTGGGGGACCGCCATGAACTTGGCCAAGGTGGGTCAGCCGAGTAGCGCATGGTATGGGCTCTCGAGGTCCACCACTTCAAACCAAATAGACTCCCGGCGGAAGTGATCTTTGTCTCCAAAGAGGACGTCCATTAGGATCTTGCCGATCAGTGAGCAGGAAAGCCCAGGAACAATGCCGTGGAACACTGTCCGGCTGTTCTGAAGCTGCCTTTGCTTGATTCCTAACTTCTCCATGGTGTCCTTGTACAGGATATTGATGCTGCTGCCTCCGTCTATGAGAACTCGTGAGAAACGCGCAGCTCGTCTATCCATAGCAAAGGTGGCGTCCAAGACCAAGGCATAGGAGCCCGGACTCGGCATCACTTCTTGGTGGTCAGCCCGGCTCCAGCTGATAGGCTTCTCGGACTAGTGCATGAATTCTGGCGTCTCTGAGGCTACTGCATTCACCTCCTGTCGCTGCAACTGCCTGCTGCGTCCATCATCAGCCATACTGGTAAACACCATGTAGGCTCCGTGTACTTCAGGGTATTCGTCTTGCACTGCATCGACTGGCCTGTGTCAGGACCCCGATTCCAAGTCACATCGATCTACCTGGTAACACCTCATATCACTTTGCAGCCTCACGCACGGTATTCCCACGGGTGTCGCCTTACCATAGCCCGGGACCGTTTGCGCCTTTTGGCTCACGTATATGATAGTGTCGCTAGCATCCATATGACAGAGAACCCGGGCCGACATGGCTAGTTGTGAACCCAAAGCAGCACTAACCCATGGGGACAGACATACATGAATCAACTTCGAGCATGTCGGTTAGCAACGTGTGAATTCGGGCTGTAGCACTGGGCTAACAGGACTCTGGTAACCCGGGCTGTAGAAGGCTAGGCAGGACTCCGGATGTCACCATGTGACATTTCCCCGAAGGGACAGAGACATGAACGAAGTGAAACACATGCCGGCCAGTCAAGTGTCCTGAGTAGTAGTGCTGGGCTAACAGGACTCCGGTGAACCGGGCTGTAGTGGACTATTATGGCTCATGGTAGCACTAGACTACCTTTCCCCATAAGGGAGGCTGCCAAGGATAAATAACTAGATTGTCGGATCCCACACATACCAAGCATTTCAATCATACACACAATATGCTCGATATGTGTAAATACAACATGGAATCACAACATAACTCTACAACTCAAGTATTTATTCATTAGGCTCCGAGGAGCGAGATATTACAAACATGGGTCTCATGACCCAACAATCATAGCATACAATCAAAGCACATGCGGAAGCTTAACATGTCTGAGTACAGATGTCTACAAATGAAAAAGGCTAAGAAGCCCGACTATCTACCAGATCCTGTAGAGGGCACAAGATCGTAGCTGAGGTATCAAGCTAAACGTTGAAGTCCACACGGAACTGCTAGCGAGACTGAAGTCTCTCTGCAAAAACATAAAATAGGCAAACGTGAGTACAAATGTACGCAGCAAGACTTACATCAGAACTATCAACATATGCATCGGTATCAACAAAGGGGGGTGGTGGAGTTTAACTGCAGCAAGCCAGCTTTGACTCAGTGGCTAACCTGAACTACGACTGCAAGTAACTCTTTTGAGGTGGCGCACACGAGTCCACAAATTCACCATACAGATACACCACTATGGATCCGCTCCCGTCTCCCTGCGAGAACGCCATCCATAGCACTCATGCTTATCTTGCAAGTTTTAGAGTATCCACTTTCACTTGTCTATGAACTATGCAAGGGGTCCAAGTTTCCATATCCGAGGAATCCGGCTATTCGAATAGATAATGATAACCCTGCAGGGGTGTACTTCTTCACACACGCTCTCGCCACTTATTGCCCTGTACACGTCCTGTACCTTGGCAACCTTCAAGCGGAAGCCGGGCGAGGGACTCGGCCACGACCTGACTAACCAACAAGTCTCTAGTCCAGGTTTATCGCCTATTCGGGTTCCATCCGCAAGGAGATCCGGCCGGGGTGTCGCTCACGGCCCCAAATGATGTGAGCAGGGTTCTCAAGCCTACCATCCGGGTGCCACTTGGTACACCGTGCCACGGTGCCTAGTCTGTCCCAAGCCCACCAGTACCAGGTGCCACTTGGTAGACTACTAACACTACCTACAAACACCAGAAACTAGTTGCAACTCCTGGACAGAGATCGAGTTGATTAATAAGCCGAGAGGGGCCGAGTTACCGGAACCCAATGTGTGGTAGTAACTGTTCATGGATCACAAACACAGGACTCAGTTCCTGAGGACGGCTGCAATGAGACAACCCACCATGTACTCCTACATGGCCTCTCACCGCTACCTTTACCAAATCATGTTCACACACTTAGCTCTCAACGGTAGGACATGTTCACCATGTTCCAATTCATTCCCGATGGATCAGACTGGACTCAACTCTAAGCAGTAGCAGGCATGACAACAAGCATGAATGAGTAGGCACATCAGGGCTCAAACAATTCCTACTCATGCTAGTGGGTTTCATCTATTTACTGTGGCAATGAGAGGTCATGCAGAGGAAAGGGGTTCAGCTACCGCAGCATGTAACAGTTGAAACGGTGTTGTCCTAATGCAGCAAAAGAGAGCAGGAACGAGAGAGTGGGATTGTATCGTAATGAACAAGGGGGTTTTGCTTGCCTGGCACTTCTGAAGATAGTATAGTTCTTCATCGGTGTCATCGATCACATCGTCGGAACCACGTCTATCGAGAGGGGACAACACCGGCAAATAAGGAAGAACACAATCAATGCAATGCAGCAATTATGATGCATGATTATGACATGGCAATATAATGTGATTTGGCCTAATGCAACTAGCAACACAATTAAGTGTAGTTGGTTTGAACCCAAGGTTCAAATTCAAACTCCACATATGGTTATTTAAATGCCATTCATTTGATTTGTCCTAAACAGTAGCTATAAGTTGTTCTAACATGCATGAAAATGGTACATATGGATTCCTTCAATTTTTTTGATAATTTTACATATATAAAATATCTTATTTGGAGTTACGGTTGAATTTCTATGATTTTTAGAAGTTCAAACCATTTTCTAGAATTTCTAAACCTTTTCTGATTTATTTTAAACCCAGAAAATAATTTATAGCGTCAGCATTGTGCAAGCATGACGTCAGCAAGTCAACTTACGCTGACAAGGTCAAACCTAACGACCGGGTCCCACATGTCATTGGCTCACTATTAACTGGGAGTTAATCCCGTGTTGACTGGGATTTGACCCGCTGTGGGGCCCGCCTGTCAGTGTCTGTTAGAGAGGGATTAGTGGTGATTAGCGCCTAACTAAGCTACCACGTCAGCAGGTGACGCCGGCGACCACAGCAGCGGCGGGATCTCACCGGAGTTGGCCGGGGCGGCGCTACAGGCCGCGACTGGTCGCGCTGAGGGTACCAGGAGGGAGCCCGTGCTCCCGCGCATCTAGGGGCGCATGCAGCTGGGCATAGGGAGGCCGGGGTCGACGGCGGCGACCACTTGGTCGGCGGCCGGAGCTACGGGTTTGGGCGGAGCGAGGCTACGGAGCGCTAGGGGCTGGCTGAGGGGCTATGCGGACTCCTGCGCAGCTAGGAGCTCGCTAGGCTCGTCGGACTGAGCGCAGCAACAAGGCAACACCATGCCCGGCGTCCATGGCGGACGGCGGCGCTCGGTACGGTGGCTAGCACGGCTGCAGCGCGGGAAAAACACGGGGAGAGAGAGGAAATGTAGGAGAGCTCACGGGGGGGCTAGCGGGGAAGACGGCAAAGTCGGGGAAGCTCTAGACGCGCCGAATGGGAGCCGGCGATCTTCGGTGCCCGTCGGTGAAGACGACAATGGTGGCGACGCAGCAGGGCCTCCGGGCGTCGCGTATGTCGGTGGAGAGGGCAAGGTAGACGCGACGGAGCTCCTAGGCTCAGCGGCAGGGCGAGGGGTGGTCGGTGGCCTTGGGTACGGCGAACGGCAGCGACTGTGGCGTTCGGTGGTGCTGCGGGGAAGATCAGAGGAGGGGGAAGGGGTCCAGGGAGAGTGGGGAGCTAGAGAGGAGGCTCCAGGGCGTCTACGTGGCGTCGCTAGAAGGCACGGGGGGTGAAGCAGGCAGGGAGGAGGCGTGGCACCTCGCGCACGCGTGCGTTGTCCCGCCTCTGCCTACTGGCAGAGGTTAGGGATGACTGGCAGGGGCCAGCTGGGCTGGGCCGGCTTGCTGGGCCGCAGGTAAGGCCAGGTAAGTGCTCTGCCTTTCTATTTTCTGTTTGTACTGTTTTCTATTTTTTGAAGTTTGTTTTGAGTTTGGTTTTCAAACAAACGAATTTTTATACTTCTGAAAATTATTATGTGGACTTAGGAAACTAGTTCAGAGCCACATGCAATTTTTCAAAATTATTGGGCTTATATCTATTTTATAGTAAGTATAAACCCCAATAAAATAGCTAGTGATTTAATTCAAAGGCCCAAGAATAATTATTTCTGTGATTCCAAAAATATTGGTTTGAGTTATAGCTCTTGCCAATATTTTCAGAGGTTAGCAGGAACATTTTGTTGGGCTCATTTGAAACAATTTTTAATGTTGATCATTTTTGTAAAAGACTTCTGAGGCTTTCCACTATCCCCAATTCAACTTCCAATAAAATTTAAACATGATGCAACAAGATCAAGCAAGGACAACAGGGGCTGAGCTAGGGCTGTGACAACTCACCCCCACTAAACAAGAATCTCGTCTCGAGATTCAAGACGTGAGGTAAGAAGACAGAGGGGTCATAAAGCTAACACGATCTTCATGATCTGATTGCCCTTATCGAATATGTTGATTCATTGCTTCAAATTGATCTTGTCTGCCTTATGGATCTTCATCCAACACTATGACGATAGAGGAAACTCTATAGGAATCGATCTTCTCGAAGATCGAACAACTCACGATCAACTTATGGGGTGAGATGTGGGAACATCTCTCGAGCTAAGACACAAAACACATATCGAGAGGGGAGGAAAGAAACAAATGACGAGGTTTCAATTTGGCAGGCTACAATTCCCCACTCGAATAAGATGGAGCATGAATTTCAAAGTAGCAAGGAGATATTTGCCATGATTACGTAACGTGATATCTTAAGGAAGGTGACTCGTAGAATTATCCCCTTAAGTGGCAAAAAGAATTACTTTTGATACAAGGATCATTGAAACTCTTTATACCAGCCTAAGGCAATTTACGAACGATCGCTTGACAGAGTATGGAAGAACGACACGCTCGGCTAGAATGGATGATGTGGACTACCTTGTTGAAGACAACGTAATGGATGATTTTGCTTATCATAAAAAATGGATGGGACCCATGGTAGGTCCGCTTTTGAAGATGATCTTGGACAACAACTGCTGAGAAGGCGGATCATAGTGAAAGGGCACAATGGTGGGTGCAAGCTAGGGACAAAATGCAAATGTTGGGATTGATTCTAGTAACTGGGGAGAACCCAACAGTAGAGAGAGATTCCACTATCGGAAAGGTTATAGCATAACCGAGGAAACTGAAAGCATATCCCAATTAATGCCGACGATAAATCCTAGTGATTTCACGTGCTCTCAAGAACTTGAGCATTCCCATATTCAACAAGTTTTACCAATATCCGTGCCGAGGATCCTGGCAACACATCATACTACCATGATAAACGGTGATGGAGGATGCAGATGCAAAGAAGGACATCACTTTCTCAGATTTTGCCTTAGCAATGCCAAAGAAGCAAATCTGGATGATCGACCGAGAGACATTTAGCACTCCGCTTCTAATGTTCTCCTTGATGTACTAGGTACCACGGTCAATGCTTAAAAGCATCAACATGGCCGTCAAGTAAAGGTCAGACTTCGGGAGCACAAAAATCCATAAGGAACAACTTGTGGAATAAGTCATACGGCATCCTCATGGGAAGTGACCAAATGGCTTAATCAAGATACTACAATAATAGTTCGTCCAGTTAGCTGCGTCCACTTCACTGGATTCTATATCATAGTTCTTGGAAGAAGTTTCAACCATCATATCTGCCTGAGATTCAAATCTAGTTGGTAACAGGATAATTCAGACAACATGTTTGGAAAAGAAAGTTTGCAACATAATTCGACGAGATGGAGTTCCGAGATTCTCGGGAAATGAACTACGATAGCAAGCTCCAAAACATGAGCTGATTCTGCTACATACATGTGAGCACACTGTCCTAGACAAGCATGACCACATAGTAGTCTTATAATAAAACACTACCGAGTTCTGGTTGGGAACCATCATTGAAGAAAATGAAGTCTTGTGCATGTCTGTCTGGGCCCTTTGGGAATAGAAGTTGAACTTCTTATCCTTGAACAAAATCAATCAGTGGCTTTGTGTGCTAGGAATACATATGGAATGGAGATGATCAGTCTATCAAACCATAGAATACTTCACACATGCGTGACTGACTTGGGATGATTCCAAAGGAAGCAAAAACAAAATTTCTCGAATTCATGGCGGCAACTTACATCAGATACATGTGAATTAGAGGAAGTCACTTCTCTCATCCAAACATATACCTCAGGGACGGGACTCGAAGGCATTGTTTACAAAGTTTCCAACACTAGCTTAATGTCCAGCAAAATCATGGAGAAAATAAGGATGTTGTCGATGGGCTCAACAACAATTTATCCAGTTTTCCATATAAGTGGAATTCCATAATTATGTGAACAAGATGATAGTATTGGTCAGACCCAAGGATATAATGGTGTATGCTCGAGAAAACAACCACAAGTAAGACAACATTACGAGCATCATTGGTTCTGATTTGATTTGACGATAGCCCATGCTCAAATCAAGACTGGATAAGATAATAGGCCCAACAACTGATCACAGGGACCAATCGATGAAGATATCTTTCTTCAACTAACACACAACACAAGGATATCCCTTTGAAACGAACTAAATTATGTAAGCTTTTATCTTCCAACTCTCCAAGTTGTTGTTTAGCTTAACCAACTAGCTCAGGGGTATCCATCACGGATTCTTGGAGAAGGAGTGGTTTACAAGAAACCAACTTGATCACGAACTCAACATAGCGGTCAGGTGACAACCTGGTAACACTTCCGAGAAGATATTTGGAAAATCACGAACCACCGATATGTTACTAAGCTCGGGAACAATCTTGCTTTTCAAGGCAAAACGATGTGATTAGAAGAGCGAGGGATTGACACAATCTTAACACAAAGAACGAAGAGTGCACCGGAAATAACGACTAGGTAGCACGATCAATCTTAGGATGATGATTCAGTAACCAACACGCTAAGAATGAGAGTATTGTCCATTAACTACCAAGCAACACGGTAGCTAGGAGTATTGATTTCACACACCACGGTTCACTTGTCGGCATTCCGGTTGCCATAACTCGGGTACCGAGAAATGAACAATGATGGCAAGAAGTATCACTCCGTCAAGATTCGTAAAAGATGGTGCAATTCCTATGATATTCTTGACATGAAGATGGTAACACTTCAAGGTAGAACAGAGCAAAAGCTGGATTGGCATTTTGATCTGCGAAATACAATTGCTTTGACCCAATTCTAGATATGGATGAGGTGCTGGAGTTTGTTTCTCCTAGTCATTCTGGAATATAATGGCTTAACGGACCACAAGAATAATAAGCATTGATAACACGGATGCACAATTACTCCTGACTATCAATTGATAGACGATGGTCGAAATACAAATGAAGAGGGACAACTCAAGAGGACATATATCTTTCTGAGTTGTGGATGCATAGATTAATATGTCGAACCAAGTTCAACAGGTTTCTTCCAGATAACCCACGCAGGAAGGTAGAACTGGCGGAATCACAATTATGAATGCAGAACTCCTCAAGAGTACTCTGATTGTGAGCTTTTGGTTCAATGAACTTCTGCCTTAATGGTTCATGGTACTTGGAAGGAGGAAATACCACGGACCTCGAGGACTATCGCAAATGTTACTAATATCCTAAAGGAACTAACAAACACTATCAACATGAAGTAAGTAGGGTGAATCTCGGGTTCAAGAACCCATGAGTAGAATACCTACTACTAAGTAGCATCGCGGGGTGCTCTCGAGAATGGTGGCCAGAATCATCACACTGGGAATATAAAGCATTGCTAGATTACTAGGTGGTACTCTAAGATACCCTATCATCACAAAAATAGTTCCAACATATATATCAAGGCAATGAAGTACCTCAACACACTCGTTAGTGTGGCTAATCTGGCCCAAAGGAACATCGGGAACGGAAAGAAGGGATTTGCAAATGCATCAGACTATTTAGAAACCTGGGATGACTCGAACAGCATAACGGCGGTAAATGCTCAAAATGATTTGAGACATCCTGCAAAATGGTGGCATAACCACTCAATATCACAATATCAAAGTTCCGGGATCAACGATCAACATACGGAAGTAGTAGGAGCTGAACTGAGGCTTAAACTCAACAATCCTAGGCAACTACAGTTTAGTAACACGTCATCCTGAGAGATAGAAGAGAAGCCTAGCTCTTAACCCCGTAGAAAAGATAAGATGACTCAGATCAGAAGGTCATGAGGATAAGGAGTAAAAAGAGCCTTACGTTCCCTTCCACAATCAATTCCCTTATATAACTAAAGCATTTCTAGACACAACTTCGACCAGTTTGGCTTGGTAAACCTACAGGCAGTCAGGCTCTGATACCAACGCTGTCAGGACCCCGATTCCAAGTCACATCGATCTACCTGGTAACACCTGATATCACTTTGCGGCCTCACGCACGGTATTCCCACGGGTATCGCCTTACCATGGCCCGGGACCGTTTGCGCCTTTTGCCTCACGTATATGATAGTGTCGCTAGCATCCATATGACAGAGAACCCGGGCCGACATGGCTAGTCGTGAACCCAAAGCGGCACTAACCCATGGGGACAGACATACATGAATCAACTTCGAGCATGTCGGTCAGCAGCGTGTGAATCCGGGCTGTAGCACTGGGCTAACAGGACTCCGGTAACCCAGGCTGTAGCAGGCTAGGCAGGACTCCGGATGTCACCGCGTGACATTTCCCCGAAGGGACAGACACAGGAACGAAGTGAAACACATGCCGGCCAATCAAGTGTCCTGAGCAGTAGTGCTGGGCTAACAGGACTCCAGTGAACCGAGCTATAGAGGACTATTATGGCTCATGGTAGCACTAGATTGTCGGATCCCACACATACCAAGCATTTCAATCATACACACAATATGCTCGATATGTGTAAATACAACATGGCATCACAACATAACTCTACAACTCAAGTATTTATTCATTAGGCTCTGAGGAGCGAGATATTACAAACATGGGTCTCATGACCCAACAATCATAACATACAATCAAAGCACATGCGGAAGCTTAACATGTCTGAGTACAGACGTCTACAAATGAAAAAGGCTAAGAAGCCCGACTATCTACCAGATCCTGCAGAGGGCACAAGATCATAGCTGAGGTATCAAGCTAAACGTTGAAGTCCACACGGAACTGCTAGCGAGACTGAAGGCTCTCTGCAAAAACATAAAATAGGCAAACATGAGTACAAATGTACCCAGCAAGACTTACATCAGAACTATCAACATATGCATCGGTATCAACAAAGGGGGGTGGTGGAGTTTAACTGCAGCAAGCCAGCTTTGACTCAGTGGCTAACCTGAACTACGACTGCAAGTAACTCTTTTGAGGTGGCGCACACGAGTCCACAAATTCACCATACCAATACACCACTATGGATACGCTCCCGCATCCCTGCGAGAACACCATCCATAGCACTCACGCTTATCTTGCGAGTTTTGGAGTATCCACTTTCACTTGTCTATGAACTATGCAAGGGGTCCAAGTTTCCATATCCGAGGAATCCGGCTATTCGAATAGATAATGATAACCCTGCAGGGGTGTACTTCTTCACACACGCTCTCGCCACTTATCGCCCTGTACACCTCATGTACCTCGGCAACCTTCAAGCGGAAGCCGGGCGAGGGATTCGGCCACGACCTGACTAACCAACAAATCTCTAGTCCAGGTTTATCGCCTATTCGGGTTCCATCCGCAAGGAGATCCGGCCGGGGTGTCGCCCACGGCCCCAAATGATGTGATCAGGGTTCCCAAGCCCACCATCTGGGTGCCACTTGGTACACCATGCCACGGTGCCTTGTCTGTCCCAAGCCCACCTATACCGGGTGCCACTTGGTAGACTACTAACACTACCTACAAACACCAGAAACTAGTTGCATCTCCTGGACAGAGATCGAGTTGATTAATAAGCCGAGAGGGGCCGAGTTACTGGAACCCAATGTGTGGTAGTAACTGTTCATGGATCACAAACACAGGACTCAGTTCCTGAGGACGGCTGCAATGAGACAACCTACCATGTACTCCTACATGGCCTCTCACCGCTACCTTTACCAAATCGTGTTCACACACTTAGCTCTCAACGGTAGGACATGTTCACCATGTTCCAATTCATTCCCGATGGATCAGAGCGGACTCAACTCTAAGCAGTAGCAGGCATGACAAGAAGCATGAATGAGTAGGCACATCAGGGCTCAAACAATTCCTACTCATGCTAGTGGGTTTCATCTATTTACTGTGGCAATGACAGGTCATGCAGAGGAAAGGGGTTCAGCTACCGCAGCATGTAACAGTTGAAACGGTGTTGTCCTAATGCAGTAAAAGAGAGCAGGAACGAGAGAGTGGGATTGTATCGGAATGAACAAGGGGGTTTTGCTTGCTTGGCACTTCTGAAGATAGTATAGTTATTCATCGGTGTCATCGATCACATCGTCGGAACCACGTCTATCGAGAGGGGACAACACCGGCAAACAAGGAAGAACACAATCAATGCAATGCAGCAATTAGGATGCATGATTATGACATGGCAATATGATGTGATTTGGCCTAATGCAACTAGCAACACAATTAAGTGTAGTTGGTTTGAACCCAAGGTTCAAATTCAAACTCCACATATGGTTATTTAAATGCCATTCATTTGATTTGTCCTAAACAGTAGCTATAAGTTGTTCTAATATGCATGAAAAGGGTACAGATGGATTCCTTGAATTTTTCTGATAATTTTTCATATATAAAATATCTTATTTGGAGTTACGGTTGAATTTCTATGATTTTTAGAAGTTTAAATCATTTTCTGGAATTTCTAAACCTTTTCAGATTTATTTTAAATCCAGAAAATAATTTATAGCGTCAGCATTGTGCAAGCATGACGTCAGTGAGTCAACTGACGCTGACCAGGTCAAACCTGACGACCGGGTCCCACATGTCATTGGCTCACTGTTAACTGGGAGTTAATCCCGTGTTGACTGGGATTTGACCCACTGCGGGGCCCGCTTGTCAGTGTCTGTTAGAGAGGGATTAGTGTTGATTAGCGCCTAACTAAGCGACCACGTCAGCAGGTGACGCCGGTGACCACAGCAGCGGCGGGATCTCGCTGGAGTTGGTTGGGGCGGCGCTACAGGCCGCGACTGGTCGCGCTGAGGGCACCAGGAGGGAGCCCGTGCTCCCGCGCATCTAGGGGCGCACGCAGCTGGGCACAGGGAGGCCGGGGTCGACGGCGGCGACCACTTGGGCGGCGGCCGGAGCTACGGGTTTGGGCGGAGCGAGGCTACGGAGCGCTAGGGACTGGCTGAGGGGCTATGCGGACTCCTGGGGCAGCTAGGAGCTCGCTAGGCTCGTCGGACTGAGCGCAGCAACACGGCAGCACCATGCCCGGCGTCCATGGCAGACGATGGCGCTCGGTACGGTGGCTAGCACGGCTGCAGCA
>NC_041382.1:267827927-267889812 GCF_002162155.2 Triticum dicoccoides | reverse complement strand
CGACGATGATGGCGATGAAGAAGGGCCTCCGGGCGTCGCGTATCTCGGTGGAGAGGGCAAGGCAGACGCGGCGGAGCTCCTAGGCTCAGCGGCAGGGCGAGGGGTGGTCGGTGGCCTTGGGTATGGCTAATGGCAGCGACGGTGGCGTTCGGTGGTGCTGCGGGGAAGAGCAGAGCAGGAGGAAGGGGTCCAGGGAGAGTGCGGAGCTAGAGAGGAAGCTCCAGGGCGTCTCCGTGGCGTCGCTAGAAGGCACGGGGGTGAAGCAGGCAGGGAGGAGGCGTGGCGCCTCGCGCGCGCATGCATTGTCCCGCCTCTGCCTACTGGCAAAGGTTAGGGATGACTGGCAGGGGCCAGCTGGGCTGGGCCGGCTTGCTGGGCCGCAGGTAAGGCCAGGTAAGTGCTCTGCCTTTCTATTTTCTGTTTGTACTGTTTTCTATTTTTTGAAGTTTGTTTTGAGTTTGGTTTTCAAACAAACCAATTTTTCTGCTTCTGAAAATTATTATGTGGACTTAGGAAACTAGTTCAGAGCCACATGCAAGTTTTCAAAATTATTGGGCTTATATCTATTTTATAGTAAATATAAACCCAAATAAAATAGCTAGTGATTTAATTCAAATGCCCAAGAATAATTATTTTTGTGATTCCAAAAATATTGGTTTGAGTTATAGCTCTTGCCAATATTTTCAGAGGTTAGCAGGAACATTTTGTTGGGCTCATTTGAAACAATTTTTAATGTTGATCATTTTTGTAAAAGACTTCTGAGGCTTTCCACTATCCCCAATTCAACTTTCAATAAAATTTAAACATGATGCAACAAGATAAAGCAAGGACAATAGGGGCTGAGCTAGGGCTGTGACAGCCTGGCAGCCGGCTACTAGGGCGGAGGCGGAGGCGGCTGCCCGGCAGGCGGGGGAGGCAGGAGGCCGTCTCCGTTGGCGATCCTGGTGAGCCAGTGGCACTTCCGGGTGGTGTGATTCGACGGCTTCGCGCCGCTGTGGAATTTGCAAGGTCCATCCATGGTCTGCTCGTAGGAGAAGGCCGGCAACCAGTTTGTCTTGCCGCCTTTCTGTCGCTTGGGCGGAGGCTGCCCATCCGGCTGCTGGGCTTCAACGATCGCGACCTGCCGGCTGCTGGAAGCCGGCTGCGGGGCCTTGCGCTTGTGGTCGCCCTACGGTTGTCGCCGGCTGGCGTCTCCCGCCGGAGTCCTTGGAGCTTGAGGGGCCACTTTGCTAGTTGTGCTGACTTGAATCTCCGCCTTCATGGAGGAGTCGGCCGTGGCGTACTTGTCCACTATGATCAGCAGCTCGTCGAGGGTTTCTGGCTCGTCGTAGAGGAGCTAGTGCTTGAGGAGGGTGCCTTCTCTGCACCCGGCTGTGAAGTACTCGATGGCCTGCACCTCGTGCACACCCTCGCAGGAGTTCCGGAGCTCAGTCCAACGCATGAGGTAGTCGCGAGTCGACTCGTCAGGACCTTGCACGCACAAGGAGAGCTGTCGAGGCTTGGGGGTACGCTTGTACGTGCTGGTGAAGTTGCGGACGAACGCTTCGGTGAAGTCAACCCAGCTGTTGATGCTGCGGGGCCTCAGGCTGTTCAGCCATGTCCGGGCCGTGCCCTGAAGCATGAGCGGAACGTATTTTACGGCAACACGCTTGTTGCCGTTTGCTATGCTGACAGCCGTGGAGAAGTCGACTAGCCAGTCTTCCGGCTTCACGGAGCCGGTATACTTGGGCGTGTCTCTTGGGAGCGTGAATCCTCTGGGAAAGGGCTCGTCCCAAATGCGGGGCCCAAAACAAGGCGGACCCAGCTCATCTTCTTCTTCCAACGCCAGGGCCGGTGTAGTCGGTCGATCTGGTGACGGGCGTCATTTTCTCCGACTCCCTCTTTGCGGCCAAGGCGGTCGCCGAGAGTCGGATGGTCAACAGGCGGCGGGGAGACTCGCCTCTCCATGCGAGGAGGAGGAGGCGGGCAGTCGTCCCGTCGTTCCACTGCTCTCGGGCGGCTGTCTCGATCGTGCTCTATGGTAATGCGAGTCCGACTGTGGTTGACAGCCGGCTCCTTGTCTCTTCTTCCTCGGGCGCCGCCAGTCGGCGTCCGAGACGCCGCGCCTTGATCTCGGTGAAGGTCGTCGTTTGGCCGTTGCGGCGCCTCCGTGCGGCAGCCGGCCTCGTTCTGTGGGGCAACCGCGTCGAGGAGCCGCTGGACTCGCTCCAGCATCAGGCGGCGTTCTTCGCCCTCGAAATTGTCCAGCTCGTCCGCCGCTGCCTGGGCGGCTCGGATGTTCTCCGCTGGTGTAGCGTACACAGGGCGGCTGGCCCCAAACAGGCTGGCGATGGCTACGCCGCGCTGCTGGACCGTGCCAAGGCGGCTGGGCCCTGCCGGGGCCGGTGAGCCGCCAACAGCGTGATCCATCTCCCGTTGGTAGGCTTCTGACAAGCGTCTCATGCTGGCCAGCTTCTTCACGCCTTCAACAAGCTGAAGGCGGCGCGCCTCCAATGTCTCTGCGTTAGCATCTTCCGGAATGGGCGAAGTTAGGTCTTGTAGCGCCGCGCCGAGCGAGTCGTGCGCTCCTCCGCCGGGGAGCTCGTCATGGCTGATGACGAGCACCTCGGTGACGATGCTTCCGTCGCTCTCTGCGCGAGGGAGAGTTTCATCGTAGACCACCACATTGGTGCGGAACGCGTCGAGTGACGCGGTGTCGGAGTCGACCAGCATTGGGTCGATGGAGCCTACAGACTCCAAGTCTACGGCGGGCTCGCCGGAAACGTGGAGTTGATCGAGGAGGCCCGCGAGGAGGCTCTCGGAGCCGCCCGCGTCTGTGTTGGATGCAGGCTCATCGGAGTGGCGAACCTCGCCGACAAGCTCGGCCAAGGAGTTGGCTGCGCAGGCGATCTCAACGACGCGCAGCACGTCGGTGCAAACTCCGTCTGGCGTGCCTGCCTTGCTGCGCTTGCCAGGGAGGAAAAGGGTTCCCGTACAGAACAGGTCTCCGGACGGTGGTGCACCATGCCCCACGGTGGGCGCCGAATGTCGGGGGTTTGGTGCGACATATGCCAAAGGATGGATTATCATGGTGGGGGCGAGTAGAAAATCGCCGGTGCCTGGAAACGGGATGAGGCGAAGGCATGCACGCCGACGAATCTTACCCAGCTTCAGGTCTCTCCGGGGAGATAATACCCCTACTGCTGCTCTGCGGGGTCTTCGCGTGATCACTATGGCAAAGTGTTTACACGGTTGCTCCTTGAGCTGTTTCTCGGTGGCCGGAGAGGGAAAGGCTAGCTCTCTCCCTTTTATCTGATATGGTCTAGAGCTACTGGGTTCCAACCCTTTGCATGGGTGCCATGGGGGGTTTATATAGGCCTAACCCCAGGGGTACAATGGTAATCCGGCTGGACGCGGGCCCAGCCGTCAGTGCCTCTAGCCTCCGTCTTTTCCGCTGACTGCTGGGGCCCGCCGAGTGGTGGGCCCCATCGTCTGCCTGGTACGGGGTCGACAGGCCACGTCCGTCGCGGGCGGGTCTTGCCGGCTGCTGATTACTGTAGCCATGCTTCTGACGACGCGGGCTTGATTATGAGGTCATGGCAACGGCCCCGCCGCCTGGCAGGCGATCACTATTGCCACTCCCCATCACATCTTGATTAATGGTACGTGGGCCCCGAGGGAGGGCTTGGCCGACTCCCTGGGGCCGGCTCTCAATGAGTCCGACTGGTGGTTCTCCTGCCGTCTCCTGAGGTCTCACTGACTGGTGGGGCCTGCTACCTCTAGGCTGTACAGACGAGGCGTCGTGGGTGCACAATTGGGCCCTGTGGTGCTGATGTAAGGGCCGGCATGGCAACTGTGCCACGCCGCACAGAGATCTTTCGGGGTACGGCATGCTGTGGCCATGCCTGCCCTAGGTAAGGGGCGGGGGTGGGCTTCGCCGTAGCCACTCCCCCGCCCCGTCCCTCTTGATGAGGTCATGGGGTTTTGCCAGAGTCGCAGGCCGACTCCCCAAAGCCGGCTTCTCTGGAAGTCGCCAGTCGGGAGTCGGCTTTACTCTGAAGTCGTCCCTGGGACTCGGCCGTGAACGGGCAGTAGGCCGTCTTGCCGTCGACTCCTTAGAAGACGGCTCTTCGTCCTGTGGTCTTGAGGGGCGCAGCCTGCCCCGATGTCTTGAAAGGTTCTGGGCTCGGGTTGGCCTACCCGTGGCCCATTACTCCGACAAGATTGCATAACCAGAAAGTTTCAGGAGTTTATTGGTGGGAATTCAAGTAGCTCTAGTATTTCTTCTCGCAGATATTTGGTTTGTGATTGGGTAATCCTTACCACTTATTTGTTCCTATTCACACCTTGTTGCTTCATTCATCAACCTTTTATCTAAGTGGCTTCTCAACTTAATGGATGTATGATGCTAACTTTGGAATTCATTCGTCCAATCCTTGTTCAAATGTTTATTTTGAAGACTATATGTTGCAATTTCTATCCGTTGTTTCAGCTTGAATATATGTCTATCAAGATTCTAACGGATGTCACCCTCTTCAGGATGGCTCCTCCAACGCGTTAGAATCCGGAACATAATGATGGGAGTCAGGCGAACCCTCCACCTCCGGAGGCATGGCAAGCTGTCATGGCAGCCACCAACACCAATGCCCGGATGCTTTTGCAACTCTTGCATGAGCGCAACCAAGGCCAAGGCAATCAAGGGAATCAAGGCCAAGAGAATTTCAACAATAAGCCTCAGTTTGCTACCCTCAACTAGTTCTTTGCAAATCAGTCGAAGTCTTTTAGCAACTGTGTCGAGGCCACAAACGCCGATGATTGGCTCATGGAAATCTGCAAGAATTTTGATTGTAGCAATGTCAGGCCTGAGGACTTTTTGAAGTTTGCTTCATTTCCACTCAAGGACCAAGCTGCTGATTGGTATCAACAATACAAAGATTCCAGAGGAGGTCGTGTGATTACCTGGGATAATTTCTGCTGAGACTTCAAAGCTCATTATATTCCAACAAGTGTTGCTGAGAGCAAGCGTGAGGAGCTCCGCAATCTCAAGCAAGGCAGCATGTCCGTGTACCAATACAACATCCAGTTTCAGAAACTTGCTCGCTTCGTAAGGCAGGATGTTCCTAATGAAAAGAGCATGATCTATCACTTCAGAGGTGGCCTCAGAGAAGATCTACAGTTATCTCTCGTGCTTCTTGAGCCGACTAAGTTCGATCAATTCTATAACATGTCCCTCAAGCAAGAAGGTGCTCAACTCAAGTGTGAGGCTTCAAAGAAGAGAATTAGGGATGCAGTTCAATCTTCTTCTTCCTCACAAGTGGCAGCTAAGCAACACAAGTTCTGGCTTCCTCCTCCTCCGTTTCGTCAGCCCTACCAGCAGAAGAACAAAGGTGGCCATGGATCTTCCCACCCACCTAACCCAGGCTATCGGAACAAGTCTCAGACTCAAGCTCCAAGGTTAAGTTCTCCTCCTTCTTATAATTGTCCGCTCTCATAGGTGACTTGCAACAAGTGTCAGCAGAAAGGTCATTATGCGAACAAGTGCTTCAACCAAAGGCGCCTTCCGCCTCCTCCTCTTGTGAGATCTTCAAGCCATGCAGTGGTCAAGCATAATCCCAAGCATGCTAAGGTGAACATGATGAATGCAGCTCAAGCGGAGGAATCTACTGATGTGATAATGGGTAATCTCTTAGTTAATGATATTCCTGCTAAAGTCTTATTTGATACTGGTGCATCACATTGTTTCATGTCAAGACTATTTTTCCAAGCATGAATTCACTTCTTCACATTTGTGTAAACCCATGGATATCGTTTCTTCAAGTAAACGGTTGAGTTCCAGTTTGGTGGTTCCAGAGGTTTCTATCAAGATGGGCAACTATAAATTTCTGTCTAAACCAATTGTTCTTGGTGATCAGATATTGATCTAATTCTCAGAATGGACTAGCTTTCTAAGCACAAGGCTCAGGTTGATTGTGCTGCCAGAGAGATTCAATTGATACACTCTTCTGGGGATGTGATCATCTATGCCGCTCGGGATGAAACCATTTGACTGTTCTATCTCAATGAGAAGGGCGAGTTGGATGCCATCTCTCATATTCCAGTTGTTTGTGAATACCAAGACGTCTTCCCAGAAGAGCTTTCGGGAATGCCTCCTCGCCGACCAGTTGAATTCGTTATCAATCTTGAGCCTGGTACGGAACCTGTTTGGAAGCGTCCTTACAAGCTTGGACCAAAGGAGTTGAAGGAATTGAAGAAATAGCTCGATGAACAAGAGTGTCTGGGATTAATCAGACTGAGTTCATCTCCATGGGGTTGTGGTGTTCTTTTTGTATGGAAGAAGAATGGCATGGACCGACTTTGTGTCGACTACCGTCCATTGAACAAGAAGAAAATAAAGAACAAGTATCCACTTCCCAACATCAATGAGATATTCGAGCAACTTAAAGGTGCTAAAGTATTCTCCAAGCTTGACCTTTGTATGGGTTATCATCAGATTCACATTCATGAACAAGATATTCCCAAGACAACATTCAGAACAAGCTATGGTTCTTATTAGTATATTGTCATGTCTTTCAGCCTTGTCAATGCTCCTCCAACGTTCTCTCGCATGATGAACTTCATCTTCAACCCTTACACAAATGAATTCGTCCTGGTGTATCTCGATGATATCTTGGTCTTCTCCAAGAATAAGAAGGATCGTGCCAAGGATTTGAGATCGGTGCTCGACAAGCTCAGAGAGTATCAATTCTGTGCGAAGTTTTCCAAATGTGAGTTTTGGCTTGATGAAGTTCTTTACCTTGTTCATATCATCTCCGCAAAGGGCATTACTGTTAATCCGGAGAAGGTTTCTACAATTGTGAACTGGGAACCTCCTCAGAATGTCAAGTAGCTCCGCAGTTTTCTTGGACTTGAAAGCTATTGCCGAAGGTTCGTTGAGAATTTCTCAAAGATTGCAAAGCCTCTTTCCAACATCCTCCAGAAGCATGCCAAGTATGTCTGGACACCTAAGTGTGACGTTGCTTTCAACACTCTCAAAGAGAAGCTAGTCTCAGCTCCTGTCTTGACTCCTCCTAGTGAATCCAAGCCATTCGAAGTTTTCTATGATGCCTCTTTGCAAGGTCTCGTCGCTGGGTTAATGCAAGAGAAGGAAGTTGTTGCTTATACCTCTCGTCAGTTGAAGCCCAATGAAAGGAACTACCCCACTCACGATCTTGAGTTGGCAGCAGTTGTCCATGCATTAATAACATGGAGACATCTCTTGTTGGGAAGGAAAGTGGACATTTTCAGAGATCACAAGAGCCTCAAGTATATCTTCACTCAACCCAACCTCAACCTCAGGCAAACTCGTTGGGTCGAAATGATTCAAGAGTACAACCCAAGTATTGAATATACTCCAGGCAAGGCCAATGTCATTGCAGACGCTTTGAGCAGGAAGGCTTACTGCAACAGCTTAATCCTCAAGCTATTCCAACCGGATATTTGTGAAGCTTTCTGCAAACTCAATCTCCAAGTTGTTCCTCAAGGTTTTCTTGCCAACCTTCAAGTCACTCCTACTTTGGAAGACCAAATTCGTGAGGCAAAACTCCTTGATACCATGGTGAAGAAGGTGAAACATGGTATTGCCAAGGGCCAACCCAAATACAAGTGCTATCGCATTGATGACAAAGACACTTTATTCTTCAAGGACCGGATTGTGGTTCCTAAAGGTGATCTAAGCAAGCTCATAATAAATGAAGCGCATCATTCTCTCCTTTCTATCCACCTGGGAAGTTCAAAGATGTGCCTTGACCTCAAGCAGTCGTATTGGTGGAATCGAATGAAGAGAGAGATTGCCCAATTCATGAATGAATGTGATGTCTGCCGAAGGGTGAAAGTAGAAGACCAACGACCAACTAGTCTCCTCCAACCTCTTGCTATTCCAGAATGGAAGTTTGACCATACTGAAATGGACTTCGTTACTGGATTTCCCGAGTCCAAGCATGGGAATGGTGCTATTTTTGTCATCACTGACAAGCTTACAAAAGTGGCTCATTTCCTTCCAATCAAAGAATCTATCACGACAGCTTAGTTGGCAGAGATATACACCTCCAGAATTGTCTCCTTGCACGGTATTACACAATCGATCTCTTCAGACCGCAAAAGCATTTTCACCTCCAAGTTCCGGGACTCCTTCCAGAAGGCCATGGGCACCAACATTCGCTTCAGCACAACCTTCCATCCTCAAACAATTGGCCAAGTCGAGCGAGTCAATCAAATCCTCAAAGACATGCTCAGGGCTTGTGTCATCTCTTTCGGTATGAAGTGGGAAGAATGTCTTCCATATGCCGAGTTCTCCTACAACAACAGTTTCCAAGCGAGTTCAGGCAAGGCCCCATTCAAAATTCTATATGGCAGAAAGTGTTGTACTCTTCTCAATTGGTCAGAGACTGCTGAACGCCAACTTCTTGGCAACGACTTGATCACAGAAGCTGAAGAAATGTGTAAAGTCATCCGGGAATATCCCAAAGCCGCGCAATCGCGCTAGAAGAGTTACTATGATAGCAAGCACCGTGACTTGGCTTTCAAGATTGGAGACCATGTCTACATCCGCGTCTCTCCAATGAAAGGCACTCGTCGCTTCAGTATCAAAGGGAAGCTTGCCCCGAGATACGTGGGTCCTTTCATGATCATTGGCAAAAGAGGCGACCTCGCCTATCAACTTGAGCTTCCGTCCAACTTCGCAAACGTGCACGATGTGTTTCATGTGTCACAGCTTCACAAGTGCTTCAAGACTCCTGAGCGCGCTATCAACTTCGAAGAGATTGATCTCTAATAAGATTTGTCTTATCACGAGCATCCCATTGCTATTCTTGAAGAAACCGAGTGCAAGACTCACAACAAGTCAACCAAATTCCTGAATGTGAAGTGCTCACACCATTCCAACCGAGAAGCCACCTGGGAACACAAGGATCACCTCCGTTCCAAATATTCAGAGTTCTTTCAGTCCTAGATCTCGGGACGAGATCCTCTTGTAGTGGTTGAGTGTTGTAACATCCTGTATGTAACTTTCCATATTTGTAACTCCGACTTTTGCCATTTTCGGCTATGTGATATGTTATTCCCTTCGAGGGTTGGGTTTTGTCTTTGTTTTGCATTTTGTTCATGTCATGCATTTCATATCATGTCATCATGTGCATCTCATTTGGATTCGTGTTCGTCTCATGCATTCAGTCATTTTCCTCGTTGTCCGTTTCGCATTCCGACGCTCTCTCGTGCCCCCATTGCACCCCTCCAATCTTGTTTCGTGAGTGGGAGAAAAACGTTCTCGGAATGGGTCGAGATTTATCGAGTGGCCTTGGCACATCACCGGTAGGCCGCCTGGCAAATTTCGCTCCATTTGAAGGTCGTTTGATGCCCCAACGGTTAACCGGGTAACCGCAAAAGCCTCTTTTGTGTTGCAGCCCAACATCCCTCCAAAGCAGCCCACTAACCCATCTAAACCCCCTCCATGTTCTCCGTCATTGGATCACGATCGTGTGGGCAAACACCGCACCTCATTTGGACACTCCTAGCTCCCTCTACCTATAAATATGTGCATCCCCTCCAAAATCCAGGTCCAAACCCGCTTTGCTCCTTCTCGCCCGGCGGACATGTCCACGCGCCGCCGGACGACCCGCGCTGCCGCCCCGCACCAGTGACCACTTGCCACGTGTCAGCCACTGCCGCCCCGCGCCGTTGGCCCGCTCGGCCCGAGCGTGGCCCCCACGAGCCCATCGCGCGCCTCTGCCGCCGCCTCGAGCTTCCCCCGCGCGCCTCCGCCTCCGCCACCGGCCACTCCGCCTCATCACCCCCACGCCTGCACCGCCGGCTACCGCTGCCCGACTGCACCGCGTGCCGCTGTTTCGCCTGGACGCCGCCCTCCACCAGCCTCCTCCATCGAGATCCGGCGAGCCCGCTCCTGGATCAGGCGTTTCCCCTCCTCCGGCGAGCTCTCCGACCCTCTACGGCAAGTCCTCCGGTGACCACGTGTCGCGCCTCGACATCTGTGCCCAAACCCTAGATCTGTTTTTGGGAGGTGATATTTCGTCAGTCCCGAAATCCCATTATTTATGCCCCTTTGACATGCTATATCTCTATGACTATGACTCTGATTCATGCATATGATATATTGAAATGGTCTTCTCGTTAAGCTCTTCATGTTAGTAGCATTCGCATGCATGTTACTGTCCATATTGATGCCATGATCATCGCTGCAAGAGTGCTATATGATGTTAACTGTTGTCTGTTAACAGAACTTGATGATTTGTCTTTTCCGTTGCATTTTGTGTGTGCATCCTATGAGCATGATGTCTACATGTTTTATGAGCGCCGGCATGCCATATTTACAGGGGTGCAAGTATTGTATTTTTATGATCTATGTGGTGACTATCACAAGCATGCAAAGTAGGCTCCATAATGTTGCTAATTTCAGACACTTAGTGTTTTTGCTAAGTCCTTTTCCTGTTACATTTTGATGCCATGTAAGCTTGTTGCTACCATGAGATCCATGCACATTTTGAGATAGTTAAGTAAACATGTTTTGAAGATGTGGTATTGCTATATCCATTCATCCCTATGGTTGAAATTATGGAGCACTCTAGCATGTCATTTCCTTGCTCTACTTTTGCTAAATAATGTTCCTGGCAGATTGTTAACATGATAATCCATATTGCCATGTGTTTTGCTAGTGATCCATGTACCCTATGAACTTGCTCTTGCCATTATTAGCTTCTTGAACATGTCTACTTACTATCAGTTACCTTGCAATGCCATGAAATGCTTTGTAGTGAGTGGAATGAGCTTGCAAAGTCTGAAACTGTTAACGTAACTTGCCATGTTTGCATGGGTGCTACATTATTTTACATGCCTCTTTTGTTAAAGTTCAGTAAGGGAGTTTTCTTAAGTGTGTTTAGCACTAGCATGCCATGCCTTTGTTTGCCATGTTATGATCCTATAGCATGTCATTTGCTTGCTCTAAACATTGCTTCCTGATGTTGTTTTTGACATTGCTTCCTGTAGCATGTCGTTTTCTTAAGTCTGTGAAGCTGATATCGTTCGCAATTTTGCCATGCTATTTTGACCTTGTTCTAGAGAGAACTAGCAGGAGCTTAGTGTTCATGTCTTGAAGAGCTTCATGTGTACTTTATACTCATGTACTTTGTTGCTATGTTGGAGTGCAGTAGCTTAGTTTCTTGTTGCACTCTAAGTGCTATCATGATGTTAATCGCAGATTTGCGTCATTCTTGTTTTGCTTGTCATTTGCAAACCATGCATCTGTTTCCGGTGATCCTTATATTGATTTAGACCAAAATCACCTCGTCTTTCCAACGGCATACTTGGTTTGCCAAGTTGATGCCTTGATTGTCCTTTCCCTTCCAGAGCACGCATATGCATTGCATATCATATCTTGCATTCCATGCCATGTATTGCATCATGTTGCTTGTGCATTGCACCGTGATTGATCATTGTTCCGTTGCTTGTGTTCTTAATTTGGGTAGAGCTAGGATACGAGTATGTGAACGAGGAACCTACTGAGTATGCTAATGAGGATCAAGCTTTCGACTACTCAGAGAACTTTGCAGGCAAGATGACCATACCCTCGATATCAATTCTATCTTTGCTTGCTAGTTGTTCGTTCTATCACTATGTTGCGCTACCTACCACTTGTTATAGCATGCCTCCCATATTGCCATATCAAGCCTCTAACCCACCTTCCTAGCAAACCATTGTTTGGCTAAGTTACCGCTTTTTCTCAAACCCACTTATAGCGTTGCTAGTTGCAGGTGAAGTTGAAGTTTGTTCCATGCTGGAACATGGATATGTTGGGATATCACTATGGCTCTTATTTTAATTAATGCATCTCTATACTTGGTAAAGGGTGGACGGTTCAGCTGTTTGCCTGGTGTTTTGTTCCACTCTTGCTGCCCTAGTTTCTGTCATACCGGTGTTATGTTCCTTGATTTTGCGTTCCTTATGCGGTTGGGGTTATGGGCCCCCCTTGACAGTTCGCCTTGAATAAAACTCCTCCAGCAAGACCCAACCTTGGTTTTACTTTTGCCCACCTAAGCCTTTTCCCTTAGGTTCTGCAGACCCGAGGGTCATCTTTATTTTAACCCCCCCGGGCCAGTGCTCCACTGAGTGTTGGTCTGAACAGGACAGCCTGCAGGGCCACCTAGGGAAAACTTGAGGGATGGTTTTACTCTTAGCTTGACCTATCTAGTATGGTTTTACTCATAGCTTGACCTATCCGGTGTGCCCTGAGAACGAGATATGTGCAGCTCCTATCGGGATTTCTCGGCACAGTCGGGTGGCTTTGTTGGTCTTGTTTTACCATTGTCGAAATGTCTTGTAACCGGGATTCCGAGATCTAATCGGGTCTTTCTGGGAGGAGGAATATCCTTCGTTGATCGTGAGAGCTTGTGATGGGATAAGTTGGGACACCACTTCAGGGTATAAACTTTCAAGAGCCATGCTCGTGGTTATGTGGCAGATGGGAATTTGTTAATATCCGGTTGTAGAGAACTTGACACTTGACTTAATTAAAATGAATCAACCGCGTGTGTAGCCATGATGGTCTCTTTTCGGCAGAGTCCGGGAAGTGAACATAGTTTGGGTTATGGTTGAACGTAAGTAGTTTCAGGATCACTTCTTGATCGCTTCTAGCTTCACGACCGTTGTGTAGCTTCTCATCTTACTCTTATTTGTGTATGTTAGCCACCATATTTGCTTCGCGCTTGTTGCAGCTCCACCTCATTACCTTATCCTACCCATAAGCTTAAATAGTCTTGATCTCGCGGGTGTGAGATTGCTGAGTCCTCGTGACTCATGGATACTTCCAAAACAGTTGCAGGTGCCGATGATACCAGTGCAGGTGGTGCTACCGAACTCAAGTGGGAGTTCGATGAGGACCTTGGTTGTTACTATGTGTCGTTTCTTGATGATCAATAGTGGAGCCCAGTTGGGATGATCAGGGATCTAGCATTTGGGGTTTATCTTCCTTTTTCATTCGGATTTGACTGTAGTCGGTCTATGTGTATGTTTCGATGATGTATGAATTATTTATGTATTGTGTGACATGGAGAGTGTAAGCCAACTCTATTTATCCCTGTCTTATTCATTACATGGGATGTTTGAGACAATGACCCTTCTTGTGACAAAACCACTATGCGGTTATGTCTCTAAGTCATGCCTCGGCACGTGGGAGCTCTAGCCCCATCGTGGGCGTTACAACTGACGACCCCGAACATCTACGAAAACGGGTACCACTACCGTCGCCGTGTACCACTACTTCCACTATCATCGCCGTGTACCACTACATCCCTCAACGACCCGAGAAGGACTACTTCTATAACCCATTTAACCTGAACCATTCCGAAAACGCACGCTCCGAAGGTATACCCCCGAGTCGAACACCGATGCGATGAATGAATGCATGAGATGTGTTGTATGAGATGCCCATGTTTGCACCGTGTCTGAGTAGTCGCTTGCACGTTCCTTGTTTGCCTTGCCACCAACTCGTGGGACACCCCTAAGCGAGATCACTCCCCATCATCTTTCGCATGAACCACTCACTTCCACACTTTTTTTGCACCGACATCTCAACGAGTTGCCTGATCATCGGAATGTTGCCGTGGCACCATTTCCGTTGTCGTTGCCGTGGCACCCCTTTCATTCCGCCATGGTGACCAAATGCTTCACAACATTCTCATGCCAACATTTTCTTAAAATTGCATAAAACTTGTATATGTCATCCGCATCATGATAACAACATTTTAAATGTTTAAAATTGTTGTTTGCATTAGATTGCTAAATAATATGTGGGGATTTACCGGATTGTTGTTTGTTAATTTCAAGCCTCATTTAAACTTGCCTAAACACTTAGATTACATTTGCTTCACCTCTTTCCATGTTAACCAACATTTAATATTGTTGTGTAGATTAAATGGGAAAGAACTAAATAATTGTTGTGGGGTTTCGTCAATATGAAACTCGTTGCATATTGAGCTCCACTTAGCTTGTAGTGTTGTTTGTTGCACTTTGCCATGACATGAGCATTAAACCGGACATGCATCATACGTGGTTGTGCATCATGCCATGTTTACATGTGATGGTTGTTTATTATGTTGTTTGCTTCTTTCCGGTTGCACTTCTCCTTGATAGTTCCTATTACATTGTGATTGTGAGGATCAGTTCGACTATGTTGGTTCATCTTCTTCATGGATTCGATCTTCTTCCTAGCGGGATTTTAGGCAAGATGATTGTTACTCTGGATACCAATACTATCTTTTCTTTGCTAGTTGTCTCGATGATATCGTTATGTCGTGCTACCTACCACTTGTTTATCAAGCCTCTCAAATTGCCAGGACAGCCTCTAACCTTTTCACCCTTCCTAGCAAACCGTTATTTGGCTGTGTTACCGATTTGCTCATCCCCTCTTATAGTGTTGCTAGTTGTAGGTGCAGTTGCAGTTTGTTCCATGTTGGGACATGGATATCATGGGATATCACAATATCTCTTATTTAATTAATGCATCTATATACTTGGTAAAGGGTGGAAGGCTCGTCCTTTTGCCTGGTGTTTTGTTCCACTCTTGCCGCCCTAGTTTCCATCATATCATTGTTATGTTCCTTGATTTTGCATCCCTAACACGATGATGGTTTATGGGCCCCTCTTGATAGTTCGCTTTGAATAAAACTCTTCCAGCCAGGCCCAACACTGGTTTTAACATTTGCCCAACCTAATAACTAAACATGATAATAAATTTGATGCATAGGGAGTTAGTGCTACCCGAGGTTCATTATTCAACCTAATACAGGGGGCCAGTGCTGATGCTGTTGGTCCCAAACTAGAGCACCGTGCGGCACCGCCTCTTGGAAACTTGAGGGATTTTGGTACCTGTACGCTCAGCTCATCCATCATGGCCTAAGACGAGATACACCAGTGAAAGTGCTAGTTATCGATTAGGGGGGTGAATAGGCGATATTTATGAAAGTATTCAAAACACGGCGGCTTTGAAGACAAACAGTAGAAATGATCCTATTGATATGCAGCAGAAGGTATACTACACTAGGAAAGCCATAGTCAAGTAATCAATGAAGTTAAAGCACGAAGACTATCAGCAGCTAGGTAGTATGGATCAGGATGGAAGACAGTATGAAGCCAAACATTAAACAGTCTTTACTCAGTGAAGTCAATTAGATCATACCGGTAGGCAATGACTTCACGAACACAAACTGTAAAGTAAAGAGAAGTGAAGGATAGAACCAGTAGCTTGGTGAAGACAAGGATTTGGTAGACCAGTTCCAATTGCTGTGACAACTGTACATCTGGTTAGGGAGGCTCAGATCTAACTCAGAAGACCACGTATTCACCTTATTATCCTTGAGCTATGGACATACAGTCCTCGCCCAATCACTCTGGTAAGTCTTCAAGGTAGACTTACAAACCTTCACAGACTTCGTTCACCGGTCATCCACAATGACTATTGGATGCTCAGAACGCGATGCCTAACCGGCTGGAGGATTCACAGTCCTTAAGTGTAACAAGTCTTCAGATCACGCGGACAGAAAAACTTCAGTGATGCCTAACCCTCTTTGGCTCTAGGTGTTTTGGGCTTTGTCCTCGCAAGGATCTCTGTCTCAAATGCTTCGAAGGTGGGTTGCTCTCAAACGACAAAAGACATGCACTAACTCTGAGCAGCCCCCAATTTATGGTGTAGGGGGTGGGCTATTTATAGCCAGGAGGTAACCCGACCTGATTTGTCCAAAATGACCCTGGGTCACTCAGGAACTGACACATGTCCAACGGTCAGATTTCAAAGACACGCGACAGCTTGACTTGGGCTACAAGTAAAGCTGACTCATCCAGCTCTGGATAAGATTTGCTCTCATTGTCTTCGCTCGAAGACATGGGATTTGGTTGAGCATCACATCAATCACTCTGACTTTGTTCACTTGGACCCTAGTTAATAGTACGATGGTTCCTATGACTCAACAAAGAAGAAAAGGAAACTACGAAACAACTATGTCTTCGCACTCCATAGTCTTCATGTGAATGTCTTCTCATGTCATAATCTTCACCGTGAATATCTTCACAGACCACCATTGTCTTCAATGTCTTCACACATTTTTAGGGGTCATCTCTAATAGGTAAACCGAATCCATAAGGGACTACTACCTGTCTTATCCTGCAATTCTCACAAACACATTATTCCCTCAACCAAGTTTGTCATCAATACTCCAAAACCAACTAGGGGTTCCACTAGATGCACTTACAATCTCCCCCTTTTTGGTGATTGATGACATACAGGATGAAGTTTTCAACGGGGATAAAAGTATGTGAAAGTTAAGGATCAAGGCATTGTCTTCATAAGTAGCAAAAGGCTCCCCCTGAAGATGTGCATATAAGTAGTTTGCTTTTGGATGCAAATGCACATTGCAGGTTTTACTTGTGGAGATCCTCTTCGGCTTATGAAGACAATTCATCATGCATATAAAGAGATAACAAAGATAATAACATGCATAATGAAAAATGGACGTCTGCGGAATGGCTTCATCAGAAATTTATCATCGCATCACAAGGTAGCAGCATAAGTAGAAGACGACCATCGAGTTTAAGTGTTACAACTTAAAGAACCAAATGTTTCAAAAGACAAGAGCTGAAAAAACTTAGCAAAATAAAGCAACCACCCATAAGGACCCGCTTGAAGACTATCAACTCATAAGATTCTCCCCCTTTTGTCAGTAAGGACCAAAAATTTGAAGACATAGAGTATCTACTCGTTCCCATCAGGAGTAGATGAAGGAGCGGGGTCGACGTTGGAGTTTGGTGGTGCAGACAGGCCTGATGCAGTGTAGCCATGGTCGGTGAAGTGGCGTCGTCTTCTTCATCAACGACTCTCGCAACAACAGTTGCAGCCGAAGATGAACGCTCAGAATCTTCAATTGAGGGAGTGCGATGCCAGCTTGCATTCTGGGGAGGCCTGGAATCAAACTTGAAGCCCTCAGTGAAGCCATCTTCATGAATATCGTCTTCAGAGCATAGCGGTGTGAGACTCTTCTAGGACCGCACGATGGTTTCCGGTTCTTGGAGGGCCGCTTTGTAGGACTCGAGGGCTACACTGTAGGTCGGATGACTAAGAGTCGCCGCGGCAAGCTCTACATCGATGACGCAGGCTGGGGCCCCGAGGCCGGCTCAATTGAGTACGGGTACCGGGTCCCCTTTGGTAGAATTCACGTTTTCATTGGCAAGGTCGATGAACCGGGCCCTGAGCCGGACATCTGCACCGACCTCGTCGAAACGGCTCAGTGTGCGCAATCCGCCCGGGTTAAACCGGCCATGAAGCGTGCCTTCGTGGGAGTAATCCATGGAGGAAGTTATGAGGACGGATCGGAATTTCACGGGGCGATTGTTGTTTGTTCCGGTGACGAATCTTCGACCGGAGAAACCGAATCTCTTTATCAGCTACAAGATGGACGGATTGGGAGCTGTTCCGATGGCGACAGTATTCCGGACCCCTCTGATCTTCCCAACCGGGTTGGAATATTCATGGCCAAAACACAAGCAGCGCTTCATTCTTCGATAGCTGCGGCAACGATCTCCAGTTCAGCAGCGGCGATGGCTGCCGGGGCAGGAGGCCCTGTGCGCCCACCGGCTCAGGTTCTATCAGAACTATTTGATGCGTTGGCTGTGCTTATGGAGGAAGTTAATCCGCCAGATCAGGATGTTCACAACACGGAGATTGCAAAGGTAAAGGAACAGATCACCCAGGCCAAGGCGGATCTGGCGACTGAGGACACCAGGATGGCCGCAGAGCGGGCTGCTTTAGACGCACAGGCCTACAGGCTTATGTTGGACCAGAGCGCGTCGCATGAAGTCATGAGGAGGAAGCACCGATCCCGCTTACCTCCAGTTTTCGAGGCCAGAGACCTTTTCAACACTCCAGGACCAAGAGCTGGCCATCCGCTGGAGGGGAACCGGGCAGAAGCCCCTAGGACCGGTGCACCAGTTCAGCCTCGTCAGATGGACCCGCCTTGTCAAAACACCATTTTACCTCAGGATGCTTTAACACCTCCGGGTCACTACTCCAACCCAATGGACAATCTTGTTGCCGCTGCTGCACGGCTGGAGGCCATTCCAATTGAAGGTGACTCGCCGCAGGCAGTAGAGACGCGACGGGTCAAGGAACTTCTGAGGATAGCTTTGGCCCAACAGGAAGCGTACTCGTACAGCCGCGACCGGATCCACTCGACCCCCCGTCCAAGCCGAAGCTATAGCAGACATATGGGTGAACCAGCAGTGTCGAGTAATGAACAACGTGGAGCACCCCGTGGCAACAACCCGACGGGTGGTGCTGATGACGCTCAGGTAGTGGTGAACCGGGCCCGAGCGCGCAGGGAGGCCGAGTTAGCCGCACAGCATCATGCTCGGCAGCTCATGCCGGTTCATCCAACCATCTCGATCGAACCTGGTGTTACTTCTAGTTCTTTGGGGGTGCCTTGCCTTATCCCCACTTTACGCAACGTGCGCCTGCCCAAGGATTTCAAAGGCCCGCGCAAGGTACCAAATTACATGGCGGATCAACCTCCAGAGACATGGGTGGAGAGCTATGAGATGGCCATGGAGATGCTTGATGTGGATGACACGGCGTGTGCGAAATACTTCACCATGATGCTTGAATGAACGGCCCGTACTTGGTTAAAAAGCTTGCCAGCTAACTCTATCAGTTCATGGGCCCAATTACGAGCCCGGTTTATCAGCAATTTCAAGGATACCTGTAAACAGCCTATGTCGATAGTGGACTTAGCTACATGCGTCCAGGAGGAAGGAGAATCAATGAATCATTGGGTGCGCCGGGTTTCACAAGTGTTGCACTCCTCAGACCGCATCAGCGCTGACACCGCAGTATTAACCCTAGAAGGCAACTGCCGGTTCGGGCCCCTGAAGTTGAAATTGGGACGGATGAAGCGTCATTGCATCGACATGGGGACCCTCATGGACGCTTTGGTGAAATATGCTGATTTTGATAGTACCAAGGATCCCGAATCTGATGATGACAAGACAGGGAAAGGGAAGAAGAACAGCAGCTCCAAAGGTCAGCAGCATCACTAGGTAGGCAATGGCGGAGGAGGCAAGCGTAAAGCGGATGGTAACATGGACTTTGTGGCTAATACCAACGCACAGGACAATGGCCAGCGACGCAAGGGTAGGCCAAAAAATCGTAATGGAGCACCCAACCCTAACCCAAACCGCCTAAACTATCTGCTAAGCCAGCCCTGTCCAAGACATGGGACGAAGGAGGCGCCAGCAAACCACCTTTGGAAGGATTGCTTTATTATGCAGGAGTTCAAGAATTCTAATAATTTCCGGTATGATCACGAATCTGGCAGTGGCTCAGGATCCAGGCCGGGTTACGGTGGAGGAAGTTCCGGTTTAGGATTTAATGGTAATCCGGGCGGACATAATGGTCAAAATAGTCAGAACAACCAGGGTGGTTACAACCAACAACAGCAACAATCAGGCTACCAGAGCAACCCAAAGCAGTTGAGTAGTGGGCAGTACCATGTCTTCACCACTAGCTTGGACAAGCGAGAACGGAAGGTTCAGAGGCGGGCAGTCAACTCTGTTGAACCGGCCATACCCCGTTATCTACGTTGGTCTGAACAACCAATCATATGGAGCAGAGAGGATCACCCACCCCAGGTCGATAATCCGGGTTAGTTGGCTCTAGTGGTGGCACCTCAGGTGGGAGGTTATAAGTTCACCAAGGTGCTCATGGATGGAGGGAGCAGCATTAACATCCTGTACTATGAGACCTTCCGTCGTATGGGACTAACAGATAAGAATCTCAAACCGTCTAATACAGTATTCCATGGTGTAGTGCCTGGCAGATCAGCATATCCCGTTGGTAAGATAGCTCTGGAAGTGGCCTTTGGGGATGATCATGATTCCAGGTCGGAGACATTGAAGTTTGAATTGGTGAAAATCCAAAGTCCATATCATGCCCTGTTTGGGCGACCGGCATACGCCAAGTTTATGGCTCGGCCCTGTTATGTGTATTTGCAGCTCAAGATGCCGGGTCACAAGGGGACAATAACGGTTCACGGAAGCCGCAAAATCGCTTTGGAATGCGAGGAAGGAGATGCGGCTTATGCAGAATCGGTTTGTGCCACCGAGGAGTTGAAGTACTATAAAGACAATGTTGATCCAGCGGACATGACTCCGTTGAAGAAGCCAACTACGGAGCATGATCCGGCCCTGAAGTTCAAATCGGCAGTAGAAACTAAGCTTGTTGACTTCGTACCTGGCGATTCATCCAAGCAGTTCAGCATCAGGGCCAACTTGGATCCAAAATAGGAAAGCGCGGTCATCGAGTTCATCCGTGAGAATCGGGACATTTTTGCATGGAAGCCCTCTGACATGCCAGGTGTACCGAGGCAACTCGCTGAGCACACACTTAATGTGGATCCTAAAATAAACCGGTGAAACAGTTCCTCCGCCGGTTTAATGAAGAAAGACACAAGGCGATTGGAGAAGAGGTAGCCAGGCTCTTAGCAGCTGGCTTTATTGTTGAAGTTTTTCACCCTGAGTGGCTTGCCAATCCGGTGCTGGTGCTCAAGAAAAACGGCACCTGGCGCATGTGTGTGGATTACACAGATCTTAATAAAGCTTGTCCCGCAGATCCTTTTGCCCTCCCCCGTATTGATCAAATTATTGATGCTACGGCGGGTTGTGAGCGTTTAAGTTTTTTGGATGCGTATTCTTGCTATCATCAGATCAAAATGGCAGTTAAGGACCAGGAGAAGACATCATTTATAACTCCCTTTGGAGCCTTCTACTATGTGTCTATGCCCTTCAGGCTCAAGAGTGCCCAGGCAACTTACCAACGGTGTGTACAAAATTGTCTTCACAAGCAGATTGGCCGTAATGTACATCCTTATGTGGATGATATCGTGGTTAAATCCAGGGAGAAGGAGACTCTGATTGATGATTTGAAGGAAACCTTTGATAACCTGAGAACATACAAGATGATGCTTAATCCGGACAAGTGTGTCTTTGGTGTACCGGCGGGCAAGCTATTGGGTTTTCTAGTGTCCAACAGGGGAATTGAGGCTAATCCGGAGAAGATCACGGCTATCACCTCCCTAGCTAAACCGAAGTGTATCAATGATGTTCAACGCCTGGCAGGCCGGATTGCTACGCTAAGCCAGTTTATCAGTCGCCTGGGTGAGAAGGCAATCCTTTGTATCAGATGTTGAAAAAGACGGATCAGTTTGTCTGGAGTTCTGCTGCTGATGAAGCATTTGAGGACTTAAAGCGGCAATTGGCCAATCCGCCTATGCTCGCCACTCCCATTGACAAGGAGCCGTTACTGCTATATGTTGCTGCTAATGTTCGGACGGTCAGCGTAGCTATTGTGGTGGAGCGAAAGGAGACAGGTAAGGAGCATCCGGTTCAACGTCCGGTCTATTATATCAGCGAGGTGCTCATTGAGTCCAAGAAAAGGTATCCGCATTGGCAGAAGCTGGTGTATGGAGTTCTTATGGCAAGCCGGAAGCTTAAACAATATTTCCAAGGGCACTCAATTATGGTGGTCAGTTCTGCTCCTTTGGGAGATATCATCCAGAACCGGGAAGCAACTGGTCGGATTACAAAGTGGGCCATAGAGCTGGGGCCGTACGGTTTGAAGTATGTGCCTCGGACAACGGTTAAGTCTCAAGCACTTGTTGATTTCATCAATGATTGGACGGAAATGCAAGCACCTAAAGAAAAGCCGGATCTTACGTATTGGACCATCCATTTTGACGGATCTAGGCAGTTGGAAGGCCCGGGGGCTGTAGTCATATTAACTTTCCCATGAGGTGATAAGTTTTGTTATGTTCTCCGTTTAATGTTCCATTGTACTAACAATGCAACTGAGTATGAAGCCTTGCTCCATGGTCTCCGGATGGCTAGGGAGATGAATCTAGGTCAAGTTAAGTGCTTCGGTGACTCGGACCTTGTGGCTCAGCAAGTGTCTGACACTTGGGATTCCAAGGACCCACTCATGGCAGCATATTGTCGTGAGGTGGATACTGTCGCAGGTTATTTCAAAGGCTATCAGGTGGACCACGTGGACCGGCGGAAAAATGAAGCGGCAGACGCTTTAAGCCGGCTGGGCTCTCAGCGCAAACCGGTCCCACCCAATGTTTTTCTGGATGTGCTGCAAAACCCGTCGGTCAAGATCCCTGGTGAAGAGGATTTGACTATTCCTGATCCGGAGGCTCAATTGGTGGCGGCTCTTCATGTTATTCCAGATTGGACGCTTCCTTACCTGGCGTACAAGAACCGGGGTGAGTTGCCATAGGATGAGATTCTAGCCCGGCAGATAATCCGGCGATCCAAGTCCATGGTTATCATCAACGGCGAGTTGCATCATTGCAGTATATCAGGAGCTTTTCAACGCTGCGTGTCTCCTGAAGAAGGCCATGAAATTTTGCGTGAGATCCATGAAGGAGATTGTGGTCACCACGCCGGTTCAAAGTCTCTGGTGGCTAAAGCGTTTCGCCATGGTTTTTATTGGTTAACTGCTCATGCTGATGCGGAGGATCTGGTCAGACGATGTGATGGTTGCCAAAGGTTTTCAAGGCGTGCTCATGTACCGGCTCAAGAATTGAGAATGATTCCAATTACTTAGCCGTTTGCGACTTGGGGGCTGGATATGGTTGGGCCTTTCAAAAGGTCCAAAGATAAGAAGACCCACCTCCTGGTGGCGGTTGACAAGTTTACAAAGTGGGTGGAGGCAGAACCTGTTAGCAAGTGTGATGCGGCCATGGCAGTTCAGTTCATCAAAAAGGTGATTTTCTGGTTTGGCTTTCCGCACAGTATTATCACAGATAATGGTACCAATTTGTCCAAAGGTGCTATGAAGGAGTTCTGCGAACAGGAGCACATCCGGCTCAACGTTTCATCAGTGGCACATCCACAGTCCAATGGTCAAGCAGGAAGAGCTAATCAAGAGATCTTGAGAGGCATCAAGCCCCAGCTCATGGTTCCTTTGCAGAGAATGCCGGGTTGTTGGGTAGAAGAATTACCATCTGTGTTATGGAGCATCAATACAACACCCAATAGATCAACAGGATACACACCGTTCTTCATGGTTTATGGAGCGGAGGCGGTTCTCCCCAGTGATATCCGTCATGATTCACCTCGTGTCATGGCTTATATTGAAGCGGACAACGGGACAGCACGGCAAGATGCTTTGGACCGGTTGGATGAAGAGCGTGACATCACAGCCGCCCGATCGGCGATTTACCAGCAGGATCTTCATCGTTATCACAGTCGCCGGGTCAGAACCAGAACCTTTCAGGAAGGAGATTTGGTGCTTCGGCTCATCCAAGATCAGACTGATATGCATAAGCTATCCCCACCTTGGGAGGGGCCTTTCGTGGTCAGCAAGAACCTACACAACGGGTCGTACTATCTGATTGATATTCGAGAGCATAAGGACTCACGTACATCAGAGGAGGAGACTAACATGCGATGGAATATAGCTCATCTTCGGCCTTATTATACCTGAGCCATTGGCTATACTTATGTACATATTATGACAATGTATATATTATGATTAAATATAATAAACCGGAACCTCAGCTAAAGCGGGGTATCTGTTCTTTTACATCATGTGAGGTTACACAAAGTTGCTCTAAAGCAGCCTCCGATGTACCCCTTGAGTTCGCTTTGCTAAAAGCATCGTGTTATATCACTGGGAGGATTGGTCGTGTCCGAACCAATACCATGCCTCTTGATAGGCGAGAGCCACCAGATCACTTGGGGACTTGGTCATGTCTGAACCAGTCATGCCTCTTGATCGGCCTAAGGCCACAGAATCACTTGGGGGCTTGGTCGAACCCGAACCATGACCATGCCATTTGGTCGGCATAAATGCCACGGTTTCATTTGGGGACCTGGCTGACTAGAACCATAGTTACACCTAACGGGAGCTTGGTCGTGTTTGGCCATGGTAACGCCATTTGATCAGCTTAAATAAACCTTTTTTGGCAAATGGTTTTGTCGTTGCTTTTGCTTCACACTTTTCTTTGAAGGTTTTTTTTGCTTTTTATTGTGTTTTTTAAACCGACAAAGTTTTTTAACCAATCAATTGACGGAACACAGTTCACGTCAATCCAGAGACTATTTGACCGGTTTGATCCTTGTTGTTAACATCCTCTTATGGAGTAACACGGTGTTTATTATAACCCGGCACGGTTTACATGGTAAACCAACATCATATATATATATATAGGAGCTGTTATCTCCTCCAACAGTGTGGGTTTGCAAAACTCCACTTCAAGATTCGCCAAGCCAACTTCACGCTCAATGATGGCAGGTATTATGTATCTCAAAAATTTGATCATATACTTAAAATTTTGTTTTTATTTCATATATGCAGACATCATAATCCGCCTGACGGTACAACCGCGGTGGCACTTGACGAATTTTTCATTTCAGAAAGTGTTTTGGAAAGTTCATTACCACAGGAAGAACAAATTATGCACGAAGGCATATCAACATCAAAGGTATCAGCTAGCCTATTACAAGGCAACATGGTGCCCATAATAATATAATTGTTTTTCGCAAAGGAGAGGCAGTTTAAAACCGGCTTCTAGTTCAAGTTTGGTCACCAGCCTGGCCTGATGGTTGTGGGTCGTCCTATGCCGCTTCAGCCTCCGTTTCTCTACCCAGTGGCTGGAAATCCACAGTTGTCCACTCGATTCCCATTAATGCTTGAAAAACAGCTTCATCATGGATCAGCAATGACGGGTCAATATCGGGAGCGTAAGTATGCTTACGGATTGGAGGGATCAGATTTTCCAATTCATGGATTGGTGCAGCTATTCGCTTGTTCTGACTGTCATATTGGGCTTGATAATGAGACAAGTCTGCTTCCTCAGCAAGTTGACAAGCTAGCGGACGTACCTCTCGGTTTATTGCTCGCAGATCCGCTTCGCCAAATTCTGACCCATCTTCCTTCAAGCTGGGATAGCCCTGAGCCGCTTCAATAGGATCAAAATCCGGCACCCAGGCTTTTGCCCGGATTAAGGCATTGATTGCACCGGTTCGAGCAGCAGATTTCTTCAGCTCTTCAACCTGGGCAGGAAGCACCGACAGTTTCATCAGAGTATCTTGAATCAAAGTGGGTGCCGGTTTGTTATGAGGTGCGGTACAGATGATCCGCTGGGCACCAGTATACAATTGTTCAACCAATGTATAGGCGGCTTTTAGTTTCTTCCGCACATCTGACCCCAAGTGACCAATGCGTGTCCCTGAAATACCATAAAGGGTTAATAAACCGGCGACTCTGTCAGAAGGCAGAGCCAATTCAGAAGGCAAACTGGCTTACCAAAGATAGCAGTAGTCATGGCATGCACGTGCCGCTTTATGCTGGTCAGTTCATCCGCCACTGGTTTTAGTGCAGCCTCGGCATCCTCTGCTCGTTTGATCAAAGCGGACTTTTCAGTGGCCCAATCCGCCTGCTTCTTCTTGAAGCTCTCCTTAAGTTGTTCCATGGCGCTTAAAGCGCTGGCCAATTCCTCTTTTGCTTTGGAGGTTTCAGCCTGCTGGGTTTTCAGGTTTTCTTGGAGATCGGTGACTTGGTTTTCTTTCGTCTTCAGCTCCGCCTGCATGCATACAGATATATGCTTCAACAAATCGGTATAAGGATTCAAGTACCAATCACATAACAAGTTATGCACTTAGCACTTGGGGGCTAATGCATATTCGGTCTTGATCTTTCAATTGCTTACAAAGTCCCAAGATCAATACAAGTATTCAACTTGGCACTTGGGGGCTAATGGCTATTTGCTCATATATATTCTGATGCGGCAATTTCAATTACTTAAAGTACCAGTTTAACTACGTTAAGTTGAACCGGCCCTTGGGGGCTACATCAGCGAATTTCAAAGCATCAAGATTTATATTGGTAAGTCCCGGTTTGAAAGAATATTACAAACCGGCCCTTGGGGGCTAGGAGAGTCAGCAAGAATGGAAGCATACAAGCAGGAAGGAGCATATGGAAGTTACCTCATATTTCTCTTTCATCATATTAACCAGACCGGCTTCATAGTCGCGACTGGTATACAACCGGTTCAGATAGCCGAAATGGATATCTTGGGCATTCCGAGCAGCATAAGTCGTCATATCAGCGTTCCACTTGCCTTTGCCAAAGGCAACAAATTCTTCCTTGGCAGAATGTTTGGATAAAGCGACAGGATTGCTTGGCTCAGTATGGCCAGTGCCAGTAATGACAACCTCATCATCCTGGGTACCGCCGGTTTGCACTGGGGCTGTTGGCTTGTTAGTAGGTTTTGCTGCACCGGTGGAACTTTCAATCCGGATGGAACCTGTGGGCTGATTAACAGGACATGAGGCGTCAGTAGGTCTCTCTTCAGCAATAAGATCATCGTCTTGCTGCGGTGGATCATTGGGTATATCCTCAGGAATAGCCGCTTCAAGATTGGGTGTCTTGCCTGGTTCAAGAATGACATCTTCTTTGGCCGCTTTGTCCAGGATGGCCTTCTTGCTTGGCCTAGGTTTGGCCCTGAGAAGAATAACAAAATCAAATACAACATATGTTCTAAGGCAATGTACTACAAACATCACAATAAGTATAGCTTACCCAAGCACCATTTTGAGCGGTGGGAGCTGAGTAGCCGATGACTCGCTAGAAGATGAGTGGGAAGTAACCTGGTAATCGGAGTCAGACGGATTAAGAGGTTGGCGAAAGCAGCCCACTTTAGGACAAGCACTGACAAGCAAATTAGAGACCTCTGAATGGCGTTTCCGAACCGGACTGTTCAGTAAACCGGCGGAGGTAACTACCTGGCCGCTGTGCCGGGTGGTGCGACGAGCTTCGTGTTGTTGGGTCTTCATAAGAAGTTTAGGTTCCAAATAAGCAAGAGGATGAGAAAATTTAACTTTCCGGTTTGCCTGACGGATTTTTTGTGAAGGCAAAGTTTCTGAATCAGAAGAGAGAATAATTACCTCTGCAACATCCTGACAAATATCATCATCAATAAGACGCATGAAAAATAAACCAAGTGAGTCAAGCTCTACCTCAAAGTCCGGATTATCCACCTCATCATCAGGGGACGGATTAGAAGATGCAG
The DNA here is from genome assembly GCF_002162155.2 of Triticum dicoccoides. Lineage (NCBI taxonomy): Eukaryota > Viridiplantae > Streptophyta > Magnoliopsida > Poales > Poaceae > Triticum > Triticum dicoccoides. The sequence goes on along the minus strand of NC_041382.1, from coordinate 267,862,672 downwards.
TGGCTCTTTTCCTGTGGGCAGTCTTCTTCACAGCTTTAGTCTTTTACCGGGTTGCTCTTTTCGGTTTGTCTGGTTTTTCTGGTTTCTCCTGCGGCATTTTTTTGCTCCAAAACGGATCATTGCCCTGATTATGCAGATACTGATATTAAAAACAATGACCAGACATATCAATAACAGATTCAGCAAAGAGAAAAATCAAAGTCTTACAGCTCGCGGTTTGTTGGTGGCACAGAAGGGAAGCAGGCCGACTCTAGCGCAGACATGTTCCGGTTCATTCAGTATCTTATGCACAGCCTCTGTGATTTCTTCATCGGAGAGCTGGAGTTTTGAATATCGCAGTGGGTCATCAACATTGTCAGTATACTCGCACATCAAACCGGAGCGCTGACTAAGGGGCAGTATGCTCCATGATATCCAACAGCGAGCGAGATCAACCCCTGTTAAACCGTTGGCCATAAAGGCTCTGAGCTTTGACAGCTGGGGGGCATATTTGCTTCTCTCCTGCGCAGTCAATCTTTGAGGAAAAGGGTGTGTATTGCTGAGCCACTCCGGACGAAAGCCAGGCAAGGGATTCTCACCAGCAGGGGAGGTGTCTTTGCAGTAGAACCATGTCTGATTCCACTCCTTGGGGTGACTGTGCAGCTTGGCGTGAGGGTATGTGACCTCTTTCCTTTTCTAAATCGCCATGCCACCCAACTCCATATTAGAGCCATCAGTAAACTCAGTACGGCGGTTTAGATGGAAAAGGTCTCTGAACAATTCCACTGTGGGCTCCTCTTGAAAGAACACCTCACAGAGCACTTGGAAGTGGCACATATTTGTAACAGAGTTGGGGCCAGTGTCTTGCAGATGGAGTTGGAAATCGGCTAAAACATCCCGGTAAAATTTAGAACCGGGCGGCTTAAAGCCCCGAGCTAAGTGATCTACGAAAACAACAACCTCTCCTTCTCGAGGTGTGGGAGGGCATTCTTTGCCAGGAGCCCTCCAATGGATGGTATCTTTGCTGCCTAAAGCGCCAATCAGGACTAAATCGTCCAGTTGATCCTCTGTGACGCGAGAAGGAACCCAATTGCACTCATATACTTGCTTGGCCATGATGGAATCTACAAGGTAGAAGATCCCGGTTCAAAAATGCATTTGATCAAGGTACGTTGGTATGGGCACTGTTAAACTGGAGACGGAACTATCTGAACCGGAGTTTCATGAAGCAACCAACATCTGGCGGTTCAACAAGGGGACTAATGGCGTATACCGGTTTGGAAAATTTTCTATAAGGTTAAACCGCCTGATCTAAGCATCTAAAAGCTGAGATTGCGGATGGACAAGTACGCACAAACAGGTTTCACAAGATTTCTTTACAGCATTGGATCTGAAGCAAGTCCAGAGAAGAGATAAATACTTAGAGGTTCAAAGGAGCAGTACCGAACCAATGAGCAAAACGTTCATATAGACCCATGGTTTGAGATGCATAAGTAAAGGCGAAGGTCAAACAACTATCATTGCACAGAATAAAGATTTGCAGATTCATCTAAAGATCTATTGTATGAGCAAGAGGCAGACGATGAACACTGAAGAACTGCGAAACCCTAGGCCAGATCTGCGGGGGAAAAGATAGAAGATTTACCGGAGCTGAGGAAGATGCGGAAGGTTGCCGCGATGTTCTGGTGCGCTTAGGTTGATGCAACGGCCAAGGATGAGGCAGAGGTCGACGGCGGTGGCAGAGCTCCGAGGCTGGCGACGCGAGGAAGATGAAGAAGGCACAGAAGGAGAAAAGAAATGACCCTTCAGTCCTATTTATAAGGCGAAAGAACATGAGTCAGGCGCGACAATCAAGGGGCCACAAAACGGAGTTGTCGCCTCGATTTCTGCCGATCTATTAAACAAAGAAGCATAATGGATAGCTTCATTATGACAGGTGACGTCACTCGGTTTACAACAATCAGAGAAGATGGAATCATGGCGGTTTACCAATTTATAAGAAGATGTTGAAGATGAAGCTTTTATTAAAGGATTGACATGAACCCGTTCAAATCAATCTGGGGCCTAATGTTGGGGATATTACTATTGGGCGTAAACCGGCCTATCTGGGCCGGGTTAACTTCGTCAGTGGTTAAGTAAGTAAAGCCCAAGAAGACAGAGGAGGGCTCAAGGCCCATGGTCGGCTCAAGGCCTGCAGTCGTAAACCGGCATTAGTAGTTAACCTGTATTGTAAGTTAGGAATAAGAAGAGACCAAACCGGACACATCTATGAGCTGGTATTGGGACTCCATAAGCCAATGAGAGTCACCCGTGTATATAAGGGGACGACCCGGTGGCGGTTCAAGAACACAGACAACAACTCGAGACATAGGTGAAGCTTGTTTGCTCCCTAGTCATCGAAACCCCATCAATTCTACCACAACTAGACGTAGGCTTTTACCTTCATCGAAGGGGCCGAACTAGTATAAACTCTCTTGCGTCCTTGTGTCCGCTTTAAGCCCTTCAAGCTAACCCGTCGCGATGGCTCCACGACTAAGTCCTTTCTCTAGGACATCTGCTGTGACAAAACCACGACAACCGCCGACAGGCTTCATGGGCAACGAACGAGTTCTTGGTGGCCAAATTCCGAATGTGATTGACATCCACCAAGATACTCTGCATTTGACGCTTTAGCCAGTCATGATGCTTATCCTGTTTCTGGTGCAGGGCCACAAGGAGCTCTCGGTGATTGAGGACACGAGAACGCTTCTAAGGCCTTTGGGCAACCGTACTTGTTGTGGCTTCAGTGTTGGCACGATGTGGCACTCCCATATTCCCAGCAAGAGGATAAGTGGAGGTTGCAGCATTGGGAACAAGAATTCCCTCCATTGGTTGCAAGAAGCTATGGTGTTCAGCATTCTAAATATGTATAGGCTTCTTGGCTGGCTCGAGATAGATGTCTTCAATGGACAGATCAACCTCAGGCAGAAAGACAAGATGGTTGCGCGCTGAGGGCTGATAGTCAATAGTAGAATGGAGCTTGATCAGCCGCATCACCCATGGAGCATAAAACTTGAGGCCAAACAGATCAATCCCTGATGCAGCAAGTTGTCTGATGAAGAAGTCCTGGGTATTGAATCTGATGCCATGGATGAGATAGAATACCAAAGTCTTCATGGCTCCTTCTAGTTTGGCTTCAGAAGAGTGTCCCTTGATCGGCCATAGAGTACGCCTCAGAATATGATAAACAGTGCGGGGCAAGTACTCGAGGTCCTCGACAAATAACTCTTTGGGGTATTCAGCATCAGAATGCAATGGCTTCATCATACTTAGCATCTCACTCATATTTGGCTCGGGCCTCTAGAAGATACTCTGTAGTTCACCGCAATGACGCTGACAACCAGGCTCGTAGAACTCGCCTGTAGTGGGCAGGGAAGTAAGCTCGATGATGCCTTGAGCTTTGGCTTCAAGATGCACATCACCTGTCATCCACTGAAGAATCCATGTCTTTGGATCCCTATTGTAGCCGCAAATATGAAGTGTTGCATAGAACTGCATTAGAAGCTCTTCATTATAGTGCTCATTGTCTATCACAAAAGGTAGAAGACCAACATCTCTAAAGCAGTCAAGTGCTTCTTCAAGTGCTTCACAGTCAAGATGCATGTGTGGAAAGATCCGCTCTTGATTGTATAGAATGCAGGAGTAATAGTTGCGCTGCTGATGGCTCCAGAAGCGATCGAAAGAGATCTTTGGCTTCGAACATGGATTCTTGGCACTGTTAAAGAAGGTGTTGTGAGCTCTGAAGCTGTGCACGTTGAAAGAACCAATTGTGGTGGCAGCACCTGGAAGCCTTGGCAGCCGTGGCTTGGGATTCTGAACCTGTGGTCTCTGCTCCACATGATAGTCTTACTGTGGTCCAGGAGCAGAGGGTGGAACCATGACATGCCATCTAACTGTGACAAGTTGTCCATGATCATAGGACTGTTCAATGGTGTGAGGCCTTGGAGTTAGAACATTGGCTTTAGCTTCCACATTTACTTCGGGCTCCTCATGAGCTTCAGGCACCACATTGTCTTCAGCCATGACAGTGTCATTGGCTTCAACTTCGTTATTTGTGGCAGCCTCAATGTTTTCAACCTCCATTTGTTCAATAACAGGAGGGTCGGGCACAATCACATTCTCCTCGAGAATGATTGGATCAACATCAGGGGGTGTGGAAACTCTTTCTTCTTCTCTTTCTCCTTGATTATCATTGGCTGATGTAGCCAGAATGTCTTCAGCAACTTTGTCTTCAGACTCATAGACATCCACAGTAGGGGTGGCTTCAGGAAACACTTGACATGCTATTGAGCTTTGGTGCACTTCCCCTTCTGGAATGCTCGACATGGTGACATGTGGCCTGGGGCGTTTGCGAAGCCTACGAAAGCGGGCGACGCCTGTGGTGATGGATAGGTCTGCACCATGTAATTGTCGTTGTCAAGCACCGGAGTGGTGACTTGAGGTGGTGGAGTTCTGGGTGTATCTTCATGGATGGGGGTGTCTTGCTGAGGGCGATTGGCCCATTAATCATCCTGAGCAATTGGCGTCAAGGGATGACCAATGCTGATGAGTTCACTGTTCGTAAGAACAGGCTATGATACCGACTGGTGCTCGAGTTGAGAAAGGACTACATCATCTTCAACATTGTCATCACGACCAATGTCTTCAGCTGTGGTGGGGTCAACACCTGGAACTTCTTCATCCTCAGGAGCCTCTATGAAAGAAGGCTCATGGATTACAAGGCGACGCTCTTGGTTGGTGGAGGCTGGATAGGCAACAGAAATGGGCTCAACAACAAGGGGCTCAGAGGCTGCATCATGCTCTTTCTTTGAAGACTTTATCTTCAACTTCTTGGATGGGGCCTCATTAGAGGTGTTCTTGTGCTGGCATTTCCTAGCATCAGCTTCAGCTGCCTTGTCCTCTTTAGTTCTGAGGCTGCTGAGGGGACCTTAGGCTTCGAGCCTGTTATGCTGGCAGGGAAGACAATGCGAGGTTCTTCCTACCTTGATGCTTTAGTTCGGGCCGCAATAGACTTCTTCATTGGTTTGGCAGCCATCCCGGGGTCGATGCCAGGGCACCCAAGAGCTTTGCACTTTTCAGCTTCATTGTGGGTGTCAATGTCAAAATCGGCAGATCTCGGGTAGGGGGTCCCGAACTGTGCGTCTAAGGTCGATGGTAACAAGAGACAGGGAACACAATGATTACCCAGGTTCGGGCCCTCTCTATGGAGGTAATACCCTACTTCCATCTTGATTGATCTGGATGAATATGAGTATTACAAGAGTTGATCTACCATGAGATCGTAATGGCTAAACCCTAAATGTCTAGCCTGTCTGACTATGATTATGAGGATATTTCTCTACGAACCTAGCCCTCCGGTTTATATAGACACCGAAGGGATCTAGGGTTACATATGGTCGGTTATAGAGAAAGGAATCTTCATATTTGGATGCCAAGATGGCCTTCCACGCCATGGAGAGTCCCATCTGGACACGGGTAGAATCTTCGGTCTTCGTATCTTCACAGCCCATCAGTCTGGCCCATGTCCAATACGTCGGACGCCCGAGGACCCCTTATTCCAAGGCTCCCTCAGTAGCCCCTGAACCAGGATTCAATGACGAGGTGTCCGATGTGCAGATTGTCTTTGGCATTGCAAGGCGGGTTCCCCTCTCCGAATACTTCAAGAGAGTCTTCTGACGCAATGAATGTGTCCGGATCTGCAACACAAGTACCACACACAACTGTAGAGAATATAATATTGCACGAGTCCAACCCGCTGACAACTTTTTGTAATGTGACATCACGTCTATTTGTTCATCATTTCGAACCATTTTTCGTCTGCCGTTGCACGTTTCGAGACGCAGTTTTAATAGGCACGTCTTCTCGGAGCAGAGATCGTGTCCCCTTATTGCGGGATTCTCATCATTACGGGCTTGGGTAATATAACCATGCCGTTTACACAGCCCTTGGGAACAGGCTAGTTTTAAGGCGAGTGGGGAGGCGCTTGATATTCACTGCCTTTATAAGGAGTTAAGGATTCCCATTTCTTCACCCACACCTTCTCTCTTCCTCTGCCCTTCCATTCTCGAGCTCCAGTGCCCAGGTCCTCATTCTTTCCGCCCCAAGGAAGCACTCAACCATGTCCGGATCTAGAGGGCAATGCAAGTGGATGGCCGCCTCCGTTAGGGAGAAGGACATCACCAAGCTTCGGGAGGCCGGGTATCTAGCGAAAGAAATCGCCCACCGGCTTCCAGCCAAGGGACAAATCATCCCCACCCTGAAGCCCAACGAGAGGGTGGTCTTCATCCCCCATTTCGTCTGCGGGTTAGGGTTTCCTCTCCACCCTTTCGTCCGCGGGCATATGTTCTATTACGGGCTAGATTTCCATGATCTAGCCCCGAACTCTTTCATCAACATCTCAGCATTCGTTGTCGTGTGCGAGGCCTTCCTCCGCATCCAATCCCACTTCGGACTGTGGCTCAAGATTTTCAACGTGAAGCCGAAGGTGGTGGATGGCCAGCACGTGGAGTGCGGAGGCGCCATGGTGAGCAAGCTGCCCAGTGTTATGTAGCCTAAGGGTACTTTTGTGGAGACCGTCAAGGAGTGGCAGAAACTGTGGTTCTATATCACAAAGCCCCATGACGCCACTTGGGTCGCGGCTTCCGAATTCAAGTCCGAAACTACAGTGCGGCTCACCTCCTAGATGGTGAAGGGCCCAAATTGGTCTTCGTCGGACGAGCTGATAGTGCTGCAAACGCGCATTCAAATCATGGTGGATAAAAACATCAAGCTCATCGACGTAATCCAGGTGATGCTAGTTCGCCGGATTCTCACATGCCAAGCCGAAGCTGCCCCTTATGGGAATTCGACCCGAAGAAGCACAAAACCTTGGAAAGGCTCTTCGGAACCACTCACAAAGATGCCTGGAAGTAGCTCTTTAAGGGCAACGAGATGCCGCCAGCCATAGACTCGGACTGTGGGCATGACATTACCCATTTTTCCATTGAGGTAAGCCTCTCACGTCTCCAGACGCATCCTCCACTTTCTTGTTTCAAGGAGGGCATCTAAACTTTATTATTTCAGGTATGGACAGAGAGAGCGGAGCGAATTCGATGTTTGGCTCTGCTGCCCGAGGTACCAGTCATCCCGCTCCTGGTGAAGATGCTGGTACCGGCGCCCTATAAGGCCCCAGAGAAGAAGGCCAAGAAGAAGGCCAAGGGGGTCCGGAGTGGCCCCCTCTACAAGGGAGCTTCAGACGTATCATCTGAAGACAAGACTCACTCCTCTGCCGCTGAAGACGATGACTAGGAGGAGGAAGAAAGCACCTCTCCCCCTGATGGGGGGAGGAAGAAGAGGGCAGCCTCCACAAATCTGGAGGCGGAGGCGCCCAAGAGGGGGAAGGGTCCCCTTGTGGATAATATCGCGTGGGATGTCGACAGAAGCTCGTGGCGACGCCCCCGACACAATCCCTTGGCTGCGTCGTAAGTACTAAAGACCCATATACATCCATGCATCTAGCCTCTCTTGTTCCATGATATTAATATGTTTAAATGATGCCATTCTAGTCCGGCCCACGACAAGTCCCAGCAATCCTCATTAAGAGGTTCGTTGGATTCGAAGGCGATGGCCAGCGAGTCACCGCCGGCCACTCACTCTCCCACGGCCAAGGGAGATGACGAGGCGTTGTCCCAAATGACATTCCCCGGCCAGGGAGAGGTTCAGGAGGCCGCCAGGGTGGCACCAGAGGGCGAACCCTCGGCTGCCGGACACATGGGGGAGCAGACCCCCATGGCGACTGAGGATGGGGACTTTGCTCAGTTCGGCCCCCAGCCAAATACAAGTCCAGAGGCCTATACGGCTCCAGAATCCGGTGAGCAACCTCCTTCGAAAGAGGGAGGTGTGCCTATGTCGCCGGTGACCTCTGTCCAACCAGAGGTACCGGATAATCTGCTGGAAGCGCTACGAGGCGCTTCCATTGTGGATGAACACTGTATCCTTATGGGTACGGTGATTGAGAGGGTTCATTCCATCAAAAGCGGATTTACCGAAGCCTACGGCAGCCTGCTGACAGGCTTTGAGGTAAGCAACTCAAAAGAGAAAATCCCAATATAGACAGTAGCCCCTGAGACATTGTCCAGTGTTCGGAAAGAAGAGCCGGATAAAGGATCAATTTATTTTCACAGGAAAGTAACTAAAATATGTCTTATATGAATAAGCAGGCGTCGTTGCTGGCTGCGACCTCACACACTGCCGAAGTCTCTGGACTAAAGCAGAGACTGGAGCAGGCCAAGGAGGAGCTCGGCCAAGCGAGGAAGCAGCTAGAAGACCAGCAAGGTATGTACTGACTGGCTGTATATTCGAAAAGAATAAATAATGTGTATTGACTGTAGTGCCCTCATATGTGTAGGAGCAGCTACCAAGGTCGAGGTCCTTAAACAGGCCCTCGCCTAGGCCAAGGAGAAAGCTTCCAAGGAAATAGCCGCCCGTGAGAAGCACAAGGCCCGGCTGGATGAGGTCCAGTAAGAGCTCCAGGATGCGGTGAAGAAATGTGAATCCTTGGAGCGTGACGTTTCATCTCGAGAGACTGAACTCGCTACGGCCCGCCAAAATGCGGAAGAGGCCCGAGGCTCCCTCCAGGAGATCCAGGATGCCAAGAAAATCGCAGCGGGTAAGGCGTTTAGTATGCAAAGCAAATATGTGAAGAAGAAGTATCTCTTACTAACCTAGATTCGGAGTTCTCCAGGGGCGTTTGCGGATCTACCACACAGTGTGTCTGACGCCGCGGAGTTCTTCCGAGCCGAAGAAGGGAGCTCTACGGAGAAGCTGTTCTGGTCGCAATATCTTGCGCCAGAACATCCGGTGCCCTTTAGCGATCAGCTAAAACACCTGGTCGAGCTGCATAAGGTGGCCGAACTAGCCATGAAGGATTTAATAATCCGGCTGTGGCCTGCTGAAGCTATGCCCGGCGGCTACTTTGGGCTCGTGAAGCGGCTGGTGAGCACCTGCCCTCGGCTGGATGTCGTCAAGCGGTCGGTCTGCATCGAGGGTGCGTGCATGGCCTTCGCTCGCGTCAAGGTGTGGTGGGCAAAGATGGACGCCGTCAAGCTTACAACTGGGGGACCGGCAAAGGGCAAGGAGCACCACACGCCCGAGCGGTACTTCAAAGACGTCCTGGAGGGGTCTCTTATTGTGGCAGCGCAATGTGCGCAAGACATTATTTTCGAATGCATGCAGTCATGTTGTCTCTGCCTTGTATGACGAAACAAAGTTGTTATGTAATATAATGTTTGTTATTTAAAAAATTTCACGTCCTGTGCGGCCGTGTTGTGTGAAATCTGAGAGTTGGCCAGTCGTCAGCTTCTGCCCCCACGTAGGTAGTACGGGGATGTTCGGGATGTAATCTAAACACTCTTGATCCAATTGCTTGGTCCTTGAAGGAGGTGTTTAGCGCAACGAACCAGGCAATCGGACTATGCGAATTTAGCACCCTCACTTAGCTATAGGAGTTTGATAGTAAAAATATAGGCGCAGGCCCTTGTATCCGAACTAGGATGCTGCAAACACCTGATCGGGTAAGTACCGATCCCTTGTGTAATGCGGAAAAAATCTCTAAAGATTTGATACCTCCGAAGAGCTGACCGGCTCTCGCCGCATCATGACAGTCAATTTTCGGCTTTCTCTACTGAGGTGCTCATCCGGGTAAACCTGGGCACAATCGTAGTATTTCTCCCTTTACTACCCTAGCCGATATGGCGGAACGTAAGGTAGCAAGCACAGGAGCCGGGCAACCCAACTATTGACCAAAGACATGATTCAGAGCCAGTGAATATAGTGCTAAATTCGGGGTGCCGAACTATACTGTAAAAAGTGTTTGGACTTTGTTGCCGTATTGTGGGACGCTATGAAGCCCCTGGCAAATTGAAACGTACCAAAGTGTACAGGTGCTATTTGGTGAAGTTATCAAAACAGAAGAAAAAGAAAGGGTAGTAAGCTAGAGCCGCAGAATTTGGGCTGCAAACTGTTTCCATGATAATTCTATTAGTGCGTCAAAGCGAATTTATACAAGTAGTGCAATAAGCAGAAGGCTATTTAATATGCCTTAACCAAGGGAGAGATGCATGTGGGTCCTGAAAACAGGTAGAGGGATCGTTAAGAAACCACCTAAAAATTCCCCCGTACGTCCATGCTTCTTGCCGTCTTGGTGTGTTTATCCTTCGAAAAGGACTGATTGTGAGGCCATCAGAGAAGTCCTGTGGAAAAGCAACCTGAAAAGGAGAAAGAAGAAAAGGTGAAAGTACTTGTGTCCGGGGGCGGTCGAGCTGTATTGTGGATCACAAGCTAGTTATGCCTCCATCCATGCCCATGATATTTTGAGTGCGTAGTTATGTACGCGTGGTACAATTGCCGCCACTTGGACGGGACTGAGATGGAGGCCAAATTTCTAGTCGAGCGCTCGACGAGCCGAGCTGTCCTGCTGTGGAATAGTCCAGACTCTCTTGACAGTGTGCGGGAGCTAGGCCGCTGAATTAAGGTTCTGCTTGAAAAGGCCACTCTGTACTTCTACTGCTAAGGCAACGGTGTGCTCCTCGGTGCAGAGGGAGTGTTCCGTGTTTCCATTAACTGTTATGATGCCGTGTGGTCCGGGCATCTTGAGCTTGAGATAAGCATAGTGTGGTACCGCGTTTAATCGAGAAAATGCGGTTCGTCCAAGAAGTGCGTGATAGCCGCTGCGAAAGGGGACGATATCAAAGATTAACTCCTCTCTTCAGAATTTGTCCGGAGATCCGAATACAACCTCTAGTGTGATTGATCCCGTACAGCGGGCCTCTACACCTGGTATGACTCCTTGAAAGGTAGTCATTGTGGGCTTGATCCATGATGGATTAATGCCCATTTTGCGCACTGTATCCTGATAGAGCAGGTTGAGACTGCTGTCACCGTCCATCAGGACTCGCGTCAGGTGGAACCCATCAATTATTGGGTCCAAGACAAGTGCGGCTGAGCCGCCGTGACAGATACTGGTCGGATGATCCCGACGATCGAAAGTGATCGGGCATGACGACCATGGATTAAATTTTGGGGCGACTGGCTCTATCGCGTAGACGTCCCTGAGCGCGTGCTTGCGCTCCCTCTTGGGGATGTGGGTAGCGTATATCATGTTCACCGTTTTGACCTCAGGGCGAAACTTCTTCTGTCCCCTGTGTTCGGTGGTTGGGGCTTGTCGGATTTCAGGTTCCGGCAGACCCTTGAGGTTCGAACACTGGGGTGCGCACGGAGATTTCACCTCCTACCTTCCTGCACCCCTCCGCCACGCTAGGATCAAAGCTACGAAAAGAACAACACAAGGGACACAGGGTTTATACTAGTTCGGGCCACCGTTGTGGTGTAATACCCTTCTCCAGTGCATGGTGTGGTGGATTGCCTCTTGGGTTGATGATGATGAACAGTACAAGGAAGAACAGCCTCGCGAGGGTCTGTTCTTGGCTGGGGCGATGAACTGCTGGGAGGAGTTCAGCCTCCTTTCTCTATCTCACTCTCTCTCTCTCTCTCTTCTTACCACCTCTCTACTTGTCGAGCCCTTGGAGGAGACTGAGTCGAACCCTTTGCTATGTGAGTGGCCGGTCCTATTTATAGTGGCCCTGGTCCTCTCCCCAAATATTGAGCGGGAAGGGAGCCAACAATGGCGGGCTAATTTGAAGGGGGACAACAAGTATCAACTATCCTGACAAAAGTAGTCTTCGCCTACGCAAAGCTCTCGTGATGACGCCGTCTTGGGCTCCACGGTGACCTCCGTCTCGTAGTCCTCCTGGTCTTGGTCTCGTTGCACCGAAATGGCAACCTTTGCCTAACGCCTCGGTACTCCGCGGCCGCGCTTGCCCCCTTTGCACCAAAGAGGAAAGGAGGACGCTGCGCGGGCTGGCACCCGCCTGGCGCCCTGAGTCGTCATGGCTTGCGTCACGGGCACATCGCGAGGTACCCCGCCTTGATGTCTCCGCCTCCTCGTGAGCCAGCCTGACGAGGCCGTGCCTGAGGAAGCTCCGTGTCGTCCGCCCCGCGAGGCTTGGCCCCTCGCGAGGGTCTTGAGTTTGTGTTGGTGAAGATGGGCCGTGCTGGGGCCCCTTTTGAGCCACGCCGCAGGCCACAGGCAGGCAACTCTGGGGACCCCCGTTCCCAGAACGCCGACAGTAGCCCCCGGGCCCAAGGCGCGCCCGGACTTGGCCGTGCAGGGAGGCGGAGGGGCAAGAGCGAAGCGCCGCGGGCCCTAACAGCCTGCGGCCTTGGGCGCCGCGTGGTGGTTGATTGGACGTGGGCGGCACTGTTCCCCCACGCCCTCCTTATCTTGCGCCTTGCTAGGCGGACCCGTAGTTGTACACAGTCGTTCCCCTTTTATCGCTCGAGCGCTTCCTGTCCTTCCTCCGCTCGAACCCTGGTTTCTGTTTTCAATTTAATCTCAAATCCTCCCCCCCTTTCCTATCGCCATGGCCCCGACGAAGAAGGGAAGAGGGAAGAATCCCGTGTCTCCGCCTCGCCCGCCGCTATTGGCGGCCCCCGCCGAGGGTTTGGGTAAGGTCAGCTTGGCTCTGGCCACCATCTTCAATGAATGGGGGAGAACGACGGCCTGGCCCACGTCCCACTTCTCCATCGGCATGATAGTTACCGAGGTCCCATATTTCGCCGACGCCCTGTGGGCAGGTCTGGTTCCCCCCTTTTCTGATTTCTTCAATGCCGTGCTCTCCCACTATCAGATCCACATGCTGCATCTGAGTCCTGAATCCATCACCCTCCTTTCGGTCTTCGCCTTCGTCTGCGAAGTCATGGTGGGCATCCCTCCTTCGGTTGCCTTGCTGCGCCACTTCTTCTCACTGCATCTTGTCGACCCTACCCAATGCTGGGCGTGCGTAAGCTTCGTTGCCGCCCCAGAGACTGCCGCCTCTGGGATTGACTTCAAGCTCCCCCTGCCCGCGGTTGGGTTCCGCGAGCGGTGGCTGTATGTGGACGCAGGGGTGCCCAGCCCCGTGCTAACAGAGCCGACCTCGCCTGCTGTCCCCAATTCGGGCTGGGGCCAGGTGGCGCTTGAGAGCCCCCGACTCGTCTTCGTCTGGCGCCGCTTCACCCTCTTAAGGTCGCTTGGCGTGATAGCGCCCAAGGTGGTGAAGGAGTTCCTGCTATGCCGCGTTGCTCCTCTTCAACGCCACTCTCGCCGGATGTGGGCCTTCCCTGGGCGCGAGGATAGTATGAGGCTCCAGGAAGAGGACCTGGCTCCTGAGGTGCTGAAGACGGTGCTTTTGACCCTGGCTGGGGACCCCAACCCCGGCAGCGTCCGGCAGGGAGGGGCCTTGCTGTACCTCTGCCAGAGCAGGGTCGACTTTGTGAAGCAGATGCCTGCCTTTGATGAGTGGGGGCTGCGCCCCGCCGGCCTTCAGGGGTCTCACGAGAATCCGGTGGTGGTGACTGCCCTTCCAGTCGGCCAAGGCGACTCGTCCTCGAGTGGCGGAGTAGGGAGGTACGAGGCGCCAGAGGCTGAGGGGGCTCCCGGCGTGGTGACGGCACCGGGCGAGGCTCATGACGAAGCAGTTATCGGGGCCCGTACCGCTGAGGCTGAGGGTGACAAACAGCCGCCCTCTACGCCTGTGACTGGGGCCCCTAAGGCTCCAGCTGCTTCCCTTGGGGAGGCGATTGGGGGCGCACATCAGGCAGGCGCCCCTGACGCTGATCGTCTTGACGCTCCATCTTCGTCGCAGGTCGATCCCTGCGCCTGACTCTTAGGCCGCTTCCGCGTGGACTTTGGGGCTCTCCAGAAGAGAAGGGAGGCCCTGGGCGACGGTTACCCTTGTCGCCTGCTGAAGCGCAGAAAGTACTTCGCCACTGATGAGTAAGCCTTCTCCTTTCCCTGCTGCTGATCCTTCCATTGCTCTTACTGACCCTTGCTCTGCAGGCCCCTTCCAGCCGAGCTTGCTGAGACGGCTGAGGAGCCGTCCCCTTTGGCTTTGCCCCCTCCACCGTCCTCGAGCGCCCCAAGTAGCGGAGCCCTTGTGGCGAGGGCGATCGAAGAGGAGAACCATCCCGAGGCGTATCATGGCCCCACGCACCTCGCGATCCTCCTTCGCGAGCCTTCTCGTGGCATAGCCAACCTGCCATGGGCTTCTCGCCTGGTCGTGGACTGCGATTGGCTGAGGCGCTTCCTGCACTCTTCTCCTGAGGTCGGGCTGGCCCCAGGCCGGGCTTCTGACGCGGCATGCCCGGCCGTCGCGAGGGTGCCAGCCCCCAGCCCCCAGCCCCGGGGGGGGGAGCGCTAACCTGCAGCCCCCAGCGCTTGCTTGAGGCAGATGATGGTGTGGAAGACGTGCTTGAGCGCGCTCGGGAGCGTCGCGCTCTCCGCCAAGGATTCCTTCGAAGGGCGACTGACGCAGTGAGCCTGCTTGGCGAGGAGCTTACTGATGAAGACGCGCACCTTGAGGCCGAGGGCCTGCGCCTGGCTGCAGAGAGGCGCAAGCTGGAGGGCGCCATCGCCCTTGCGCGCCGTCAGCGCGACCTTGATGAAGCGGAGGCCAAGGCATCGTTGGTGGCCTCTCGAGAGGCCCGGTCTCGGGCTGCTGAGGAAGCTCGGGAGGCTGACCGGCAGCGAATGGCTGCAGAAGAGCGGGCTCGGGAGCTCCTGGCCTGGTGCCACTCGCTGGAGGAGCAGGTGGAGCTGCGTGAGGCAGCCCTCGCGTCGATGAGGGTGGCCTCCGGCAACTCGACGGAGCTCCAGAAGCGTGAGGAGGCGCTGACGCTGGAAGCTGCCGAACGTACCCGCGAGTACGAGCGTCTGGAGACGAGGGAGCGCTTGGTGACGCAGGCGGAGGACGATGTCGCTGCACAGGAAGCCCGTGTCCTGGAGGAGGTCGGACGTCGGGTGGTGATGGCGCATTTGAACCTCGAGCACGAGTTCGAGGGGAAGCTGGGGTTGATCCGGGCCGAAGCCGAATGCAGGACTGCTGCCCTGAGGGCCAAGCTGGAGGAGGTGACGCGGCGGGCCGATGCTTCCCGGGCCGCCCTTGAGGTGGCGCAAGGTGGGCTAACCACCTCCCAGGCTGAGGTGCTCCTCCTTCGCCAGCGGGTGGAGGAGGCCGAGGCCGTCGCGCGCCAGAACGCGGACGAGATACGTCAGCGGCGGCTCCTGGAGCATGAGCACGGCCCCATGCTGACCACGCTCCGGGAGAGGGCCAACGCGGCCTTGGGCAACATCTGCGAGGAGACCGTCGGTGAGCCACACGCGGTTAACTACGCGGGCAATCTTCAATTCTTTACTGACGTGGTGAAGCAGCTGGAGGCGCGGTCGATCAGGGCTGACAGGTTGGTGGAGGAGAGGAGTCACGCCCTGCTCAGGCGCGCCTTTTCTCGTGTCTTCAGCCATCTCCGGAGCATGGATTCCCATTTCGATTTCGACGCCGCCATCGCCCCAGTCCCATAGGCATTCCGAGGTGAGCTGGCGCACTGGGTGGAAGACCATGTGGAGGCTCTTATCAGGGCCTTCGCCTCGGACAACGATGACGCGATCGTGGCGGCTGACGAGGGCGGCGTGACGGGCGGCCCTGACGCCGCCGGTGGCAACGCGGGCAGCGGTGGCGAGTTCAGCGACGCCAGCGACGGCCCCGATGGCGCTCCTGGGGATGCATTGGGAGATTCATCCGACTGATTGTGCATCGTTCCTGCTTACCCTGTATGAATAGAACTCAGGTTTTGGCCTGATAGCTGTGAGAGCATTTTGGAGGGGGAGCCCCTCATGTAAAACTTGTGTTTATCGTATCAGTAGGAGCTACATTTCCCATGCGCCCGTGCCAAGTGGTTGGCTTAAGCGACGCGCTGGTCGGCTAATTTACCTTTGTCCCGTGCTGGCCCTGGGGCAGCCCGCAGGAGGCTGTGGAGCCCGGAGTGTTTCCTGATTGAATCCATTGGACCTGCAGTAAGACGCTCTCCTGAGAGGACGCGGCGGCGCCAGTCTGGGCTGCGTGCAAGCTAGGCCTGACCCGGCTCACGAGGGGCTCACGAGGGGAGGCAGCTGAGGCGAAGTGGTAACCGAAATGTGAGAAATTGCTCGAACGAGACTAAGCACCCCTTCCCCGAACACACACAAATCTCAAATTCGAATCCAACTTGAATCCAGCGGGAGAAAGCGGCAACCCAAGGGAAGAGCAACAAAAGCAAACAAAAGGCCGCGTCCGGCACCTAGTCTAGTCTTGGACGTCTTCTCACCAGCGCGGAGCTAAGTGCTGCCACTAGGCGTGGGAGGGAGCCCCAGGGCTTGAGGCCGGCACCCCTGAGACTCCGGGGCGTGTACAGCCCCACTCATTATTACGTGAGAGTGTCACGGGGCGGCGAGCTTCACAGGCACTGGGCCTTCTTCATAGGTACTGGCCTTGCTTCATATCGCCAGATGAGGGCCCCGCCTTGCGCCACACTCTAGTGCCATCAGCAACGACTGGAAACTAGGACGCCGCCCAATGGGGAGAGCGGTCGCCAGCGGTTCCCCCGACGACCACGGGTCCTCCGCCGGGGGCAGGCCCTGGGGCACCTCCCCAGCGGAGGGCCTACCTCATGAGAACGCCTTGCTCCAAACACCACGGTGGCGATGTCGGATCCCTGCCTCTCTCCTGCAGCCCCCTGCGCCTCCTCCCGAGGTGTAGGAGACTGTGGGAGCGGGGCAGCTGCTCGCTGCGGCGACCTGCACCTCCTGCGATCCATGGTTAGCGTATACCTGCTCTTGAAGAATTAGCGGTACCCGATAATCGTTGCCTCCAGCGTGGCCAGTGGGACCATCCCGGGGCTCCTGGAAAGGCTCAGCTTCTAGTGCCTCGTCCCCCCAGCTTGGGCTAAGGAGCGAGCCTTGTCCGTTCTCGTGAGGGTGTCCTTGGTCCATCATGAGGGGCACGTATTCCTCTGGCACCGTCATCCCGAATGCCACGCCGTAATGCCCCACATGCCATGCGGTCCTGCCTGACGCGCCCACCGTGGGGTGGCAGCGCGGCTGCCCACTGGGGCCACGGGTCGCGTTGAGTCCTTCTTCTTCGCAGACCGGGGGCGGGGGCAGCGCCGTCGCCGGTCCAGCGCTGACAGCTTTGCTGGCGTCGGAGTAGCCTTGGAGCCCGTGGGCGCGCGCGAGGCCCCCGCGTGGGTCGCCCTGGGCTTGAGATGGGGGCTGGGTGGAGAAGGAGTGAGCCCCCAAGGCGGCGAAGCCCAGGAGCTCTACCACTCGCTCCAGCAGCACGTCGTGGCCGCCCTCCAGCAGTCTACACTGCAGCAGCTCTCGGGCCACCGTGAGTGCGGCTCTCGATTCGCCTGCTCCCAGCGGGTGTACGGTGTCGTGGTCGCGGCGTGATCGGAGGCCTTTGCTGCCGACCGCGCCTGCCGCGGTGTAAGAGTTGTCGAAGCCTGTCCGCGTCGCCCGCGGCCCGCAGCGCCCTGCGGACCGCGAGCTGCCTGGGGCACAGGGTCGCCCGAGGCGAGCGGTTCTGCGCGGGCGGGCCACATAGCCCATGGGTCTGGGTTGCCCTCCTGGTCGCCGGGCATGGTGATGACGATGCGACGGGGCACGGAGCGGTGGAAGACGAATTCCGGCGCACCCCTACCTGGCGCGCCAAATGTCAGATTTCGGGTTCCGGCAGACCCTTGAGGTTCGA
This sequence comes from Triticum dicoccoides, assembly GCF_002162155.2. Taxonomy (NCBI): domain Eukaryota; kingdom Viridiplantae; phylum Streptophyta; class Magnoliopsida; order Poales; family Poaceae; genus Triticum; species Triticum dicoccoides. The sequence continues at coordinate 267,845,015 of NC_041382.1, read as the reverse complement.
ACACTGGGGTGCATGCAGAGATTTCGCCTCCTACCTTCCTGCACCCCTCCGCCGCGCTAGGATCAAAGCTATGAAAAGAACAACACAAGGGACACAAGGTTTATACTGGTTTGGGCCACCGTTGTGGTGTAATACCCTACTCCAGTGCGTGGTGTGGTGGATTGCCTCTTTGGCTGATGATGATGAACAGTACAAGGAAGAATAGCCTCGCGAGGGTCTGTTCTTGGCTAGGGCGATGAACTGCTGGGAGGAGTTCAGCCTCCTTTCTCTATCTCACTCTCTCTCTCTCTGCTTACCACCTCTCTACTTGTCGAGCCCTTGGAGGAGACTGAGCCGAACCCTTTGCTACGTGAGTGGCCGGTGCTATTTATAGTGGCCCTGGTCCTCTCCCCAAATATTGAGCGGGAAGGGAGCCAACAATGGCGGGCTAATTTGAAGGGGCACAACAAGTATCAACTATCCTGACAAAAGTAGTCTTCGCCTGCGCAAAGCTCTGGTGATGACACCGTCTTGGGCACCACAGTGACCTCCATCTCGTAGTCCTCCTGGTCTTGGTCTCGTTGCACCGAAATGGCAACCTTTGCGTGACGCCTCGGTACTCCGCGGCTGCGCTTGCCCCCTTTGCACCAAAGAGGAAAGGACGACGCTGCGCAGGCTGGCACCCGCCTGGCGCCCTGAGTCGTCATGGCTTGCGTCACGGGCACCTCGCGAGGTACCCCGCCTTGATCTCTCCGCCTCCTCGTGAGCCAGCCTGACGAGGCCGTGCCTGAGGAAGCTCCGTGTCATCCGCCCCGCGAGGCTTGGCCCCTCGTGAGGGTCTTGAGTTTGTGTTGGTGAAGATGGGCCATGTTGGGCCCCCCTTTGAGCCACGCCGCAGGCAGGCAAGTCCGGGGACCCCCGTTCCTAGAACACCGATAGGGCTCCTCGTCGTCGTCCTTGCTTTGCGATCCCTTCTCCTTGCTTTCGGCATTTAACTTGCTGGCCTGTTTAAAAACCCAACAATCTCTGTTGGTATGATTGGGTGGTTTGTCTGGGGTGCCATGGATCTGGCATGGGCGATCGAGTATGCGGTCCAAGCTGGATGAGCCCAAATTGTTCTTTTGGAACGGCTTCTTCCGCTGACCGGACTTAGAGCCACTGAATCCGGCATTAACCTACGTATCATCGGTGTTGTCATTGTTGTTTCGACGCTTGTGTCTGTTGCGTTGGGACTTGTCATTGCTATTTCTAGCTTCAGAGGTGCCAGCGTTGCTTGCATTGTTTTTGCTACGGGCAATCCAACTATCTTCACCCGCACAAAAGCGGGTCATGAGTGCCGTGAGGGCTGCCATGGACTTCGGCTTTTTCTTGGCCGAGGTGACGGGCGAGCCATTCATCACGGATGCTATGTTTAAAGGCCGCTAGGGCTTCGGCATCCGGTCAGTCGACGATCTGGTTCTTTTTAGTTAGGAACCTAGTCCAATATTTCCTGGCTAACTCTCCGGACTGTTGAACTATATGGCTTAAGTCATCGGCGTTTGGTGGCTAGACATATGTACCTTGGAAGTTGTCGCGGAAGGCGTCTTCCAAATCCTCCCAGCTGCCAATAGAATTTTCGGGCAGACTGTTTAACCAGTGTTGAGCTGGCCCTTTGATTTTTAACGGGAGGTATTTGATGGCGTGGTGGTCATCTCCATGGGCCATATGGAGAAGAAAATCATCAATCCACACCGCGGGATCAGTTGTTCCATCGTATGATTCAATATTCACGGGTTTAAACCCTTCCGGGAATTCATGCTCCATTACTTCGTCAGTGAAGCAAAGAGGGTGTGCGGCACCTCTGTATCGGGCCACATCGCGACGTAGCTCCGATGGAGTCCGTCTACGGATTTGGCCCGCGCATGACTAGGCTTGTCATGCTCGGCTTGATAGCCATCGTCGCGCGTCGAGGCACACCCCCGTGATCCGTAGATCGATCTGGCCGGACCTGTTTTATTCTTCAGGCCCTGCCGGAGATCATACGTGTATCTCTGAGCAGTTTTGTCTCTGCCTTTACGGTGAGGTAAGGTGGGCTGGTGTTCGGCTTGTGCTGCCGCTTTGTCCCGACCACGTGGTGGTTGGTCAGCCACATTTTGTACTGACGGCCTGGGCTCTAACGCCTTGTCATCGAATTGAGGTAGGAATTTACGCTTTGGGTAACTTTTGAGTGGTCGCTTGAGGCCGCGCTCCTCGGCTGCCAGGACATCAGTCCATCTATCGTTGAGCAGATCTTGATCAGCTTGAAGCTGCTACTGTTTCTTTTCCAGGCTCCTTGCAGTGGCTATTAGCTGGCGCTTGAAGTGCTCCTGTTCGAGAGGTTCCTCAAGCACGATAAAATCCTCGGTTCCGAGGTTTGCCTCGTCCTCGGAAAGCGGAAGATAATTACTATCCTTCGAATCTTCGTGCGTGGTCTGTTTACTAGGGCTAACTTGCACATCTTCCCGTTCGTCCTGTTCAGAAGTTGGCTGAACGGGGTCTTCATTGTCTTGGGCACCGTCCGGAGTGTTATCTTCTCCTGTGCCGGTGTTGTTGTCTTTGCTGCGGCGTGACTTAGAGCGGCGCCGTTGACGCCAGCGCTTTGGTTGTGTCTCGGGAGGTTTATCCTCAATCGAATCTTCCTTGTCATGGCCGCTATTCTCTTTTGGTGTATCCACCGTGTATACATGATACGAGGAAGTGGCCATCCAGCGTCCGGTAAACGGCGGGTTTTGGGCCTCTTATTCTCCGACATCGTCGTCCATCGGAGCCATAATCGAGCGTGTCGGTTAAGTCTTCGACGGTGGGTGGGAAGCGAAATTCTCCGTCATCAGCCTCCAGTTCAAACCAGATATAATTCGGCTGTGAGCCCTCCGCTAAGGATAGTGCTCTTAACGAGTTTAACATGTTACCCAAAGGCGAGTGCTGGAAGATGTTGGCGGAGCTGAATTCGACGATCGATGACCGATCAAGCTTGACATATGAGGACGCACAAGGTTCGGAACCTGTAGCCGGAGACGAGTCCATGGTCCCGGTGACCCAGATGTCACTTGAAGTTAGGTCTGTGTGCAGCTCCAACGCCGCCGAGTATGCGGCTTCCGCGGCGGGGTTGAGCTTCCCATCTTCAGATGGCGCGATCTGCTCCAGATCTAGGGCCAGAGCAGCTACAGGTACTATCTCCTGGTTATGGTCCGATGACAGATTTATGTCATGTTCATCGTGGTGGCAGGGAGCAGCTGCCATGGTGTCGAATCCGTTGAAGATCAAGTCTCCATGGATATCCGCGATGTAGTTTAAGCTACCAAATCTGAGCTGATGGCCAGGGGCGTAGCTTTCGATCTGTTCCAGATGGACAAGCGAGTTGGCCGGCAGTGCGAAGCCGCGGAACACGAAGATCTGTCCGGGGAGGAAGACTTCCCCTTGGACAGTGTCGTTGTATATGATTGAAGGATCCATCCGACCTTTTTACGACGGCACAGTGGAACTCTCAATGAAAGCACCAATGTCGGTGTCAAAACCGGTGGATCTCGGGTAGTGGGTCCCGAACTATGCGTCCAAGGTCGATGGTAACAGGAGACAGGGAACACAATGTTTACCTAGGTTCGAGCCCTCTCTATGGAGGTAATACCCTACTTCCTGCTTGATTGATCTTGATAAATATGAGTATTACCAGAGTTGATCTACCACGAGATCGTAATGGCTAAACCCTAAAAGTCTAGCCTATCTGACTATGATTATGAGGATATATCTCTATGGACCTAGCCCTTTGGTTTGTATAGACACGGAGGGATCTAGGGTTACATAAGGTCGGTTACAGAGAAATGAATCTTCATATTTGGACGCCAAGCTTAACTTCCACGCCAAGCAGAGTCCCATCTGGACATGGGTAGAATCTTTGGTCTTCGTATCTTCACAGCCCATCGGTCCAACCCATGTCCAATAGGTCAGACGCCCGAGGACCCCTTAGTCCAGGACTCCCTCAGTGGGCTTGAACACATTTCTCTGTGAAATACTTCATGCGCTCTCGTGAGCCATTGGCTTCTTCTGTCTTCTTGTGAAACTCGTCCTTGAGATTGTGCATCATCTCTTTGAAGATTTGAACATTTGCCACACTAAGCTTGACCATGTTCTTCTTGAAGTGTGCCTTCTCATAGTCAATCTTGTTCTTCAGCTCGACGATTGTGTTGGATTTTGGGTCCGGCAAAACCCTTGAGGTTCGAACACTGGGGTGCGCACGAAGATCTTTCCCCCCAGCTCACGCTCTCGCAACTATCTCAGAACCTAACTCACCGAACCCAAAGAACAAAGGACACATGTTTATACTAGTTCGGGCCACCGATGTGGTCTAATACCCTACTCTAGTGTGGTGCGGTGGATTGCCTCTTGGGCTAAGGATGAACAAGTACAAGGCAAGAACAGCCTCCTGAGGAGAGGTGTTCTTGGGCTCGGTGAGCTTGTGTGTGTGAGGATGGAATTGATCCGATCCAAGATGGGTTGCCTCCTACTGTGGTGGCTAGGCCTATTTATAGAGGCCCTGGTCCTCTTCCCAAATGTAGGCGGGAAGGGATCCAACAACGACCAAATTTGAAGGGAGACAACTAGTACAAGTTATCCTGACAAAAGGCGGTCTTCACCTGCCAAAGGCTTTGGTGGTGATGCCGTCCTGGGCTCCACGGTGACCTCCGTCCTGCCATCCTGCTGGGCTTGGTCTTGTTGCACCGATATGGAAACCTATGTCTGATGCCTCGGGACACCTCGCCTGCGCCTGCCCCTTTAGCGACAAAGAGGAAACGAGGACAGTGCGCGCGTTGCGCCCGCCTAGCCTTGGCCTTCATGGCTTGCGTCACAGGAACCTCGCGAGGTGCCCCTCGCCTTGATCTCTCTGCCCCTCGCGAGCCAGCCTACTAAGGCCGCCCCCGAGGAGGTCTTGCATCGTCCTCCTCGCGAGGCTTGGCCCCTCATGAGGGTCTTGAGTGTTTGCTGGTGAAGATGAGCCGTATAGGGCCGCTGGTGGTGCCACGCTGTGGGCCGCAGGCAGGCAAGTCTAGGGACACCCATTCCCAGAATGCTGACAGATTGTCTGAGCCACTACCAGTTCATTGGCAATGGCTCCATGGAAAGTGATGCTGATGTCCACAGGCAGCTGAAGATCATCAATACTGATGCTCTGGTCATCGAACCACTCATATATGAAGTTGTTTAGAATATCAACATCAAAGAGGGGCAGATCATTGAAGATCTCTGCCTCTTGCTTGCTCTTGATTAGCTGCTCAAGGGCATCATCACCAAGATCTTCATCACTGGATAGATCAATGGTGTCTTCTTCGTTTCGTAGAATAGCAGTTGGAGTTAACTCATGCCCAGAAATCTTCTTGGGCTTCTTGGTTTTCTTGTTCTCGACCTTCTTGGAGACACGAGACAGGTCTTCAGACTGCACACTGGCTTCAGGAGGTGCAGTGGGAAATGGCTCCAGTCGAAGCTTTTGGTGTGGCAGAGGGCTTCGAAGCTTTTGTCTTCCTCGTCTTCTTCTTCGGTGGTGCTGGCGCATCGTCAGAGTCTGCTTCATCAACATATTGCTCCACCGTAGCCCTCTGAGTAGCGATGTGTGAGAGAAGACCATCAAAGTTGGTGAAGGGGCCAATGACATTTGGATTGGCATCACGTGTGCCGTCAGCCCTTGGAGTAGATGGACCAGGGTTGAAGTTGAGTCCCAACTCCTTCTTGTTCTTAGTAGATGACTCCTTGGCAAACTGATAGTGGCGCTTGAACAGATTGTCTTCACCGCACCATAACAAGGATGATGGGTCGGCAGTGTCAGGATTCAGTCCTCGGACCATGCATAGGTAGAAGCCGTGAGCAATGGCTTTAGTCTTTGACTTAGGCCGCAGATTCTTGTATAGAATATCTCCCCATGGTCGCTTGATAGCATTCTTCTCTGCATATTCGGGTGTCACGAAGTTGTACTTGAACCATTCTTCTGCCCAATATCTTCGAATCCATTGGATTCGGGTCTTGCGCTGGTCGTAGCTTTCCTCTGGATCTGACTTGTATGGTTCAAACAGATGTGGAGGTAAATCTTTAGCAGTATTTCCACGGTGCTGCCTGTCACCTTTCCTGGCAGATTTCTTCAGCTGGTCAGACAAGAGCTAGCTTCAGGGAGTGTATATGATGTTGTAAGAACTCTGCAAATGAATGCATACTATGAGAACCAAGGGATTCTCCCATGGACATATACCCATGACAGCATTAAGGTGTGAGGGAAGGGGAAGAGGTCATACGAATTCTCATAATATTTTGAAGATAAATCTGTTTGAAGACATTGACCTCATAGAGAGAAGACATTCACTTATTTGAAGACCGTCGATTCCAGATTTGTATGAATCCATGAATAAGTACAAGTGAGGAATCTAACTAGTTATAAAGCATAAGTGAATATTCTTAGCATGATATGAGATGCAGATAAGGATGGATCCATATTTGGAAGTGAAGAAACCACTTTTGGTTGAAGTGGATGGATTTGACAGATCTAAAAGGTAGTAAAAAGTGAGATTTTAATTACTACAGATGAACTGCTAGATGAGGTAGAGGTGGAGGCCGAGCAGTTTAATCTCCCGTGCCCTAACTTGGCGAGGGAAGACACCTGCGGCGACAGCGGAGAGGACAAGGTCCGCGGCCGGCCTGAGGACGACGTTGAAGACGTCGCGGCAGCTAAGTGCTTCGTCTCCAGTGTTGACTCGAGCTAGCGGAGGCGCTAGGGTTTGTGCGAGGTGGCGAGGTGGAAGAAGAGTTAATGACCGCGGTGAGTGTGTATTTATAAGGACATGAACGACACATCGTAATTACGTAGGTGCCCCTGGCGGTTCACATATGAAGGACACGTGGCTTTCATGCAACTTACTGGAAGTTGGTCCACGTTCCCACGCATGCCTAGATTGTCAGGTCGTCGTTCCGGCTTCTCTGGTGTTCAGGTAAAAGGATATGGAAATTAAAACAGATTTAAATGTTTGTCTCTCTATCTTCTCCTGACAAGGACTCAGAAAAGACAATCGACAGGTTTCAATAGAATCCATATGATTTGGATAGATAGAGTTTGAGATAGAAGCATAGAGGGGGTTAAGGCCTGATCACATTCACTTAGATCAAGAAAAGATTCAAGCATGAAGAGATAGCTATAAGTGAATGCTATAGAGGACAGAACATGAATATGTAAATATATCAGACCAACTCAACATTGCGAAGATAAACCTCGAAGGTAAATTAATGTTGAAGACAAGCCGAATGCGAAGACTATGCAATTATGACGCCACATGAAACACTTCAAAAAGATTTTGGTGGTGGAGTTACCCACCATATAGGAAGTATTAGACCCAGACACGACGCACAATTATCGTGGTGCTCTGAAGTAAAATTTCGTGTTAATGTATTCACACTTAGAGTGTATGTCTTCATTGATTGAAGATATACGTTACTTTGTGTGTTGTGCATCTAAGTCATCAACATGCATAAGCGTTAGGATGTGTGTCCAACTACATGACATTTGAGGATTCTAAGATATTTAGCTCACACTGCAACTTGCCAAACCTTTTCTCATCCAAGGGCTTTGTGAAGATATCTGCCAATTGCTCTTCAGTGTTGACGTGAATGATATCAATATCTTCCTTCATGACATGATCTCTGAGAAAGTGATGACGGATCTGAATGTGCTTTGTCTTAGAGTGTTGAACTGGGTTATTAGCAATCTTGATGGCGCTTTCATTGTCGCAGTAGAGTGGCACATGCTTCATATGGATGCCATAGTCCTTGAGAGTTTGCTTCATCCATAGAAGCTGAGCACTGCAAGATCCAGCAGCAATGTATTCAGATTCAGTAGTGGAGAGGGATACATAGTGCTGCTTCTTTGAAGACCAACAGACAAGAGATCATCCAAGAAAGTGATATGTGCCTGATGTGGACTTGCGATCAACCTTTTCACCAGCATAATCAGCATCTGAGAATCCAAATAGATCAAACTCTGAGCCCTTTGGATACCATAATCCTAGTGTTGGGGTGTAAGCCAAATATCGAATAATTCGCTTCACAGCTAAGTGATGCTATTCCTTTGGTGCCACTTGGAATCTGGCAGACATGCAAACGCTAAGCATTGTATCTGGCCTAGATGCACATCAATAGAGTAAAGAACCAATCATGGAGCGGTATACCTTTTGATCGAACTCTTTACCATTGTCGTCGGGGCCTAGATGACTTTTGGTTGGCATTGGCATCGTGTATCCTTTGTAGTCTTGCATTCCAAACTTCTTCAGGAAATCTTTGAGGTATTTTTATTGTGATATGAAGATGGCGTTGCTTTGCTGGTGGATTTGAAGACCGAGGAAGGCTCACTCATCATGGACATCTGATATTGCTCTCTCATCATGTGTCCAAACTCATCAATGTATTTCTTGTTTGTGCAGCTGAAGATAATGTCATCCACATATATTTGGCATAATAACAATTCTCCATCATATGTCTTCGTGAAGAGTGTGCGATCCAGGGAACCATGTTGGAAGCCTTTGCTCTTCAGGAAGTCTTTGAGTGTGTCATACCAAGCACGAGGGGCTTGTTTGAGGCCATACAGTGCCTTGTTGAGCTTGTATACCATGCCAGGATGCTTTGGGTCTTCAAAACCAGGTGGTTGTGCAACATACACTTCTTCTTCATTTTTTCCGTTCAGGAAGGCACTCTTCACATCCATTTGGTACAGAAGGATGTCGTGATGGTTGGCATAGGCGAACAGTATGCGAATGTCTTCAAGCCTAGCCACGGGAGCAAATGTTTCATCGAAGTCAATCCCTTCTACTTGAGTGTAACCTTGAGCAACGAGACGAGCTTTGTTTCTAACAACTTCACCATGCTCATCTTGTTTGTTGTGGTAGATCCATTTGGTGCCAATGATATTGTGCTTGCGATGATCAGGACGCTTAACCAGTTCCAACACATTGTTCAGCTCGAACTGTTGAAGCTCTTCTTGCATCGCTTGAATCCATTCAGGTTCCATGAAGGCTTCAGCAACTTTCTTGGGTTCAGACATGGAGACAAATGCAAAGTGCCCACAGAAATTAGCTACCTGTGTTGCTCTTGAACGAGTGAGTGGACCAGGTGCATTGACGCTATCGATTATCTTCTCAATCTGCACTTCATTTGCAACACAAGGATGAACTGGATGAAAACTTTGCTCTTGCTGATCATTGTCTTCATTATTGGCATTGACTTTAGGCCGAGCTATGTCTTCGGGTTGATTAGGTGCAGACATGATGAGTTCTTCTTCAGACTGAGCCTTGATATGTCCATTTTGCATCATGATTTCATATCGATATTTATTGCATGATGGGCTGTTATTACACATTACTTAACAATACTTATGCCTATTCTCTCTTATTTTACAAGGTTTGCACAAAGAGGGAGAATGCCGGCAGCTGGATATTAGAGACATATTCTGCACAACTCCAAAAGTCCTAAAACTCTACAGAAGTCAATTTTGGAATATATAAAAAATATTGGGCGAAGAAAGCACCAGAAGGGGCCACCCACCATCCACGTGGGTGGGGGCGCGCCCCCTGTCTCGGGGGCCCCCTGGCAAGCATCCAGTGCCCATCTTTGGCTATATGAAGTCTTTCGCCCTGGAAAAATCATAAGCAAGCTTTCGGGATTAAGCGCTGCCGCCATGAGGTGGAACCTTGGCGGAACCAATCTAGGGCTCCGGTGGAGCGGTTCTGCCGGGGAAGCATCCCTCCGGGAGGGGAAATCATCACCATCGTCATCTCCATCGATCCTCTCATCGGGAGGGGGTCAATCTCCATCAACATCTTCATCAGCACCATCTCCTCTCAAACCCTAGCTCATCTCTTGTATCCAATCTTTGTCCCAAAACCTCAGATTGTACCTGTGGGTTGCTAGTAGTGTTGATTACTCCTTGTAGTTGATGCTAGTTGGTTTATTTGGTGGAAGATCATATGTTTAGATCCTTTATGCATATTAATACTCCTCTGATTATGAACATGAATATGATTTATGAGTAGTTACGTTTGTTCCTGAGGACATGGGAGAAGTCTTGCTATAAGTAGTCATGTGAATTTGGTATTCGTTCGATATTTTGATGAGATGTATGTTGTCTTTCCTCTAGTGCTGTCATGTGAACGTCGACTACATGACACATCACCATTGTTTGGGCCTAGGGGAAGGCATTGTGAAGTGATAAGTAGATGATGGTTTGGTAGAGTGACAAAATCTTGAACCCTAGTTTATGCGTTGCTTCATAAGGGGTTGATTTGGATCCATATGTTTCATGCTATGGTTAGGTTTACCTTAATACTTCTTTTGTAGTTGCGGATGCTTGCAAGAGGGGTTAATCATATGTGGGGTGCTTGTCCAAGTAAGGACAGTACCCAAGCACCGGTCCACCCACATATTAAATTATCAAAGTAACGAACGCGAATCATATGAGCGTGATGAAAACTAGCTTGACGATAATTCCCATGTGTCCTCGGGAGCGTTTTCCTTTATATTAGAGTTTGTCCAGGCTTGTCCTTTACTAAAAAAAGTATTGGGCCACCTTGCTGCACCTTGTTTACTTTTGTTACTTGCTACCCGTTACAAATTACCTTATCACAAAACTATTTGTTACCGACAATTTCAGTGCTTGCAGAGAATACCTTACTAAAAACCACTTGTCATTTCCTTCTACTCCTCGTTGGGTTCAACACTCTTACTTATCAAAAGGACTACAATAGATCCCCTATACTTGTGGGTCATCAAGACTCTTTTCTGGCGCCGTTCCCAGGGAGTGAAGCGCCTTTGGTAGGTGGAATTTGGTAAGGAAAAATGTATATAGTGTGCTGAAATTTACTGTCACTTGTTACTATGGAAAGTAATCCTTTGAGGGGCTTGTTCGGGGTATCTTCACCCCGACCAGTAGAGCAAAGAGTTGCTCCTCTACCTACTGAACCTACTGAAAATTTTTACTTTGAAATTCCTTCGGGTGTGATAGAGAAACTACTAGCTAATCCTTTTACAGGAGATGGAACATTGCATCCCGATTTGCACCTAATCTATGTGGATGAAGTTTATGGATTATTCAAGCTTGCAGCTATGCCCGAGGATGTTATCAAGAAGAAGTTCTTCCCTTTATCTTTGAAGGGTAAGGCATTGACATGGTTTAGGCTATGTGATGATATTGGATCATGGAGCTACAACCGATTGGAATTGGAATTTGATCAGAAGTTTTATCCTATGCATCTGGTTCATCGTGATCGTAATTATATATATAATTTTTGGCCTCGCGAAGGAGAAAGCATCGCTCAAGCTTGGGGGAGGCTTATGTCAATATTATATTCATGCCCCAATCATGAGCTCTGAAGATAAATTATTATTCAAAAAATTTATGCTCGGCTTTCTCTCAATAAGCGCTCCATGCTCGATACTTCTTGTACTAGATCTTTTATGATGAAGATTATTGAATTCAGATGGGATTTATTGGAAAGAATTAAATGCAAATCTGAAGATTGGGAAATCGACGAAGGTAAGGAGTCAGGTATAACACCTAAGTTTGATTGTGTTAAATATTTTATGGATACCGATGCTTTTCATGAACTTAGCACTAAATATGGACTTGACTCTGAGATAGTAGCTTCTTTATGTGAATCATTTTGCTTCTCATGTTGATCTCCCTAAGGAGAAGTGGCTTAAATATCATCCTCCCATTGAAGTAAAAGTAGTTGAACCTACTAAAGTTGAAGAAAAGACTATCACTTATAATGTTGATCCTATTGTTCCTACCGCCTATATTGAGAAACCACCTTTCCCTATTAGAATAAAGGATCATGTTAAAGCTTCAACTATGGTCAACAAAACTAACATTAGAATACCCAAACCCTCTAAGAAAATTATAGTTGAACCTAGTATTGCTATGATTAAAGATCTCTTGTCTGATAATATTGATGGGCATGTTATTTACTTTTGTGATGAAGCTGCGAGAATTGCTAGACTCGATACTAAAAATAAACATAGACCTGTTGTAGGCATGCCTATTATTTCTGTTAAAATAGGAGATCATTGCTATCATGGCTTATGTGATATGGGTGCTAGTGCGAGTGCAATACCTCATTCTTCATATGAAGAAATTATGCATGATATTGCACCTGCTGAGTTAGAAGGTATTGATGTTACAATTAAGCTTGCCAATAGAGATACTGTTTCACCGGTTGGGATTGTTAGAGATGTTGAAGTCTTGTGTGGGAAAGTTAAATATCCTGCTGATTTTCTTGTTCTTGGTTCCCCACAAGATGACTTTTGTCCCATTATATTTGGTAGACCCTTCCTGAATACTGTTAATGCTAAGATAGACTGCAAAAAGGATATTGTTTCTGTTGGTTTAGGTGATATGTCTCATGATTTTAATTTTGCTAAATTTCGTAGACAACCCCATGATAAAGAATTTCCTAGTAAAGATGAAATTACTGGTCTTTCTTCTATTGCTGTGCCTCCTAATGATCCTTTAGAACAATATTTGCTAGATCATGGAAATGATATGTTTATGAATGGAAGAAGGGAGATAGATGAAGTATTCTTTAAACAGGGACCTATTTTAAAAAACAACTTGCATGTCGAAATTCTAGGGGATCCTCCTCCACCCAAGGGTGATCCCGTGTTTGAGCTTAAACCATTACCTGATACTCAAAAATTTCTTATCTTGATGAAAAGAAGATATATCCTGTTATTATTAGTGCTAACCTTTTAGGCAAGAATAAGAGAAATTATTGCAAACTCTGAAGAAGCACCGTGCTATTGGATATACTCTTGATGATCTTAAGGGCATTAGTCCCACTCTATGCCAGCACAAAATAAAGTTAGAGAAAGACGCTAAACCGGTTGTTGAGCACCAACGACGGTTAAATCCTAAGATGGAAGAAGTGGTAAGAAAAGAAACACTAAAGCTTTTGGAGGTAGGTATAATTTATCCCGTTGCTGATAGTCAGTGGGTAAGTCCTGTCCATTGTGTCCCTAAGAAGGGAGGTATTACTGTTGTTCCTAATGATAAAGATGAATTGATCCCATAAATAATTGTTACATGTTATAGAATGGTAATTAACTTCCTCAAATTAAATAAAGCTACTAAAAAGGATCATTACCCTTAACCTTTTATTGATCAAATGCTAGAAAGTTTATCTAAATATACACATTTTTGCTTTCTAGATGGTTATTCTGGTTTCCTCAAATACTTGTGTCGAAAGAGGATCAGGAAAAGACCACTTTTACTTGCCATTTCAGTACCTTTTCTTATAGACTTATGCATTTTGGTTTATGTAATGCACCTGCTACCTTTCAAAGATGTATGACTGCGATATTCTCTGACTTCTGTGAAAAGATTGTTGAGGTATTCATGGATGATTTTTCTGTATATGGAACTTCTATTGATGATTGCTTAAGCAACCTTGATCGAGTTTTGCAGAGACATGAAGAAACTAATCTTGTCTTGAATTGGGAGAAGTACCACTTTATGGTTAATGAATGCATTGTCTTGGGGCATTGTATTGAAGTTGATAAAGCTAAAGTTGATGCTATTGAAAATATGTCGTGTCCTAAGGACATTAGAGGTATAAGAAGTTTCCTTGGTCATGCCGGTTTTTATAGGAGGTTCATTAAAGGCTTCTCAAAAATTTCCAGGCCTTTGACTAATCTCTTACAAAAAGATGTTCCTTTTGTCTTTGATGATCATTGTGTAGAAGCATTTGAAATACTTAAGAAAGCTTTGATTTCTGCACCCATTGTTCAGCCACCTGATTGGAATTTACCCTTTGAAATTATGTGTGATGCTGGTGACTATGTTGTAGGTGCTTTTTTAGGACAAAGAGTTGATAAGAAATTAAATGTTATCCAATATGCTAGTAAAACTCTGGAAAGTGCCCAGAGAAATTATGCTACTACTGAAAAAGAATTTTTAGCAGTTGTATTTGCTTGTCATAAGTTCAGACCTTATATTGTTTATTCTACAGTAACTGTTCACAGTGATCATGCTACTAAATACCTTATGGAAAAGAAAGATGCTAAACCTAGACTTATTAGATGGGTTATCCTACTACAAGAATTTGATTTTCATATTATTGGTAGAAAAGGAGCTGAGAACCCCATTGCAGACAACTTGTCTAGGTTAGAGAATGTTCTTGATGACCCACTACCTATAGATGATAGCTTTCCTGATGAACAATTAGCTATCATAAATGCTTCTCGTATTGCTCCATGGTATGCTGATTATGCCAATTACATTGTTGCTAAATTTATACCACCTAGTTTCACATACCAGCAAAAGAAAAAGGTTTTCTATGATTTAAGGCATTACTTCTGGAATGACCAACACCTTTATAAAGAAGGACTAGATGGTGTTATTAGGCGTTGTGTACCTGAGCATGAACAGGAACTGATCTTACGCAAGTGTCACTCCGAGGCTTACGGAGGACACCATGCTGGAGATAGAACTGCATATAAGGTATTGCAATCTGGTTTTTGTTGGCCTACTCTCTTCAAGGATGCCCATAAGTTTGTCCTGTCTTGTGATGAATGTCAAAGAATTGGTAAGATTAGTAGACGTCAAGAAATGCCTTTGAATTATTCACTTCTTATTGATCCATTTGATGTTTGGGGCTTTGATTATATGGGACCGTTTCCTTCCTCTAATGGGTATACACATATTTTAGTTGTTGTTGATTACATTACTAAGTGGGTAGAAGCTATTCCAACTAGTAGTGCTGATCATAACACCTCCATTAAGATGCTTAAAGAGTTATTTTTTTTGAGGTTTGGAGTCCCTAGATACTTAATGTCTGATGGTGGTTCACATTTTATTCATGGTGCTTTTCATAAAATGCTTGCTAAGTATGATATTAATCATAGAATTGCATCCCCATATCACCCACAGTCTAGTGGTCAAGTAGAACTAAGCAATAGAGAGCTTATGTTAATTTGCAAAAGACTATTAATAGATCTAGAAAGAATTGGTCCAAGAAACTTGATGATTGTCAGTGGAAATGACACCTATGGGGTCACTGGGATCCCTTTTACGGTTGGCGAGCGCGAGGTTGTGCAAAGAGCGGGTCTGTCAGGAAGAACACGGATTGTTTACCAAGGTTCGGGCCGGGAAGATGCGTAATACCCTAGTCCTACTTTAGTGGATGTATTTGAGAGCGTTCTTGTGTTCTTGAGCTAGCTACGTGGTGCAACTTTTCCCAAAAGATCTGAATCCCTCTCCTGGTCGCCTCGGGCCTCCTTTTATAGGAAAAAGGGGTTGCCACAGTGGCACACAGGAGGCGGAAAGGCCCATAGTAAACAAGCTTACCCTTGCTTTATTGGGGACGCCAGGAGTTGGGAATATGACTACCAGGTATGACCCACCCAGGAGGGGCCGGGTCAATCTTCATGGCGGGTTATTTAAATATGCCCATCGAATATACAAAATAGATGGTTTATTATAAGACTTGTAGTAGGCCCAAGCCCAGAGGCGGCTTAAGGCCCGTAATTTTAAACCGCCATGTGTAAGTAAGACTTGTAAAGAAAGACATGTAAAAGAAGTCACCGAGCCGGACATGTCGTATGAGCCGGCCGGGACTCTATAGACCGCCAGGCGTCCACCCGTGTATATAAGGGGATGACCCGGTGGTGGCTTAGGGCAAGAAACAACAGATCGAGAGCCAATCAAGCGTATTTCGCTACTTGGTCATCGAAACCTAGCAATACCACAACAAGTGGACTAGGCCTTACCTTCACCGCAAGGGGCTGAACCAGTAAAAACCTCTTGTGTCCTTTGTCCCGATTAACCCCTTTAAGCTTCCTAGTTGCGATGGCTCCACGACTAAGTCCTTTCACTAGGACATCTACCATGACAATTCCACGACAGTTGGCGCCCACCATGGGGCCAGTGCACGGTGGATTTGAGTTCTTGAAGGGCAGCTTCGAAGGGCTCAAGGGATACGCTATGGGCCGGATGACCAAGAGTCGTCGCGGCAAGCTCTACATCAATGACACAGGCTAGGGCCCCGAGGCCGGCTCAACCGAGTACGGGTACTAGGTCCCCTTCGACGGAATCCACGTCTTCATCGGCCGGATCGGCAAGCCGGGCCCTGAGCCGGACATCTGCGCCGACCTCATCAATACGGCTCAGCGGGCAAAACCCGCCCGAGCTTGACCTGTCGTGAGGCATGCCTTCATGGGTTGCATCCATGGAGGGGAACTTCCTGAAGGATCGGTGGATGGTGGTGAGACAGCTATTCACTCCAACGATGAGTCGTCCACAGGCGAGACAGATTCTTTGTATTAGCTATCATCTACAGGATGGCTGCAGAGCAGGCAGCTCTAGATGCTCGTGCTCAGTAGCTTCAAGCAAAGACTTTCCGGCTCTCGGTGGATCTAAACACATCAAATGAGGTCATGAGGAGTGTCAGTGTCAAAGCCGGCGGATCCCGGGTAAGGGGTCCCGAACTGTGCGTCTAAGGCGGATGGTAACAGGAGGCATGGGACACGATGTTTACCCAGGTTCGGGCCCTCCTGATGGAGGTAAAACCCTACGTCATGCTTGATTGTTCTTGATGATATGAGTATTACAAGAGTAGATCTACCACAAGATCAGAGAGGCTAAACCCTAGAAGCTAGCCTATGGTATGATTGTATGTTGTCCTACGGACTAAAACCCTCCGGTTTATATAGACACCGGAGGGGGCTAGGGTTTCACAAGGTCGGTTACAAAGGAGGAGATATACATATCCGTATTGCCTAGCTTGCCTTCCATGCCAAGTAGAGTCCCATCCGGACACGGGACGAAGTCTTCAATCTTGTATCTTCATAGTCCAATAGTCCGGCCAAAGGATATAGTCTGGCTGTCCGGAGACCCCCTAATCCAGGACTCCCTCAAGGAGAAGGCACCAAAAATCTCAATCACGTCCGCCTCTGATTATGATCCTAGGAACCTCTTCCACACACCTGGAGCTGGTCCTAGCAACCCGCCAAAGGCAAACCGGATCATAACACCCGGGACCGGAGCGCCGGTTCAACCGCGGGCCATGGAACCCCCCC
>NC_041382.1:267799992-267827642 GCF_002162155.2 Triticum dicoccoides | reverse complement strand
CTTATCGCTGCGTCGGCTTGTTTGGCGGCTCTCCCGATGGAAGGTAACTCTTCGATAGCGATCAAAACATGATGGGTCAGAGAACTTCTTCAGACGGCTCTGGCAAAACAGAATGCATATTCTTATAGTTGAGATAGAATCCATTCAACCCCTCGCCCAAGCCGGAGCCCAAGCTATAGCAGACATATGGACTCAGCGGGCATGTCAAGCAACACCCAGCGCCGTAACCAACCACGCGGGCATGACCCGGCCCCGGGCGGAGCCCTTAACTTGGTTGACCAGGAGAGGATCCGTCAAGAGGCTGAACGTGTGGTTCAGCGGGCGGATGAGCAGGTGGCTCACCAAGCTTTTCCAGTTTATCCAGCAACCACTTGTGAAGCAGGGGTGGCCACAAGGACAGGGAGGTGTCCCTTATCTTGTGTCGGCTCTGCGTAATGAGCGTTTGCCAAAGGACTTTAAGGGGCCTCGTAAGGTGCCAAATTACATAGCCGACCTGTAGCCCAAAGCATGGATTGAAAGTTACGATATGGCCATGGAGTTGTTAGTGGTCAGTGACGCAGCAATGGCCAAATACTTCACCATGATATTGGATGGAGCAGCTCGTACTTGGTTAAAGGGGTTGCCGCCCAACTCCATCATCTCATGGGCGGAGTTAAAGTCCCGGTTCATTTAGAACTTCAAAGATACCTGTAAACAGCCCATGTCAATCGTAGACTTGACTAACTGCAAGAAAGAGGAAGGCGAATCCACGACCCATTGGGTGCGCTGGGTCAAGGAAATAATACATTCATCTGATAAGATGGATGCCGGTTCCGCGGTCTTAATGTTGGAGTAAAATTGCCGTTTTGAACCTCTAAAATAGAAGTTTGGGCGGTTCAAGCGTGACTGTAATGACATGGGCCAGCTAATTGCGGCTCTCGTCAAGTACGCCGATTCTGACAGTACCAAGGACCCCGCGTCTGACGAAGAGAAGACAGGGAAGGAAAAGAAGAACGGCAATGGCAAAGGTCACCAACACAACCCGGCGAATCAAGGAGGTAATAAACGTAAGGCTGACGGTAGTCTGGAGTTTGTGGCTAACGCGAATGCACATGGCAACAATCAACGACGCAAGGGCCACCTCTTCGGTCTGGCGGGTCAGGTCCCACCCTTGAGCAGCTGCTAAACGAACCATGTCCAAGACATGACACCCAGGAGAAGCCAGCTACCCATCTGTGGAAAGACTGTACAATCATGAAGGCTTTTAAGAATTCTAACATGTTCGATGGTATCCATGGACCTGGCGGCGGCTCAGGCGATGGCGGCTTTCACGGCCCGGGCACCGGCTCAAGCGGTGGCGGTTTTCATGGCCAGGGCCATCAAGGTAGTCAAGGCGGCTATAATCAGCAATCTGGCCAGGGCATTCAGCAGCAACAACAGCAGTCCGGGTATCAGAGTAACCCAAAGAAGCTGAACGACGGGCAGTATCATGTGTTCCCCACCAGTTTGTGCAAGAGGGACCAGAAACTTCATAAGAGGGCTATAAATACTGTTGAGCCGGTGGTTCCACGTTATTTGAGATGGTCTGAGCAGCCTATTGTATGGAGTAGGGAAGATCATCCTCCCTGGGTCGATAATCTGGGTCATCTGGCTTTGGTGGTGGCGCCTCAGGTTTGTGGATATAAGTTCACTAAAGTGCTCATGGATGGAGGTAGTAGCATCAACATCCTTTATTATGAGACGTTCCGTCACATGGGGTTGACTGATAAGAGTCTTAAAACATCTAACATTGTTTTTCATGGGGTGGTGCCTGGTAAGTCGGCGTACCCGGTTGGTAAGATTGAGCTAGAAGTAGCCTTTGGGGATGAATATGATTCTAGGGCTGAGAAGTTAACTTTTGAAGTGGTTAAGATCAAAAGCCCATATCACGCTCTGTTTGGTCAGCCGGCTTATGCTAAGTTCATGGCTCGGCCGTGTTATGTTTATCTACAACTCAAAATGCCGGGTTATAAAGGCACCATCACAGTACATGGAAGCCGGAAGATAGCCCTGGAATGTGAAGGAGGTGATGCGGCTTATGCCGAATCTATTTGCGCAATGGAGGAATTGAAGTTTTATAAGGATAACGTTGACCCGGTAGATATGACATCTTTGAAAAAGCCAACTACGGAGCATGAGCCGACGCTGAAATTTAAGTCAACTGATGATACTAAGATGATTGATTTTGTGCCTGGCGACTCATCCAGGCAGTTCATTATCAGTGCCAATTTGGATCCAAAAAAGGAAAGCACACTAATCGAGTTCATCCGTGAGAATCGGGACATCTTTGCATGGAAGCCTTCTAACATGCCGGGTGTACTGATACGTCTCCGTCGTATCTACTTTTCCAAACAGTTTTGCCCTTGTTTTGGACTCTAACTTGCATGATTTGAATGGAACTAACCCGGACTGACGTTGTTTTCAGTAGAATTGCCATGGTGTTATTTATGTGCAGAAACAAAAGTTCTCAGAATTACCTAAAAATCATGGAGAATATATTTGGAAATAATAAAAAATACTGGCAAAATATCAAGACCAGGGGGCCCACACCCTAGCCATGAGGGTGGGGGCGCGCCTGCCCCCCTGGGCGAGCCCCCTACCTCGTGGGCCCCCTGGAGCTCCTCTGACCTAAACTCCAACTCTATATATTCGTGTTCGAAGAGAAAAAAATCAGAGAGAAAGATTCATCGCGTTTTACGATACGGAGCCACCGCCAAGCCCTAAACTCTCTCGGGAGGGCTGATCTAGAGTCCGTTTGGGGCTCCAGAGAGGGGAACCCGTCACCATCGTCATCATCAACCATCCTCCATCACCAATTTCATGATGCTCACCGCCGTGCATGAGTAATTACATCGCAGGCTTGCTGGACGGTGATGGGTTCGATGAGATTTATCATGTAATCGAGTTAGTTTTGTTAGGGTTTGATCCCTAGTATCCACTATGTTCTGAGATTGATGTTGCTATGACTTTGCTATGCTTAATGCTTGTCACTAGGGCCCGAGTGCCATGATTTCAGATCTGAACCTATTATGTTTTCATGAATATATGTGAGTTCTTGATCCTATCTTGCAAGTCTATAGTCACCTACTATGTGTTATGATCTGGCAACCCCGAAGTGACAATAATCAGGACCACTTCCGGTGATGACCGTAGTTTGAGGAGTTCATGTATTCACTATGTGTTAATGCTTTGGTCAGGTACTCTATTAAAAGGAGGCCTTAATATCCCTTAGTTTCCGCCAGGACACCGCTGCCACGGGAGGGTAGGACAAAAGATGTCATGCAAGTTCTTTTCCATAAGCACGTATGACTATATTCGGAATACATGCCTACATTACATTGATGTATAGGAGCTAGTTCTGTGTCACCCTAGGTTATGACTGTTACATGATGAACTGCATCCGGCGTAATTCTCTATCACCGATCCATTGCCTACGAGCTTTCTATATATTTTTCTTCCCTTATTTACTTTTCCGTTGCTATTGTTATCATCACTACAAAATACCAAAAACATTACTTTTGCTACTATTACTTTTGCTATCGTTACCACTACTATCATATTACTTTGCTACTAAATACTTTGCTGCAGATATGAAGTTTCCAGGTGTGGTTGAATCGACAACTCAGCTGCTAATACTTGAGGATATTCTTTGGCTCCCCTTGTGTCGAATCAATAAATTTGGGTTGAATACTCTACCCTCGAAAATTGTTGCGATCCCTATACTTGTGGGTTATCAAGACTATTTTCTGGCGCCGCTGCCGGGGAGCATAGCTCTATTCTTTGAGTCACTTGGGATTTATATGTACTTATCATTATGAAGAACTTGAGAGATCCAAAAACCAAGATTTATCCCTCAACTACGAGGGGAGGTAAGGAACTGCCATCTAGCTCTGCACTTGATTCACCTTCTGTTTTGAGTAAGCTTGCGACACCTAAACCTACTTCTGCTATTGATTCTGATATGTCGCATATTATTGATGAAGCCACTTCTGCTATGCATGATACTTATGATGAAACTACTTCTATGCTTGATACAACTGTGCCACTTGGTGAATTTCTTGATGAACAACTTGCTAGTGCTAGAGAGAATGAAATTATTGAAACTGATAATACTGATAAAGTGATTATGAAGGCTCTCCTAATAAATATGAATTACCTGTTGTGCCAGAGGGCTATGTTGTGGATGAAGAAACTAAAAGAGACTTTCTTGCTTGCAGTGATAGAAGTGATCTTAGGAAATTATTAGCTAAGCTTAAACAAAAAACTCTGAATGCTAGAATGAAATATGATCCTGCTTATGCTACTTCACCTATCTTTGTTACTGATAAGGATTATGAATTCTATATTGATCTTGATATTATTACTTTGGTTGAATCTGATCCTTTTTACGGCTATGAATCTGAAACTGCTGTGGCACATCTTACTAAATTAAATGATATAGCCACCCTATTCACTAATGATGAGAGAACTTGCTACTTTTATATCCTTAAAATATTTCCGTTCTCATTAAAGGGTAATGCTAAGATATGGTTAAATTCTCTTGATCCTGGTTGTGTGCGTAGTCCCTAGGATATGATTTATTACTTCTCTGCTAAATATTTCCCTGCTCATAAGAAACAAGCTGCCTTAATGGATATATATTCAATTTCGTGCAAATTGAAGAAGAGAGTCTCCCACAAGCTTGGGGGAGGCTTCTCCAGTTACTTAATGCTTTGCCTGATCATCCTCTTAAGAAAAATGAAATACTTGATATCTTTTATAATGGACTAACCGATGCTTCCAGAGATTACCTGGTTAGTTGTGATGGTTCTGTTTTCAGGGAAAGAACACTAGATGAAGCTGAAATTCTATTGAATAATATGTTGACAAATTAAAATAATTGGACACTACCTGAGCCAGCTCCTAAGCCTATTCCTAAACCAACTCCGAAGAAAAGGGGTGTTCTATCTCCCAGTCCTTAAGATATGCAAGAGGCAAAGAAATCCATGAAAGAAAAGGGTATTAAAGCTGAAGATGTTAAGAATTTACCTCCTATTGAAGAAGTACATGGTCTTAATTTACCGCATGTTGAATAAATATATGGTTTTAATCCATCACCTATTGAATAACACATGGTCTTGATAACCCGACACATGTAGTGAAGGTAAATTCTCTCTATAGATATGCTAAAGCTGAAATCCCATTTACTAAGTTTGCTAGCCCATTCTTAGATGAGTTTGATAAATTTATGGTTAAGCAAGAAGACTTCAATGCTTATTTTGGTAGAGAATTAAAATGCAGTGTTGATATGCTTGAACACTTGGGTGATTATATGGCTAATGTCAAAGGTGAACTTAAACTTCTTAGTAAACATGCTTCTATGGTTACCACTCAAGTAGAACAAGTACTTAAAGCTCAAAATGATTTGCTCAATGAATTGAATAGTAAGCAAAATGATAATGCTGTTAGAGTTATGACTAGAGGTGGTAAAATGACTCAGGAACCTTTGTATCCTGAAGGCCATCCTAAGAGAATTGAGCAAGATTCTCAGAGAAATAATATAGATGCACCTAGTCCTTCTAAAAGGAAGAAAAAGAAAATTGATAGGACTTTGCATGCTTCTAGTGAACCTATTGCTGAAACACCTGAGAATCCAAATGATATTTCTATTTCTGATGCTGAAACACAATCTGATAATGAACATGAAACTAGTGATAATGTAAATGATAATGTTCATGTTAATGCTCAACCTAGTAATGATAATGATATAGAAATTGAACCTGCTGTTGATCTTGATAACCCACAATCAAAGAATCAATGTTATGATAAGAAAGACTTTGTTGCTAGGAAACACGGTAAGTGAGGGAGTCCTGGATTAGGGGGTATCCGGACAGCCGGACTATATCCTTTGGCCGGACTATTGGACTATGAAGATACAAGATTGAAGACTTCGTCCCGTGTCCGGATGGGACTCTCCTTGGCGTGGAAGGCAAGCTTGGTAATACGGATTTGTAGATCTCCTTCCTTGTAACCGACTCTGTGTAACCCTAGCCCCCTCCAGTGTCTATATAAACCGGAGGGTTTTAGTCCGTAGGACAACATACAATCATACCATAGGCTAGCTTCTAGGGTTTAGCCTCTTCGATCTCGTGGTAGATCAACTCTTGTACTACTCATATTATCAAGAATAATCAAGCAGGACGTAGGGTTTTACCTCCATCAAGAGGGCCCGAACCTGGGTAAAACACCGTGTCCCCTGACTCCTGTTACCATCCACCTTAGACGCACAGTTCGGGATCCCATACCCGAGATCCACCGGTTTTGACACCGACATTGGTGCTTTCATTGAGAGTTCCTCGGTGTCGTCATCATTAGGCTTGATGGCTCCTTCGATCATCTATAGCGATGCAGTCCAGGGTGAGACTTTTCTCCCCGGACAGATCTTTGTATTCGGTGGCTTCGCACTACGGGCCAACTTGCTTGGCCATCTGGAGCAGATCGAGACTTATGCCCCTGGCCACAAGGTCAGGTTTGGAAGCTTAAATTACACGGCCGACATCCGCGGAGACTTGATCTTCGACGGATTCGAGCCCCTGCCGAGTACGCTGCACGGTCACGATGAGCATGATTTAGCTCTACTGCCGGACAGTGTGCAGGGGATCGCACCGGCAACCGCCCCGACCCTCAATTCGGAGCCGATTGCACCATCCACGTACGAGGGGATAGATCCCGCCACGGAGGCCGCATTCTCAGCGGCGATCAAGCCGAGTATCGACCTTACCCTTCACGAGAGCCGTGATGCCAAATTGCCAGATTCTTCCCTGGCCACGGACTCCGAACTGCCTGCGCCCGTGCCTGTCGAATCCGACTGGGCGCCGATCATGGAGTTCACCTCCGCGGATATCTTTCGGCACTCGCCCTTCAGCGACATGCTGGACTCATGAAGGTCTCTCTCCCTGTCAGAAGAGTCCTAGCCGAACTATGTTCGGTAGGATTGGGATGCGGATGACGAAGAAATTCGCCACGCACCCACCACCCACTTAGTAGCCACTGTCGACAATTTGACCGACATGCTCGACTTCGACTCCGAAGACATCGACGGTATGGACGACGATGCGGGAGACGAAGAGGAACCATTGCCCACAGGGCACTGGATAGCCACCTCATCATATGATATATACATGGTGGACACACCCAAAGAAGGCAATGGCGACATGACAGCGGAGGATGACCCCTCCAAGAAGCAACCCAAGCGCCGACGTCAGCGGCGCCGCTCTAAGTCTCGCCAAAGCAAAAGCGGTGACACCGGCACATAACTTAATAGCACTCCGGACAGTGCCGAAGATGACAACAATCCCCTCCAGCAAGATTTAGAGCAGGAGGATGGAGAAGCCAGCCCTCCCGAGAGAGCAGCAAATGGAGAGGCGGGGGACGATAATTACATGCCTCCCTCCGAAGATGAGGCAAGCCTCAACAATGAAGAATTTGTCGTGCCGGAGGATCCCGCCGAGCAAGAGCGCTTCAAGTGCTGGCTTATAGCCACGGCAAATAGCCTTAAGAAAAAGCAGCAGCAGCTTCAAGTTGATCAAGATTTGCTAGCTGACAGATGGACTGAAGTCCTTGCGGCCGAGGAATATGAACTCGAACGGCCCTCCAAGAGTTACCCAAAGCGCAGGTTGCTACCCCGACTGGAGGAGGAAGCCTTAAAACCTACATCTCCAGCATATGACGCGGCTGATCGGCCACCTCGTGGCCGCGACAGAGAGGCATTTCAGCCAAAAACTCAGCCCGCACCCCGACGCCACTCAAATAAAAATGACAAGGCACGGGGACTCACGCTAGGCCTGCGAGATGTATTGGAGGACAAAGCAAAATACGCAAGATCGATCTACGGATCACGAGGGCGTGCCACTATGCGAGATCGATCTACGGATACAGTAAAAGTAAATCCGGCCAGGCCGAACACAGCGGACAAGACTCATTCAAGCTGCGTCGCGACATAGCCCACTACAGAGGCGCCGCACACCCCATATGCTTCACAGACGAAGTACTGGATCACCAAATCCCACAGGGTTTCAAACCCGTAAATATCGAATCATACGACAGCACAACAGATCCTGCGGTATGGATCGAAGACTTCCTCCTGCACATCCACATGGCCCGCGGTGACGATCTACACGCCATCAAATTCCTCCCACTCAAGCTCAAAGGACTAGCTCGGCATTGGCTCAACAGCCTACCAGCAGAATCCATCGGCTGTTCGGAAGATCTGGAAGCCGCATTCCTCAACAACTTCTAGTGCACTTATGTGTGACCACCAGATGCCGATGCCTTGAGCCACATAATTCAGCAGCTAGAGGAATCGGCCAGGAAATTCTGGACACGGTTCCTGACAAAGAAAAATCAAATCATTGATTGTCCGGATGCAGAGGCCCTAGCAGCTTTTAAGCACAACATCCGCAACAAGTGGCTTGCCCGGCACCTTGGCCAGGAAAAGCCGAAATCTATGGTAGCCCTCACGACACTCATGACCCGCTTTTGCGCGGGAGAAGACAGCTGGCTGGCTCGCAGCAATAACATATCAAAGAACCATGGTACTTTAGATACCAAGGATAGCAATGGCAGGTCACGTCGCAACAATCATAAGCACTGCGTCAATAGCGACAATAACGAGGATACGACAGTCAATGCCAGATTCAGAGGCTCTAAACTCGGTCATCAGAAAAAGCCATTCAAAAGAAGCACTCCGGGCCCATCCAGTTTGGACCGTATACTCGATCGCTCATGCGAAATACATGGCACCCCCAACAAGCCAGCTAACCACACCAACAGGGAATGTTGGGTGTTCAAGCAGGCCAAAAAATTAAACGCTGAAAACAAAGATAAGGGGCTACATAGCGATGACGAGGAAGAGCCCGGTAGCCGAACACCGGAGGATAGAAGAGGTTCCCCCCACAAGTGCGGACGGTGAACATGATATACGCAACCCACATCCCCAAGAGGGAGCGGAAGCGTGCGTTAAGGGATGTATATGCGCTGGAGCCAGTCGCCCCAAAGTTCAACCCATGATCCTCCTGTCCGATCACCTTCGATCGCAGGGACCATCCCACTAGTATCCATCATGGCGGATTCGCCGCACTGGTCCTAGACCCAATCATCGACGGATTTCACCTCAATCGAGTCCTTATGGACGGCGGCAACAGCCTGAACTTGCTTTATCAGGACACAGTGCGCAAAATGGGTATATACCCCTCAAGGATCAAGCCCACAAAAACGACCTTTAAAGGCGTCATACCAGGTGTAGAGGCCCATTGCACAGGCTCAGTCACACTGGAAGTGGTCTTCGGATCCCTGGATAACTTCCGAAGTGAGGAGTTAATCTTCGATATAGTCCCGTTCCGCAGTGGCTATCATGCACTGCTCGGGCGAAACGCATTTGCGAGATTCAACGCGGTACTGGACTATGCATATCTCAAGCTCAAGATGCCAGGACCTTGGGGGGTCATCACATTCAATGGAAACACAGAGCACTCTCTTTGCACGGAGGAGCACAATGCGGCCCTCGCAGTAGAAGTGCAAAGCAGCCTCTTAAGGCTATCCACCAGTTCGGCAATTAAAGACCCGGACACCTTCAAGCGCGCCCGGAGTAATCGGCAACAAGACTGCCTGGCACGTTCCGAGCTCGCATAGCAATGCGACCCCCACCCCGGTTCCAGCCAAACAGCGAAATCCGTGCCATGCGTACATAATTATGCATTGAAAATACCATGGGCACAGTTGGGGAAGGGGCACGACTATGGCACACCCCAAGACGTGGCTCAACCGCACTAGGGGCTTCCCGCTTTGTTATTTTTCTCTCTTTCAGGACTTTAATCTTTGAAGCCCCGTCCGGCAGTATGATTGCTGGACACACGATGCAACAACCAAGGAGGCAGAAAGCTACGTCGCACCACGGAACTACCAGGTGCTCTCTGATAACGAGTGAAATACTTGCTTCAAATACCATTCCTCAGGTTACCCTTAAAGGGGACATGTCAAATAGTCCTACTTTTTGCTTATCGCACTACTTGTATCATTCTGCTTCGACGCACCCTTTTTGAATAAACAATGAAAAGCACTAGACTATTATCGCATTCTCTATTCTTCTTTATATATATATGTGTGTGTTCATTCATGAAATTCAGCACCCGTACACTCTGGTACGGCCAATACGCCAGGGGCCTAAGCGTACCCCATAATACGGCGTGAGAAGTCCAAACACTTTTGACAGTGCGGCACCCCGAACTTATAGCATTAGATGCATCAGCTCCGAATCATGTCTTGGGTCAATAGTTGGGTTTGCCCGGCTCCCATGTTTTGGTACCTTACGTTCCGCTATATCGGCTAAGGTAGCACTGGGAGAACTACTGCGATTGTCCCCTGGTTCATCTGGGCAAGCACCCCAGTAGAGAAAGCTAAAACTGACTGTCATGATAAGGCGAGAGCTGGTCGTTGTTTGAGAGGTCTTGAGTCCCTAAATACTTATGCCGCTTAGAGCGACGAGTCGGCTTTGTCCGGCTTAAGGCGTGTATAGCTCCCCAAATTCGGCCTTCCGAATACTAGGGGCTTCGCCAAAATTTAAAATTGTAGACTTCTATGGCTAAGTGAGAGTGATAGAGCATTATAGTCCGATTGCCTTGTTCGTTGTGCTCAGCACCTCCCTCGAAGGACCCAACAATGGGAAAAGAGTGCTCAGGTTTATCCCGAACACCCCAGCACTCGTGGCATGGGGACAGAAGCCGACGACTGGCCATCTCAGATTTGATAAACAGCCGCACAGAAGCTAATATTTTAAATTCAAACAAGCGTTGCATAGCGCACATGAACAAGTTTTCATAATACAGGATCACACGAGCAAGTTCATTCTAAAATTACATCCTTCGCACACTCGTCCGCCACAAGACGGGCACCCTTCAGGACACCCTCATAATACATTTCGGGGTGGCGATGCTCCTTGCCCTGTGGCGGCCCCTCCTTCACCAGCTTCTCGGCGTCCATCTTAGCCCAGTGCACCTTCGCACGGGCAAAAGCCCGGCATGCACCTTCGATGCAGATGGACCGCTTTATGATTTCCAGTAGTGGGTAGGCATCCACAAGCCGCCTCACCAGGCCGAAGTAGCTGTTGGGAAGGGAGTCGCCAGGCCACATCCGGACTATAAGGCCCCTCATGGCCTGTTCGGCCGCCTTGTGCAGCTTGACCAGTTGCTTCAGCTGGTCGCTCACAGGCATCGGGTGTTCGGTCCCAGTATACTGAGACCAGAACAACTTCTCCGTCGAGCTTCCCTCCTCGGCCTGGTAATACTTTGTGGCATCCAACACGTTGCGGGGAAAATCTGTGAATGCTCCTGGAGAGCTCCAGACTCGGGTAAGTAACAAGTAATTTACTTTCACATGCTTGCTTGGCATATTGAATGCCTTACCCGCCGCTATCTTCCTCATCGCCTCAATCTCCTAGAGGGCCTTTTGGGCTTCAGCCTTGGCATGCTTTGTGCTCTCAAGGGCCGCGACAAGATCGGACTCTCGCGTCTTCGAGTCAAGCTCCAAAGCCTCGTGCTTCTTCACGAGAGCCGGGAGCTCTTGCTGCACCTCGCCCACCCGTGCCTCTTGTTTTTCCCGCTCGGTGCGCTCCTTGGCCGCTTTGTTTTCGGCCTCGGACAGTGCTTGCTTCAGGGTCACCACTTCGGTCGTGGCCCCTAGCACATCCATGATGATCCTATAATTTTGCAACCGCATCTTATATATATATATATATATATATATATATATATATATATATATATATATATATATAGACAAGGCATTACTTACCTTTGTTCTCCTCGAGCTGCCTCTTGGCAAGTCCGAGCTCTTTCTCGGACCGCTCGAGGTTCTGCTTCAGTGCAGCGACCTCCGCAGTCAGTGCGGCAGAGGTCATCAGCGAAGCCTGCATACGCATATACACATACTTATATTAGACTCCTGCAGATATTATTTGATCCTCTATTCGGCTTTTCTTTGCGC
This sequence comes from Triticum dicoccoides, assembly GCF_002162155.2. NCBI lineage: Eukaryota > Viridiplantae > Streptophyta > Magnoliopsida > Poales > Poaceae > Triticum > Triticum dicoccoides. The sequence continues at coordinate 267,815,606 of NC_041382.1, read as the reverse complement.
ACACCAAACAGAGCATCAGGGGCTACTGTCTATGCGGTAATATTTTCCTATATTTTAAATACTTACCTCAAAGCATGTTAGAAGGCTAGCACAGGCTTCACTCAGTCTGCTTTTGGCGGACTGAACCTTCTTGATCACCGCACTTATAATAGTGCGATACTCTTCATCGATGGAAGCACCGCGAAGCGCTCCCAGCAGGTTGTCCAGTGCCTCTAGATGGACAGAGGTCACCGGCACGGGCGGTTTGCCCCTCTTGGAAGGGGGCCGCCTGCCGGAGACCGGAACCACTGGAGGTTCCGGCGCAGCGTTCGGTTGTGGGCCGAACTTGGAGCCCTTGGGAGTCTTGCTCCCTTCGCGCCTGGAGTCCGGAAGTTCGCCTTGAGGCACTTCCGGGACTACCTGCCCCTGGCTCGGTGTCCCTTGAGACAATACCTCGGCATTGTCCATAGGGAAAGGAGAGGAGGCGGTTGGAAGTGTATCACTATTCATGTCCGACGAGTCCAAGGAACCGTCCGACGAGGATATGTCGATACGGGCTCGGGGCGGACTGCATTAATCATATTTTACGTTAGGAGAAGCAGTGCAACAAAGGTATGCTATGAGTTACTCCGGTATCCGAATACTTACGACTTTGCTAGGGGCTTGGCCCTGAGTAGCCACTCGTCTTCACCGTCAGCGGCGGCGGTGGAACAGTCCGGAAGGAGAGTCCTTCCCTTCTTGGACCCTTCGGCCTCCCCGGTTGGGGCGGCCTTCCTTTTCTTGTCTCCCCCGGCTGGAGGGGGAGAATCTTCATCTTCCTCCTCCTCGTTTTCACGGGAGGAGCGCGTCTCAGAGTTATCGGACGATGTGTTCTTCTTGGTCTTCTCCGGCACCTCATAAGGAGCCAGAGTCCGCATCTCCGTCAGGAGAGCGTCTGCAGGGTCTTCGGGCAGAGGGGCCGGACAGTTAATTGATACGTCCATTTTGCATCATGCTTTTATATCGATATTTATCGCATTATGGACTGTTATTTCACTTTATGTCACAATACTTATGGCTATTCTCTCTTATTTTACAAGGTTTACATAAGGAGGGAGAATGCCGGCAGCTGGAATTCTGGGCTGGAAAAGGAGCAAATATTAGAGACCTATTCTGCGCAACTCCAAAAGTCCTGAAACTCCACGGAACATCTTAAAATAAATAAAGAAAAATCCTTGCCAAAGATGAAGGCCAGGGGGCCCACACCCTGCTCACGAGGGTGGCCCCCCCCTAGGGCGCGCCCCCTACCTCGTGGGCCCCCTGGTGGCTCTCCGACGTCTATCTTCTCATATATGAAGTCTTTCGATGAGAAAAAATAGGAAGGAACTTTTCGGGACGAGACTCCGCCTCCACGAGAAGGAACCATCGTCATCACCAATGCTCCTCTCATCAGGAGAGGGCAATCTCCATCAACATCTTCACCAGCACCATCTCATCTCCAAACACTAGCTCATCTCTTGTACCCAATTCTTGTCTCAAAGTCCGGGATTGGTGCTAGTAGGTTGCTAGTAGTGTTGATTACTCCTTATAGTTGATGCTAGTTGGTTTATTTGGTGGAAGATCATATGTTCAGATCCTATATGCATATTATTACCCCTCTGATTATGAACATGAATATGCTTTGTGAGTAATTACGTTTGTTCCTGAGGACAAGGGAGAAGTCTTGCTATGAGTAGTCATGTGAATTTGGTATTCGTTTGATATTTTGATAAGATGTATGTTGTCTAGCCTCTAGTGGTGTTATATGAACATCGACTACATAACACTTCACCATTATTTGGGCCTAGAGGAAGGCATTGGGAAGTAATAAGTAGATGATGGGTTGCTAGAGTGACAAAAGCTTAAACCCTAGTTTATGTGTTGCTTCATAAGGGGCTGATTTGGATCCACATGTTTCATGCTATGGTTAGGTTAACCTTAATACTTTTGTTGTAGTTGCGGATGCTTGCAATAGAGGTTAATCATAAGTGGGATTCTTGTTCAAGTAAGAACAGCACCCAAGCACCAGTCCACCCACATATCAAATTATCAAAGTATCGAACGCGAATCATATGAACGTGATGAAAACTAGCTTGACGATATTCCCATGTGTCCTCGGGAGCGCTTTTCCTATTATAAGAGTTTGTTCCGGCTTGTCCTTTGCTACAAAAAGGATTGGGCCACCTTGCTGCACTTTATTTACTTTTGTTACTTGTTGCTCGTTACAACCTATCTTATCACAAAACTATCTGTTACCACTTATTTCAGTACTTGCAGAGAATACCTTGCTGAAAACCGCTTATCATTTCCTTCTGCTCCTCGTTGGGTTCGACACTCTTACTTATCGAAAGGACTACGATAGATCCCCTATACTTGTGGGTCATCAAGACTCTTTTCAGGAGCCATTGCCGGGGAGTGTAGCGCCTTTGGTAGGTGGAATTTTGTAAGGAAAAAATTTATATAGTGTGCTGAAATTTATTGTCACTTGTTACTATGGAAAGTAATTCTCTGAGGGGCTTGTTCGGGGTATCTTCACCCCATCCAGTAGAGAAAAGAGTTTCTCCTCAACCTACTGAACCTATTGAAAATGAAACTCCTTTTGAATTTCCTTCGGGTATGATGGAAAAACTGCTAGCTAACCCTTTTTACAGGAGATGGAACAAAGCATCCTGATGAGCACTTAATATATGTGGATGAAGTTTGTGGATTATTTAAGCTTGCAGGTATACCTGATGATGTTGCTAAGAAGAAGGTCTTCCCTTTATCTTTGAAGGGAGGCGCATTGCTATGGTATTGGCTATGTGATGATATGAGATCATGGGACTATAAAAGATTGAAGCTGGAATTTCATCGAAAGTATTACCCTATGCATCTTGTTCATCGTGATTGCAATTATATATATAATTTCTAGCCTCACGAAGGAGAAAGCATCGGTCAAGCTTGGGGAGGCTTAAATCAATGTTATATTCATGCCCCAATCATGAGCTCTCAAGAGAAATGATTATTCAAAATTTATATGCTCGGCTTTCTGATAACAATTGCACCATGCTTGATACTTCTTGTGCTGGCTCTTTTATGCTGAAGACTATTGAATTCAGATGGAATTTATTGGATAGAATTAAATGCAACTCTCAAGATTGGGACCTCGAGAAGGTAAGGAGTCAGGTATGACACCTAAGTTTGATTGTGTTAATTCTTTTATGGATACCGATATTTTCCGTAAGTTTAGCACTAAATATGGACTTGACTCTGAGATAGTAGCTTCTTTCTGTGAATCTTTTGCTACTTATGTTGATCTCCCTAAGGAGAAGTGGTTTAAATATCATCCTCCCATAGAATAAAAAGTAGTTGCACCTATTAAAGTTGAAGAAAAGACTGTCACTTATAATGATCCTATTGTTCCTACTTCTTATATTGAGAAACCACCTTTCCCTGTTAGAATAAAGGATCATGCTAAAGCTTCAACTGTTGTTCGTAAAAGAAATATTTGAACTTATACACCTCCTGAGCAAGTTAAAGTAGAACCTAATATTGCTATTGTTAAAGATCTCTTGTCTGATAATATTGATGGGCATGTTATTCAGTTCGAAGGTGAAACTGCTAGAATTGCTAAACCTTGTGATATAGATAAACATAGACCTGTGGTAGGCATGCCTGTTATTTCTGTCAAAATAGGAGATCATTGTTATCATGGCTTATGTGATATGGGTGCTAGTGCTAGTACAATACCTATTGACTTATACAAAGAAATTATGCATGACATTGCACCTATTGACTTATACAAAGAAATTATGCATGACTTAGTTCAATACTATTGCACCAATTGGAATTGTTAGAGATGTTGAAGTCTTGTGTGGGAAAACTAAATATCCTGTTGATTATCTTGTTCTTGGTTCCCCACAAGATAGTTTTTGTCCCATTTTATTTGGTAGACCCTTCTTAAATACTGTTAATGCTACCATAGATTGGACAAAGAATGTTGTTACTATTGGCTTGGATGATATGGTTCATGAGTTTAATTTCTATAAATTTAGTAAACAACGTCGTGAGGAATAATTACCTAGTAAGGATGAAATTATTGGTCTTGCTTCTATTGCCGTACCTCCTTGTGATCCTTTAGAACATTATTTGCTAGACCATGAAAATGATATGTTCATGAATGAAAGAAGGGAAATAGATGAAGTATTCTTTAAACAGGAACCTATTCTGCAACATAATTTGCCTGCTGAAATTTTAGGGGATCCTCCTCCACCCAAGGGTGATCCCGTGTTTGAGCTTAAACCTTTGCCTAATAATCTTAAATATGCTTATCTTGATGAAAAGAAGATATATCCTGTTATTATTAGTGCTAAACTTTCAGAGCATGAAGAAGAAAGATTATTGAAAACTCTGAAGAAGCATCGTGCTGCTATTGGATATACTCTTGGTGATCTTAAGGGCATTAGTCCCACTCTATGTCAACATAAAATAAATTTGGAAGCAGATGTCAAACCAGTTTGTGATCCTCAACGACGTCTGAATCCTAAAATGAAATAAGTGGTAAGAAAAGAAATACTAAAGCTTCTGGCGGCAGGTATAATCTATCCCGTTGCTGATAGTGAGTGGGTAAGTCCTGTCCATTGTGTCCCTAAGAATGGAGGTATTACTGTTGTTCCTAATGATAAAGATGAATTGATTCCACAAAGAATTATCACAGGTTATATGATGGTAATTGATTTCCGCAAATTAAATAAAGCTACTAAGAAAGATCATTACCCCTTACCTTTTATTGATAAAATGCTAGAAAGATTATGCAAACATACACACTATTGCTTTCTAGATGGTTATTCTGGTTTCTCTCAAATACCTGTGTCGGCTAGAGATCAATCAAAGACTACTTTTACATGCCCTTTTGGTACTTTTTCTTATAGACATATGCCTTTTGGTTTGTGTAATGCACCTGCTACCTTTCAAAGATGCATGATGGCTATATTCTCTGACTTTTGTGAAAAGATTTGTGAGGTTTTCATGGACGACTTTTCCGTCTATAGTTCCTCTTTTGATGATTCCTTGAGAAATCTTGATCGAGTTTTGCAGAGATGTGAAGAAACTAATCTTGTCTTGAATTGAGAAAAGTGCCACTTTATGGTTAATGAAGGTATTGTCTTGGGGCACAAAGTTTCTGAAAGAGGTATTGAAGTTAACAAAGCCAAGGTTGATGCTATTGAAAAGATGCCATGTCGCAAGGACATCAAAGGTATAAGAAGTTTCCTTTGTCACGCTGGATTTTATAGGAGGTTCATTAAGGACTTCTCAAAAATTTCTCGGCCTCTGACTAATTTATTGCAAAAAGATATACCATTTGTCTTTGATGATGATTGTGTAGAAGCATTTGAAATACTTAAGAAAGCATTAGTCTCTGCACCTGTTGTTCAGCCACCTGATTGGAATTTACCCTTTGAAATTATGTGTGATGCTAGTGATTATGCTGTAGGTGCTATTCTAGGGCAAAGAGTTGATAAGAAATTAAATGTTATTCATTATGCTAGTAAGACTCTAGACAATGCTCAAAGAAATTATGCTACTACTGAAAAAGGGCTTTTAGCAGTTGTATTTGCTTGTGATAAGTTCAGATCTTATATTGTTGATTCTAAAGTAACTATTCAAACTAATCATGCTGCTATTAAATATCTTATGGAAAAGAAAGATGCTAAACCTAGACTTATTAGATGGGTTCTCTTGTTACAAGAATTTGATTTGCATATTGTTGATAGAAAGGGAGCTGAGAACCCCATTGCAGACAACTTGTCTAGGCTAGAGAATATTCTTGATGACCCACTACCTATTAATGATAGCTTTCCTGACGAACAATTAAATGTTATAAGTACTTCTCATAGTACTCCATGGTATGCTAATTATGCTAATTATATTGTTGCTAAGTTTATAACACCTAGCTTCACATACCAGCAAAAGAAAAAGTTTTTATATGATTTAAGAAATTACTTTTGGGATGACCCACATCTTTATAAAGAAGGAGTAGATGGTGTTATTAGATGTTGTGTACCTGAGCATGAACAGGAACAGATCCTACGCAAGTGTCATTCCGAGGCTTATGGAGGACACCATGCTGGAGATAGAACTTCACATAAGGTATTGCAATCTGGTTTTTATTGGCCTACTCTCTTCAAGGATGCCCGTAAGTTTGTCTTGTCTTGTGATGAATGTCAAAGAATTGGTAATATTAGTAGACGTCAAGAAATGCCTATGAATTATTCACTTGTTATTGAACCATTTGATGTTTGGGGTTTTGATTATATGGGACCTTTTCCTGCCTCTAATGGATACACACATATTTTAGTTGTTGTTGATTACGTTACTAAGTGGGTAGAAGCTATTCCAACTAGTAGTGCTGATCATAACACTTCTATTAAAATGCTTAAGGAAGTACTTTCCCGAGGTTTGGAGTCCCTAGATATTTAATGACTGATGGTGGTTCACACTTTATTCATGGTGCTTTCCGTAAAATGCTTGCTAAATATGATGTTAATCATATAATTGCATCTCCTTATCACCCACAGTCTAGTGGTCAAGTAGAGTTGAGCAATAGAGAGCTCAAATTAATTTTGCAAAAGACTGTTAATAGGTCTAGAAAGAATTGGTCCAAAAAACTTGATGATGCATTATGGGCTTATAGAACTGCATATAAAAATCCTATGGGTATGTCTTCGTATAAAATGGTCTATGGAAAAGCATGTCACTTACCTCTCGAATTAGAACATAAGGCATATTGGGCTATTAAAGAGCTTAATTATGATTTTAAACTTGCCGGTGAGAAGAGGTTATTTGATATTAGCTCACTTGATGAATGGAGAACCCAAGCTTATGAAAACGCCAAGTTGTTTAAAGAAAAAGTTAAAAGATGGCATGACAAAAGGATACAAAAGCGTGAGTTTAATGTAGGTGATTATGTATTGCTATACAACTCTCGTTTAAGATTTTTTGCAGGAAAACTTCTCTCTAAATGGGAAGGCCCCTATGTTATCGAAGAGGTCTATCACTCCGGTGCCATAAAGATCAACAACTTCGAGGGCACAAATCCGAAAGTGGTAAACGGTCAAAGAGTCAAACATTATATCTCAGGTAATCCCATAAATGTTGAAACCAATATTATTGAAACTGTAACCCCGGAGGAATACATAAGAGACACTTTCCGGAACGTTTCAGACTCTGAAAAGGAATATGTATGTGGTACGGTAAGTAAACCGACTCCAAAACTATTTTTAAGGCAATATTTCTCCATTTTGGAATATTTAGAAAAATAGAAAAATAAGTAGCAGTCCGGGAAGGACACAAGGGCCCCATGAGGGTGGTGGACGTGCCCCTACCTCGTGAGCACCTCATGTGCCTTCCGGACTCCGTTTTCTTGCACGATATGTATTTTGGTCGGTAAAAATTCATTATATATTCTCCCGAAGGTTTTGACTCCCGTATCACGCAAATTTCCTCTGTTTTTGTTTTCGAGTTGTTGCTGCTGCAGATTAGAGAAAGATGTCTTCTCAAGAGTCAATCGGGGAGAGCCGGGTATCTAATCCGGCACCGGAACCAAGGGCAAACAGCGACGCTGACCATTTTGGGCCAACAATGGAGGAAGAGATGGAGGCTGACTTGATGGGAGTAGATGCCATGGAGGATCAAGAAGTCACCTCTCGCCTCCGAGCTGGGTTCATGATGGGGCAACTACAGAGCTCAGCTATTCCAAACTTGGTTATCCCTTCTAATGTTAGATTTCTTACCTATGAAAATATGAAGAGGAGTGTCACTTGTTCTCCTGCAGCTATGCAACACCCTTGGGTGCAAGGAGCTTTAGCTCTCACAGGAAAGCTTCGTAAGGAAATAATGGACCTCAAACATCAAGTCAATAAGCTCGAGGAGGAGAGCCGCATCCTGAGGGGAATCATCGCCAAGAATATTACACCGACAACGAAGAAGGAGACATAATCACATGGGTATGGGCACTCCCCTTGGCAACTGCCAAGCTTGGGGGAGGTGCCCCGGTATCGTATCACAATCACAACTCCTATCTTTACCGTTTTTCTTAGTTCAATCCTATTAGTAGTATCTTGATCTAGTAGAATAAAGTTTATGTCACGATCTAGTTTTGAGTTTGCTTTATGATCTCTCTATGTAATCGAGTCCATGAGCTATATATAATAAAGATTAGTGTTGAGTCAAGGGCTTGATTATTTTGCCATGATCTTGGGTGGATAAAAGAAAAGAGAAAAAGAATAAAAAGAAACAAAAAGTTCATATTGATCTTATTGAGAGCAAGGACTTTAGATAGAAAGAGTATGATGATTAAAATTTGTTGGGAGTTGGCAAGCATAGCTTTGGTCATTGTTGCGATTAATAGGAAGTAATAAGGAAAGAGAGGTTTTCACATATAGATATATTATCATTGACATCTTTTATGATTGGGGGCACTCATTAAAATATGACATGCTAAAGAGTTGATGTTGGACAAGGAAGACAACGTAATGAGTTATGTCTTTCTTATATCTGAGATAAAGTATGTTGTCATGGATCCTCTAACTTGTTGAGCTTGCCTTTCCCCCTCATGCTAGCCAAATTCTCAGCACCAAGTAGAAATACTACTTGTGCTTCCAAATACCCTTAAACCAGTTTTGCCATGAGAGTCCACCATATCTACCTATGGATTGAGTAAGATCCTTCAAGTAAGTTGTCATCGGTGCAAAGCAATAAAAATTGCTCTAAATATGTATGATTGATTGGTGTGGGAGAAATAACCTTTATACGATCTTGTGATGTGGAAGTAATAAAAGCGACGGACTGCATAATAAAGGTTCATATCACAAGGGGCAATATAAAGTGACGTTCTTTCGCATTGAGATTTTATGCATCCAACCATAAAAGCGCATGGCAACCTCCGCTTCCCTCTGCGAAGGGCCTATCCTTTATGATTATCTTCTACCTTATGCAAGAGTCATGGTGATCTTCACCTTTTCTTTTTCATTTTATCCTTTGGGAAGCTCAGCATGTTGGAAAGAACATGATATATATATCTAATTGGATGTAGGGGAGCATGAACCATTATTGTTGACATTACCCTTGAGGTAAAAGGTTGCGGGGCAAAACTATAAGCCCCTATCTTTCTCTGTGTCTGATTAAAACTCCGTAACCACAAGAATCGCGTGAGTGTTAGCAATTATGGAGGACTAAATGATAGTTGAGTATATGTACTTGCTTTTTAGCTCTGACATAGACTCTTTCCGATGTTATGATAAATTGCAATTGCTTCAATGACTGAGATTATAGTTTGTCGGAGCCCAGTAAGGTTTATGATTTATACTTTTGCATTGTGAGTAGATCATCACTTGAGCATAAGTAATCATATGACAAAATCTATATATGTTGCTGTTATGAGAATAATCATGATGCCTTCATGTCTGTATTTTATTTTTATCGACGCCTCTACCTCTAAACATGAGGACATATTTATTGTTATCAGACTTTCTCTTGAGGACAAGCGAGGTCTAAGCTTGGGGGACTTGATACGTCCATTTTGCATCATGCTTTTATATTGATATTTATCGCATTATGGACTGTTATTTCATTTTATGTCACAATACTTATGGCTATTCTCTCTTATTTTACAAGGTTTGCATAAGGAGGGAGAATGCCGGCAGCTGGAATTCTGGGCTGGAAAAGGAGCAAATATTAGAGACCTATTCTGCGCAACTCCAAAAGTCCTGAAACTCCACGGAACATCTTAAAACAAATAAAGAAAAATCCTCGCCAAAGATGAAGGCCAGGGGGCCCACACCTTGCTCACGAGGGTGGGGGGCGCCCCCCTACCTCGTGGGCCCCCTAGTGGCTCTCCGAGGTCCATCTTCTCATATATGAAGTCTTTCGATGAGAAAAAAATAGGAAGGAACTTTTCGGGACGAGACTCCGCAGCCACGAGGCGGAACCTTGGCGTATCCAATCTAGAGCTCTGGCAGAGCTGTTCTGCCGGGGATAGTTCCCTCCGGGAGGGGGAAATCATCACCATCATTATCACCAACGCTCCTCTCATCGGGAGAGGGCAATCTCCATCAACATCTTCACCAGCACCATCTCATCTCCAAACTCTAGTTCATCTCTTGTACCCAATTCTTGTCTCAAAGTCCGGGATTGGTGCTAGTAGGTTGCCAGTAGTATTGATTACTCCTTGTAGTTGATGCTAGTTGGTTTATTTGGTGGAAGATCATATGTTGAGATCCTATATGCATATTATTACCCCTCTGATTATGAACATGAATATGCTTTGTGAGTAATTACGTTTGTTCCTGAGGACAAGGGAGAAGTCTTGCTATGAGTAGTCATGTGAATTTGGTATTCGTTTGATATTTGGATAAGATGTATGTTGTCTAGCCTCTAGTGTTGTTATGTGAACGTTGACTACATAACACTTCACCATTATTTGGGCCTAGAGGAAGGCATTGGGAAGTAATATGTAGATGATGGGTTGCTAGAGTGACAGAATCTTAAACCCTAGTTTATGCGTTGCTTCGTAAGGGGCTGATTTGGATCCACATGTTTCATGCTATGGTAAGGTTTACCTTAATACTTTTGTTGTAGTTGCGGATTCTTGCAATAGAGGTTAATCATAAGTGGGATGCTTGTTCAAGTAAGAACAGCACCCAAGCACCAGTACACCCACATATCAAATTATCAAAGTATCGAACGCGAATCATATGAACGTGATGAAAACTAGCTTGACGATATTCCCATGTGTCCTCGGGAGCACTTTTCCTATTAAAAGAGTTTCTTCCGGCTTGTCCTTTGCTACAAAAAGGATCGGGCCACCTTGCTGCACTTTATTTACTTTTGTTACTTGTTGCATGTTACAACCTATCTTATCACAAAACTATCTGTTACCACTTACTTCAGTACTTGCAGAGAATACCTTGCTGAAAACCGCTTATCATTTCCTTCTGCTCCTCATTGGGTTCGACACTCTTACTTATCGAAAGGACTACGATAGATCCCCTATACTTGTGGGTCATCATTAATCTGCTCTGATGTCTCCACCCAGTCCTGTCAAAGGAATGGGAGCTCAGACCCCGCACATGGTTAAGCTATGGGAAATAAATACCCTACCAGATGTACAAAACTTACCGGATTCGCAGGGCGCTTCACGCTTAGCCCGCGGTCCTCAGTAAGAGAAGGGGGGACCTCGATGCCCTTGAACAGCACCTTCCATACGTCCTGATGCATCGTGTCGAAGAGCTCATGTAGAGTCTGGTGCTGGGCCGGGTCGAACTCCCATATGTTGAAAGCCCGTTGTTGACATGGGAGGATCCGGCGGAAGAGCATGACCTGGACTATGTTGACAAGCTTAAGTTTCTTGCTTATCATGTTCCGGATACACTTCTAGAGTCCGTCCAGCTCCACCGATGAGCCCCAGGACAGGCCCTTCTCCTTCCAGGAAGTGAGCCGCGTGGGGATTCCAGATCGAAACTCGGGGGCCGCCACCCAGTTGGTGTCGCGCGGCTCGGTGATGTAGAACTGCCCCGATTGCCACCCCTTTATGGTCTCCACGAAGGAGCCCTCGAGCCATGTAACGTTGGGCATTTTTCCCACCATGGCTCCGCCGCATTCCGCTTGTTGGCCGTCAACCACCTTCGGCTTGATGTTGAAGGTCTTCAGCCACAGGCCGAAGTGGGGCCAGATGCGGAGGAAAGCCTCGCACACGATGGTGAACACCGAGATGTTGAGGATGAAATTCTGGGCCAGATCATGAAAGTCCAGCCCATAATAGAACATAAGGCCGCAGACGAATGGATGGAGGGGAAACCCCAGTCCGCGGACAAAGTGGGGGAGGAAAACCACCCTTTCATGAGGTTCCGGGGTAGGGACAATCTGCCCCGCGGCTGGCAGCCGGTGCGCGATATCCGCGGATAAGTATCTGGCCCCACATAGTTTTTTGATGTGTCCCTCCGTGATGGAGCAGACCATCCACTTGCCTCCTGCTCTGGACATGTTTGGGGAGAGGTGAGGAGGAGGATGTGGACTTGGGCGCTGGAGCTCAAGTGCGCGAAAAAGGATGAGCAAGGAGGAAGAAGGCATGGGTAGAAAAAGGCGAAACCTTATCCCTTTATAAGGGCGGACGAAACTATGTGCCCCCACCAGCCTGGTAAAACTCGCTTATCCCCCAAGCGCCGTAATTGATGGCGTGGTTGGGTTACCCACATCCGTATTGATGGGAATCCTGTAATAAGGGGACACGATCTCTGCTTCGACAAGACGTGCCAAGGAAACTGCCTCGCGAAACACGCTGAGATAGGTTGTGAAAAACGATTGGAATAATGACCTGGCTGTGGTATGATGCCACGCTACGGGGTACGTGTGACACTCTAAAATTTTTATTTGGTTTTTATCAAAAATTTTGTGGTTTTTGAGGAGAGGCCTTTTTAAAATCTTTTTTTTGTTTTTCAGAAAAACCTTCCACTTAAAAACTTCCTTTGCCTTGGCAAGGATTTTATTTTTTTTCAAACCTTGGTGTTTGATCTTTTGAAACTTCTTCTCTGTTGGTTCTCTCAAATTTAATTTTTGAGTTTAAATTATATTTCTTTTAAAATAAAGCTCTATGAAAATTTGGGATTTCCATATCTTGGAACCATCCTTGACTTGGCATTCTTGCCCATGTGATAAAACCTCTCCAAAACCTCCCCTACACCTTGTGATCAACCCAAGTTCTCTGTCCCAACTAATCCAAACAAGTTTTGGATTTTATTCTAATTATTTTTCCCTCTCAAATCAATTCTGAAAATTATTTGGAGCCTTAGTGATTTTCAAAGCAAGTACTCTTTTTCATTTGAGTTTTGACCTCACACCAACTCCCCTGGATAGTCCTTTGTACCCACAACTCAGAACCATCTTGATCCACTCCTTCTCTTTTCAACTTTTTCAAAATTCAGTCTCTGCAAGTTTGGACCAGATTTGCCAAATTTGATGAAATTCATATCTACACTCCCCCAAAAATTCCACCAAAATTCAGGCAACCTATTTGAGCAATGAGAAGCCACTCCACCAAGTATCAGCTCAAGGAAAAATCACCAGAGGCCAATTTCATTCTGTCGAACACCTTGCAAGCACTGCTGCTGTTCAAAATTCAGAAACATTCAGAGTTTAGTGTTGATCTTCGACAGAGTTTCAGTCACGCGGCCACAGTGCACTTGGCGCGTTGCACGCGGCTCTTTCTCCCTGGCCAGCACCCCCGCACGCGCGCTTGGCGTCTTCCCGGCGTCGGTGGCGCCCCTGGCCGCCCGCGCCGGCATGTCTTGCGGCGGCCGAGACCCCGTTACAGCCGTCAGAGGGCAAGAACGGCGGCTCAACGCCGTTCCGCGCCGCCCATCGCCCCCTGGCTCTCCGCGTGGCCTCATGCACGCCAGCGCACGCCCGTGCACCGCCACCGCGACCGGCAAGCACAGGACGCGCTCCCTGCCGCCGACGGGCCCGCGCCGCCCCGTTCTGTCGAACTCCCTCCTAAGCACCAATCTCCAGCTCGATTAGCACCAAAACGGACCCAGTAGACTCCCACGACGGCGCTCGACTCCCTAATCACCCCCGACCGAGCACTGCGCCGCCGTAATCGCTCGCCGGAGACCCCGTTCACGGCAACCGCCTCGGGCCGCCTATAAAAAGGGCCCCCGAGCTCAACCTCGTGCACGCCTCATCCCCACACCTCACCAGCGCCACGCCAGGCCACTCGGAGGACCTCGAGGAGGTCTCCTCCCCCAGCTCCGGCCGCCCCGATCCGCCTCGGCCTCCACCTCGATTCACTCCGGTGAGGCCCTCTCCGGCGCCCAAACCCCGTCCGTTACCCTCTCTAGCTACCAGGAGCCTAACCCCCTCTTCAATTTAACCCTTGCAGCCCTCTCCGACGAGCCCCTCGACCACCCGAGCCGCCGTCCGCCGGAGCAAAGCTCGCCGTCGACGTGGTGCTTGCCGACCGCCTCCACCACCATCAACCAACGCGGAAGGGTGCCCTGAGCACGGAGGTACCCTCCGATCTCTCTGCCTCGCCGTGGATCGCCGCCGGCGACCACCGCGGCTCTCGGGCACCGGCGAACTCTGCCGCCCCGTTTGAACATTTGAACCTGACGAGTGGGACCCCACCGTCAGCCTCTCTGCCCTTTCTATCGAACCGTTTTCTGGAAGCGCCTTCTGGCAAATACGTCTTTCCTCTGGGCTGGCGTAGTCGCTACCGAAGCGCTTTCTGTTTTTATAAACTAGCCCCTAGAAAACTTATGTTTCATTACAGATGAGTCCCTGGACAAAAACCTTTATAACTTTTAAACAGAAAAGTATTTTTGATTGATTCTTCTTCTGTTCTCTTTAAAATTTTGTCTAGCTTTTTATCAGATTTATTTGAAATTTTTGTTGAAGTACTTTCTGTGCACTCCTTGGTATTTACGATAGCGCATATATTTTCTTTATACCGTAGATACCGAAGGAGGTGATGGAGCCGTGAACTTCACCGAGCTAGGCTCCGACTACTCTGAACCAGGCAAGCATGTTTGAACTTTTGATATGATGAGTGTCTTGGCATGTTTTGCATTTAGTTAGTTTCATGGCATGTTGATAAGCATATCGATGAATGTCATTTTATGCGATAATGAGGTATGTGAGTTCGATGATCCATAAGTGGATGGATGTGAGTATGAATGGCCATGTGTTGGCTTGAGGATGGGTGAGATGGCAGTGTTGTGGCATGCCAGTCTCATGCCGGACTATGTGACTTCAGCGTCAAACCGGATCGGTCCAGTTCCTTTCATTTCCTTCCCTGTACTACCACATGTTTTCCGCTAGGAATATGGTTTAGTAAGTTGCAAACCGCTTTTCTGGTACACACCAAAAGGAGAGGCCGTGATGATGGTTCCATGGCCCTAGATTAAAGCCAGTCATCCGGTCAGGGGGCATGGGTGTTTCCGGTTGGGACCGAGAGGGGGGGCACCCCTTAGAGCGCGCGTATATAAATTTGATCCCATGCTATTCGAGATTGTGATCTCCCCGTCTCAAAAGTTTTTCTTGGACGATGTCTAGGGTGATTCCTAGCATCGAGAGGTATGATGGGTGTGTACTGGTTAGCTGTGTTTTCTTCCGAAATACCGTAAACGGAACTAGTCCTTCGCGACTACGGAAATCCGTTGGCTGTGGGAATAATTTTGTACAAACTCTGCAGAGTCATATATCCCTCCAAATCATCTATTCTATGTCCAAATTCGTATTATCTTGTCCTAACAATGACAGTGTTGATGACAGAGACTCCGGTGTTTCGCATGAGTGATAATTCCGGTTAAATGATATTCCTGTGGATGGACTAACCCATTTATTCTGATGAATTAAAAGTTTATTATGATTATTATTTATCTGCCCATAAAAGCCCTTTCTGTGATGTCGCCCCGACGTCCGAATGTGGCATTTCTTTTCAAGCCCTTTCTGTGATGTCGCCCCGACGTCCGACTGTGGCATTTCTTTTCAAGCCCTTTCTGTGATGTCGCCCCGACGTCCGACTGTGGCATTTCTTTTCAAGCCCTTTCTGTGATGTCGCCCCAACGTCCGACTGTGGCATT
>NC_041382.1:267743260-267799740 GCF_002162155.2 Triticum dicoccoides | reverse complement strand
TTCAAGCCCTTTCTGTGATGTCGCCCTGACGTCCGACTGTAGCATTTCTTTTCAAGCCCTTTCTGTGATGTCGCCCCGACGTCCGACTGTGGCATTTCTTTTCAAGCCCTTTCTGTGATGTCGCCCAGACGTCCGACTGTGGCATTTCTTTTAAAGCCCTTTCTGTGACGTCGCCCCGACGTCCGACTGAGGTATTCCTTTTTAAGCCCTTTATGTGGTGTCGCTAAGACGCCCGACTGTGGCATCTTTTTCCTTATATTTATTTGTTCACCTTTCGAGGCGTCGCTTCAGACCCCCGATCGGTAATTATTTATGTTCTGTTGGGATTTCAGGCGGACTACCGCCGTTTCCCTTTTACTTACCTTGTTATGATAATTTTGAATGTACATTGGTGAATTTATTCATGACGCATCCATGCATGCATTTGTTATATCTTACGTCCGAACTATCTTGCGAGTACTTTCAAAGTACTCACTGGCTTGTTGATTTGGCCAGATGCTGACGAAGGCGATTGCATGGATGAAGATTTCGATAGCAAGTCCGACACTTAGAGGAGTCCTAGTCAGTCTCGTGCGACCCTAGATTTGGTCACTGTTTTATATCCGCTTCCGCTACCAAATAAATTCATCGAGCCTCACCTCGACGCTCGATGAGATGATAGACTTAGAGTCTTGTATTTCTCTCCCCGCTGTGTTTTTCCACCACCGCCCTATCTTCGAGTTAGTAGCATGTCTCCACACCACTGTGTCATGTCCGCCATTATGTATAATTATTGGCGTGCTTGTAATAATTTGGTTGAGAAACCGCAGTTCGACCCTGTAATATATTTTATGCTACTGGCTTATTGTATCAAGAAATTGTCTACCAGTGAGGAGGATTTCTCTCATACTGGATTCAAAAGATTGGTTTCTCAATAAATATTTTTATTGGAAAACCGGTCGTGACAGTACGTCAGCAGATCAGATTTGTGGAAATATTATTCACTCTACGGTGGTATGTGGAACTTGTTTTGCAGAGCCAGACATGATCCTCGTGTTCAAAATCTTCTATCAAGTATTCGAAGGAGGAACCTGCCTTGCAAAGCCGAAGACAATCTGCGCTCCAGACTCATTGTCCTTGAAGCCTGGTTCAAGGGCTATTGAGGGAGTCCTGGATTAGGGGGTATCCGGACAGCCGGACTATATCCTTTGGCCGGACTATTGGACTATGAAGATACAAGATTGAAGACTTCGTCCCGTGTCCGGATGGGACTCTCCTTGGCATGGAAGGCAAGCTTGGTAATACGGATATGTAGATCTCCTTCCTTGTAACCGACTCTGTGTAATCCTAGCCCCCTCCGGTGTCTATATAAACCGGAGGGTTTTAGTTCGTAGGACAACATACAATCATACCATAGGCTAGCTTCTAGGGTTTAGCCTCTCTAATCTCGTGGTAGATCAACTCTTGTAATACTCATATAATCAAGAACAATCAAGCAGGACGTAGGGTATTACCTCTATCAAGAGGGCCTGAACCTGGGTAAAACATCGTGTCCCCTGCCTCCTGTTACCATCTGCCTTAGACGCACAGTTCGGGACCCCCTACCCGAGATCCGCCGGTTTTGACACCGACAGTAAGGAAAGAGAGCCTTGGGTTCAAAAACCCATGCCTTTTCCTCCCAAACCATCCAAGAAAAAGGATGATGAGGATTTTCAGCGCTTTGCTGAAATGATTAGACCTATCTTTTTGCGTATGCGATTAACTGATATGCTCAAAATGAATCCTTATGCTAAGTATATGAAAGATATTGTTACTAATAAAAGAAAGATACCGGAAGCTGCAATTTTTGAATAAGTTGACACCTACTGAAATATCTTTGCAAATGGCTGATAAATCAACTGCTATACCTGTCGGTATTTGTGAGGATGTGCCTGTTGTGGTTGCTAACGTTACTATTTTAACGAACTTTGTTATTCTTGATATTCCCAAGGACGATAGTATGTCCATTATTCTTGGAAGACCCTTTTTGAATACTGCAGGGGCTGTTATTGATTGCACCAAAGGCAATATCACTTTTCATGTTAATGGTAATGAGCATACGGTACACTTTCCTATGAAACGGCCTCAAGTCCACAGTATCAATTCTATTGGAAAAATTCCATCGATTATTTTTGGAGGTTTTGAATTTCCTCTTCCTATTGTCAAGAAGAAATATGATATTATTATTGTTGGGGATGTGCATATGCCCGTTGAGGTAACCTAATGTTATTCAAAAATTCTCCGGTTCCATGTTATTCCGAATGAGTTTGTTAACAAGACTTGATCAACCTTGTTAATGTATTCCTTTTGATGATCATGAGATGGATGAATTTAGAAAACACAACTCTCTGTACCCTCTTTCTACTTTCTGTTATTTATATTAAATAAAGCAAAAATAGTAATTTCTTCCTGTTTTCTGATTATCCGTGCAATATAAAAATACCCCGAAAATAAAAGTTCTCCAAATGCCCTGAAATTTAAATATGATTTTTTCTGCAATATTTGAGAATATTTGGCACTGAGAACATAGCAGGGGGGCATCCACCTGGCCACGAGGGTGGAGGGCGTGCCCCCTGCCTCGTGGGCCCACGGTGGCCCTCCTCCACTTATTCCTGCACCCACACACTCCGTCTTCCTCCCACAAACACCATTATCCAGCTCAAGCATGAGTTCTAGCTCATTTTGCTGTGATTTTCGATCTCCTTGCTCAAAGCACCTCTCACAAAACTGCTTCGGGGGATTGTTCCTTGGTATGTGACTCCTCCAATGGTCCAATTAGGTTTTGTTCTAGTGCTTTATTCATTGCATATTTTTGCTGCTTAGGTGACCCTGTTCTTGAGCTTGGATGTCAAATTTATGTGGTTCCAAGTAGTTTTGATGCATGATATAGGCTCTAGGCACTTGTAGGAGTAGTTGCTATCAATTTTGTTGAGTTTGGTTCACTTTTGTTTTGAAGTTACTAAAAATTTCAGAATTTTTTCAGAGGAAGAAATATGTTTAAGAAAATGTACCAAGGTGGTTCTTCAAGGAAACAAGGACCCAGGCTTGCAATGCGTGATGCTGATGATGAGCCACCAAGGGACACTCCAGTGCGGCCTTGTGAACGGCCTTCAGAGGACTTCATGGATCGAGCAGGAATTAAGGAAGAATTTAATGCATTTTTGCGTAACGCTGATCTTGTGAGCTTCGAGGCGGAAAAGTGCCGGCAGTACCACTATCTCACTAGTTTCTTTGTGAGGAGGTTTGAATTTTCATCTTCACGCAATTCTCAAACTGTCCTGTTTGATCTTTATGAAAATTCTTACACTATGGACTTAGATGACTTTACCACTACTTGCAAACTTCCACAATGGGGTAGTGCTAGTGAACCTCGCAAATCTGAATTTAGAGATTTTCTTGCTAGTATAACTGTGGGGGAATCTAGAGATATAGCACAAGCTACCATAGGGAGCATTCATTTTCCTGCTATACATTATTTTGCTCTCTTCATAGGTAGGTGCATAAATGGTAAAGATGAAGCATGTCATATGTGTGTCCCTGACCTCAGTATTTTTAGGAGTGCTGTCTTAGGAGATAAATCTTATAATTTGGGAGCCATTGTTGCACGTAGGTTGCATCATAATAGATTTAATGGAGATTTCTTCGGTGGAATTTATGCAACCCGTATACCTAATTTTCTTGGTATAACCATACGTGAGGATGATATTGAGTCTCCCCCGGCTTATTTGGATCATGAGGCTATGGTTCGTCATCATTTTGTTGAGAGGAACGATCAGTTCCTCCAGTACCGACTAATCTTTGACAGACGACGCACCTATCACGTCGCTCTCCCTGCTTCTACTTTCTTTGATTTTCAGGCAAAGGGGAGATATTTTATAACCAGAGAGGAGGCGGAAGAGTATAAGAGGAGGGCTGAGATAGCTCGCCTCCAAGCTGCAGCCCATGATGCAATGATTGATGCATCTCAGTACGACCCCAACTTCAACTTTGGATATCCGCCAGGCCATCCGTGGCATTAGACCAACATAGGCCAAAAGCCTAAGCTTGGGGGAGTATGTATTTCTCACCGACATTACATTCATGTTCACACACTCATTGCTAGATGTCAGTGCTCATACTTTTTCATTGTAATATCCATGCTAGTTTATTTCCTTTTTATGCTTTCTTCTTGTGTGTTTGATAAACTAAGAAAAACCAAAAAATTAGTTGCAGCTTTTAGCTAGCTTAAATTTCTATGCTTGTAGTAGTAATTAAAATGAAAACCCAAAAAGATTTCATGTTTTTCTTTTTTCTTGTTGGGAGCTTTCCCATGTAAATAGTTCTATTTCTTTTCTTTTCTTTGGGAGTCGATAGGAGAAGACCATGATTGAATTGTTGAAGTGGCTCTTATATGCATTATTGTTGATCTGACAAAAGAGCCCATATTGCCTTATCTTCTCCTATTTATTGAATGCTTGCAGATTCCAGCTTAGTCCAATGCACGTGCAGTATTATCATTATCCACATCGTTCGGTCGTGCAAGTGAAAGGCAATTATGACGATATATGATGAACTGATTGAGATGGGAGAAACTGGTATGAACTCGACCTCTCTTGTTTTTCTAAATATGATTAGTTCATCGTTCCTGATTCAGCCTATTATGAATAAACATGTTTGCAATGACAATTAGAGATTATAGTTGCTTATGCTATGCTTAATTAGCTAGGAGCTTATAATGGTTTACCTTGCGTGCCAACATGCTATTAAAATGGTTGTGATGTGGTATGATAGGGTGGTATCCTCTTTTGAACGATTCGAGTGGCTTGACTTGGCACATGTTCACGCATGTAGTGTGGCTGTCGCGCGTGGCTCTGACTGCCCGTGCACAAGTAAAGGGGTCAAAAGAAGATCCCCTACTTTTGTACACTGACAGGATCCCCCGGGCCTAGGCCACACATAAGCGCGCCGTGTTGTTGGGCTAGGCCTAGAACGGTGTGCAGGCAGGTGGGCGGATTTTACCGCAGTAACTTCTCGTCCGCTACGCTTCCCCATGACCTGCGTTGAACGCGTGACGTGGAGGGTCATGCGTGACGTGGGGGTCATGCTTGGGGCGGTTTCCGCACGCATGCGTCACATCATGGTAAAGAGGCGGCACGCGCCTTCCCCGTAAAAAGGAACGACCGCGGGCGCGCTGTTCATTTACCCCCTATGTCCTCCAATCTCAGAACCATCGTCCCTTCCTTCTTCCTCCTCAAGCCCCTGCTCTCGCTCGCCGTCTCCGCGTTTTCGCTGCCCTTTCCCTTCCACCTTTTGCAGCCGCCATGGCACCGAAGACCGGCAAGGGAAAGGGAGTGGCCAAGGACACCGGAGGGGCGGAGCCGCCAGAGAATGAGTTGGCGGCGCGGCGGATGCAGCTCGCCTACTTTCCCTCGACGGTCGACGTGGCCCACCTCCGGGACAACTTCAAACTGCTGTGGGTGGTCAAGGCAGGGGAGAAACGACGGGGCATCCTGCCACGCATGTCATCCCCACTAATTGCATGGAAGCCACCCCGAATCAGTATCCGTTCTTCGTCGATTAATTTTCCTGCGGCCTCTGCCCCCCTTCTCCAATTTCTTCAATGACATCATGCATACCTTCGGCTTCCACCTGCTAGATTTCACCCCAAATGCCGTGGCGTGCATGGCTCTTTTCGCCCATCTCTGTGAGGGCTTCGCCGGAGTGCATCCCAACATGGCTCTCTTCCATCACTACTTCTTCCCTCGAATCCAGAAGGGAGGAGCCATCTCCGGTTGTGTCGCCTGGATCCCGAGGTCCAAGGGGACATACCAGGAGGGCGCTCAGAAGGAGAGGTGGGAGGAGTGGCAGGGCCGGTGGTGCTGGATTGAGGAGGAGGATCCACAAGAATTCTGCCGAGTACGCCAGGCGCCACCGGTTCGCGGAAACGACTGGAGCAATGTCGACGCCGACGACATGAAGCTCATGGTCGCCACCACCAGGATTCTTCGCCTCACCGAGGCCGGGCTAACCCTTGAGATGATTGGGGCGGATTTCATCCGCCGCCGAATTGCTCCGCGGCGGACATCATGCGGCTCCGCCCTGGCCTGAACCACAACTTCACGGTGTTGGCGCATGCTCACTTCTGCCAGCGGCTCTTCCAGCTTGACGTGAACCACGACAGCAAGGCCGAGAGGTCCGGCCAGGCCGCGAAGGCCGGCAAGGTCGCCAAGGGGCCCTTGTTTGGGTTGCCGGCGGGGGTGGTCCCGCTGAGCAATAACTCTCGCCGAAATGACATCATCGCCATGATGCCGGAGTTCAACGCGCACAGCCTCGTCCCAAATTGGGCCGAGCCACCTGAGGATCAAGTACAGGATTTCTTTGACACCCTGGAGGAGAAGTACGTCCGCGACGAGCCGCGGCTCGTCCAGGACACCACCCTGGCGGAGCTGGACTACATCGCCGCCAGGGCGGCGGAGGCGGAGCTCGCCAAGGAGGCCGGCAGCGCCGGCGGCGTGGAGGACAAAGCCACGGCGGCCGCAGAGGAGAGGGAGCTCGCCCAGTGGGCGGAGTCCGCTAGGGAGGCCATCAGCGCCGGCACCGGGGCCCCTCTTATTAAAGACGACGACGGCGAGCCGTCCGAGGAGGAGGCTGAATCTGTCGAGCCCCCAGCCGCGGGGAAAGGGCGTGTATTGCGGCGGGCCGTCTCTGGAGAGCTGGTCCGGTCCGGCAGGGCCGCACAGCCGCAACAAACCCCGGAGGCGCCCATGCGTCAGACGAGGGCCATGGCGGCGGGGAAGGCGGTGAAGGACGCGGTGGCGAAGAAGAAAGAAGCTGCCCCTTCTCCGTCCAAGCGTTCCCCAACTCCACCTGCTTCACCTCCTCCTGCAGGTGACGACACGGAGGTCTTCTTCGACCATGGGTCTCTTAGCCCGAGGAGGAAGAGGAAGGCAGCGGAAGAAGAAGCGGAGGATGAGTAAGTGCCTCGACTTTTGTCATCTCCGTCCCTTCGGACGGTGCTTATTTTCTTGATTTATCTTTATCTTGGCAGGGATGCGGAGACGCTGGCCCAGAGGGTGAAGAGGGCTAGGTCTTTAGCGGGCGGCCAGCCCTCGGTGGGCACCTCAAGGGCGCCACTGGTGGTGGTGAGTAGCCCGGACAGCAGCCCTCGGAGCAGCCCCCAGCGTAAGTTCGCCACTCGCCCCTCATCGACGTGTGTGTTGGGGGGTGTGAGTCACTGGCGCTGACCTTGCTGAGATCGCAGGAGGAGGGTGGCAGCAGGAGGAGCCACTGAGGGCCACCCCCGACGCGCCGCCCCCATTGACCATGCCGCCCCAAGGGGCGTCCCCTGCAAGGGCGTCAAGCACTGAGGCCATGCACACGGAGGTGGAGGAAGAGAACTTTGGTGCCGGCGGCTCCACCTTGGCGCCAAATGTTGGCGAGGAAGGGGCTACTTCTTCCCAGCCTGGCACGGGTACATCAATTGCCTCTCATCCCTGCCCTTTCTTCTTCTTTCTGAATCTTGGTCTCGGATTCGCTTCATCCCCTTCTCGATATCTAGATCCTCCGTCGGCGGGCCAGGAGGACATAGACACCGTCATCGAGGATGTCACCAAGCCCGCTGAGGTGGTGGCTAAGAAGATCACCGCCGAGGAGGCCGCCAAGGGCGCTACTGAGGACACCGCCAAGGGGCCTGTCGAGGAGCCCGGCAAGGCTACTGCCGGGGAGGCCGGTAAGGGACCTGCCGGGGAGGCCGGCAAGTCTGTTGCCGAGGAGGAGGTGGCTAATGACGAGCCTTCCTCCTCCGCTGCCTCTGGCTCCGGCAGGTATCTGAAGGTGAGCAATGACCTTTTCGTCCACCTCCCAGGGGTGTCGAGCTCCAGGCCGCCCACCGAGGGAGAGGTGTTCGACAAGGAGGTTCTTGTTGCCGCCGAGCTTGAGGTCTTCGACGAGCCACGCGCCGGTGGTGACGGTTCTCAGGAGGATCAGCTTCTCCAGGCCATGGGCGCCAGCTTTCAGAAGCTCCAGGTGCTCCACCGCGCCCTCCTGGACAAGGCCAAGTCCAGGATGGCAACGGCGGACAAGGCGGAGGCGGACCTCAAGGGACGCGTCGTCGAGGCGCAAATTTGGTTCCGCCAAGCTTGTGAGGAGCTGAAGGCCACCCTGGGCGAGCTGGCCAAGCGCGAGGTGGAGCTCACCATGAAGCGGGCCGACATTGAGAAGGCCCAGGAGGCGACGAAGAACCTGGCCGCCAAAGCCGAGGCCGCTTGAGCCTAGCATCAGGCCACGCTGAACTCCCAGGAGGAGGACCTTGCCACGCGTGAGGAGAAGCTTGCCGCAATGCTCCGCGGCAAGGACGAGGAGGTGGAGAAGCTCGTCGTGTAGCAGACCAAGGAGCTAGAGCAGAGGCACAGGGACGCACTCAATGCCCAGGATCTGGTTCACACCGGCAAGGTGAAGGAGCTAGAGGTGGAGCGGGACGGGCTGAAGGATCAGGTCCTGAAGGTGTCCAAGGAGAAGGACATGCTCAACGGTGCCCTGGTTGAGGCGTAGGGCATAGTCCTTGACAAGGCTGGCCAGCTGGTCTCGAGGGGATGCTCTTGGAGGCGAAACACTGGGAGGAGACCCTGGCCAAGGATCTGGAGGCTGAGAGGCAGCTGCAGAAGAACGAAGCGGCCAACCATAAGGAGTTTGTGGAAGGCGAGAACCGTTGGATCAGGCGCCTCGAAGGTGTCGCCGGCAGGATCACCACGCAGCTGGCTACCATGGGGATGCCAAATGTGAGGTATACCCCAGAGCACAACGCGAGCCCCAACGCCAAGCTGACCATCTTCTTCGAGGGCGTCCTCGGGGCCCTGGAGCAGCTCCACTCCAATCGGGCGGCCTCCCTAGCCGATGAGGCCCGGATGCTTTGCCGGGGTGCCATGACCAAGGTTCTCACCAAGGTGGCGCACTGGAAGCCCAACCACGACTTCGACGCCACGCTGGAGAGTTTTCCGGAGGATGCAGACCTCGCGACGCTCAAGGAGCGTATCAAGCCCATCATCAGCCGCATCAGCGGAATCGAGAGGGTGGAGGGCCAGCGCCAGGATTAGGCACCCCGTTTCTCATTGCCGCTGCAGGTTCATGGCCAAGACAATTTATATCCTTAGTTAGAACCGCAGCAACAATTGATGTAATATAACTCTGGAGTACTTTTGAAAATGATGCATGTTATTGCCCTATTTGATCTCCCTTTGTATGTCCACCCTACATTAATCGGGTAGGCTTGTCGGCGCATAACCCAGGCCATGGCACCTTGAGGACGGATCCCCAATAGCCTGCCGGGTGTGCTTGCTGCCAGGCGAGCGACCTTACCGCTCTCAATGCGGCCGCTCGAACTGTCGAGCTTGACTCGAGTCAGAATCGAGAGCGTTGCCAATTGCGGAAGGCTACCCTGCCACTCTCGACGCGGCTGCTTGAGCTGTTGAGCGGACTCGAAACATAACAAGCGCGTTGCCAATAGCGGAAGGGCCCCTTTGCGTGTAGGTTTTCCATACACAGGGCAGGACCTTCGAAGATAATAACTATATATATAAAAAGAAATTTCGTAAAGTTTCGCATGACTTAGCTTTTCTATCGTTGCACGGGCATCCACCACATCCGCAGATGGTGCCGCCAAGCTCGGTCCTCTTCTTCCTTGGAACGACGGCCACGATGAAGCCGTTGCCCCGATCAGACCAGATTCTCACAACTGCGCCCCCTACCTAGCGTGCCAAGGACGTCAGTGGAAACGACGCCTATGGGGTTACTGGGATCCCTTCTACGGTTGGCGGGCGCGAGGTTGTGCAAAGAGCGGGTCTGACAGGAAGCACATGAATCGTTTACCCAGGTTCGGGCCGCGAAGATGCGTAATACCCTAGTCTTGCTTTGGTGGATGTATTTGAGAGTGTTCTTGTGTTCTTGAGCTAGCTACAGGGTGCAACTTTGCCCAAAAGATCCGAATCCCTCTCCTGGTCGCGTTGGGCCTCCTTTTATAGGAAAAAGGGGTTTCCACAATGGCACACAGGAGGTGGAAAGGCCTACAGTCGACAAGCCTATCCTCTGGGACCATCAGAAAAACGCATTTAATGCATTGCCAATGTGCCCCGCTTGCTTTATCGGGGACGCCAAGGAAGCACGTCCCAGCTGTCACCGCCTCGCCTTGCCACGACACACGTCTGAGCTGATGAGGCATCGCAGTGCCATGTTGGCTGGCTGCTGGGCTGGCATGGTGGTGGATCCTTCATGAAGGGTCGCATGCCGCCACGTAGGTGCTTGCTGAGTCGGTGTAGAGGCCGCCCGTTGCCACGCAGGTGCTTGCCCAGCTGGTTGAGCTAGCAACTGCTTGGGGGCGATGGTGGAGTCTTGGCTGGCGCGGGCCTGGCAGTGGCCCTGTTGATGCCCTCAGCAATGGTCTTGCCCGGGGCCCGGCAAGGGTATTGTCGTGGCGTTGTAGTCGTCCCTGGCAAGTGTCTTGCGGGGGGTCTTATGGATTTCCTCGGCTAGGATGCCGCCGAAGGTCGCCGTCTTCTGGTCCTCATCTGGTCTCACATGTTTTATGATCTTGACGAAGATTTGCATGCCACCACAGAGGCACCTCCCGAGCCTTGGTTCCAATGTAGTTCGTTGGGTTGGAGCCTATGGGCTTAAGGGTGGCTTGCTCTGTCGGATTTTGGGTTCCGGCAGACCCTTGAGGTTCGAACACTGGGGTGGGCGCGGAGCTTTCGTCTCCTACCTACCTGCACCCCTCCGCCTTGCTAGGATCTAAAGCTCAGGAAAGAACAACACAAGAGACACAGGGTTTATACTGGTTCGGGCCACCGTTGTGGTGTAATACCCTACTCCAGTGTGTGGTGCGGTGGATTGCCCCTTGGGCTGATGATGATGAACAATACAAGGGAGAACAGCCTCGCAAGGGTCTGTTCTTGGCTGGGGCGATGGACTGCTGGGAGGTGCTCAGTCGCCCTTCTCTCTCTCTCTCTCTCTCTCTCTCTCTCTCTCTCTCTCTCTCTCTCTCTCTCTCTCTCTCTCTCTCTCTTTGCCCTCAGGTCCTCTCTCCTTGTGTTCGTGTGGTCTCCCCCTTTCGATGTGGGTGGCTGGTCCTATTTATAGAGGCCCTGGTCCTCTTCCCAAATATCGAGTGGGAAGGGAGCCAACAATGGCGGGCTAATTTGAAAGGGGACAACTAGTACTAGCTATCCTGACAAAAGTAGTCTTCGCCTGCGCAAAGCTCTGGTGATGACGCCGTCTTGGGCTCCATGGTGACCTCCTTCTCGTAGTCCTCCTGGTCTTGGTCTTGTTGCACCGAAATGGCAACCTTTGCCTGATGCCTCGGTACTCGCGGCTGCTTGCCCCCCTTGCACCAAAGAGGAAAGGAGCACACTGCGCGGGCTGGCACCCGCCTGGCGCCCTCGGTCGTCATGGCTTGCATCACGGGCACCTCGTGAGGTACCCCGCCTTGATCTCTCCGCCTCCTCGTGAGCCAGCCTGACGAGGTTGTTCCTGAGGAAGCTCCATGTCATCCGCCCCGCGAGGCTTGGCCCCTCGCGAGGGTCTTGGGTTTGTGTTGGTGAAGATGGGCCGTGCTGGGCCCCCTTTTGAGCCACGCCGCGGGCCGCAGGTAGGCAAGTCTGGGGACCCCCGTTCCCAGAACGCCGACAGTAGCCCCCGGGCCCAAGGTGCGCCCGGACTTGGCCGTGCAGGGAGGCGGACGGGCGAGGGTGAAGCGCTGCGGGCCCTAATAGTCTGCGGCCTTGGGCGCTGCGTGCGGTTGATTGGTCGTGGGCGCCTTAGCAACCGTGCGAGTTGATGAAGGAGCGGCATCTTCCTAGGCTTTGCTTTTTACTTTCTCCAGTTGCTGCTCAGATCCCCTTTCTTGCGCCTCTCCTTCCTTCCTCCAAAGTTTCCAGATCTACTCCGACCACGTGACCTAGGAAGCCATGGCGCCTCGTTAGTCCCCGGCCGTAGCTTGGTAATTGCCTGCCCTGGACTCGCCGAATGTATCGGAGGCGAGCCTTGCCTGGTTGCGCTGGATGGCGGCGGCGCGGGGCATCGACGGGGCGAAGGTGTTCAAGGCCGGCTCCGCCACCGCTGAGGGTCAAGGGAGGACCTTCTATCCGCTCTTCATAAGTGCCATTGCTGCTGGCCTGGTGCCTCCCTTCTCCGAGTTCTTCTTCTCTGTCCTCCGCCATTACATGCTACAGGCTCTGCATCTCCACCCCAACTCCGTCCTTCTCCTGGCAATCTTCGCCTATTACTGCGAGGCTCACGTAGGGGTGCAGCCCTCAGTGGCCTTGCTGCGCCACTACTTCTACCTCCGGACCTCTTGCAGTACTGCTTCCGCGTGCGCGAGCTTCGTCACGTACGGTGGCGCCATTGCCATCTCGAACCCCGGGAAAAGGATTGAGGGCTTTAGGAGCAAGTGGTTCTTGGTAGATGCCGGGCGCATTCACCCTCGGCTGATCTTGCCCATGGAGGAGCCCACGAGCTCCAGCAATTGGGGCCGGGTGGAGCTCGCAGACCCCCGCGCGAAGCTGGTGTTGGAGAAGATGGACGCGGATCTGAGGCCGGCTAACATGGCGGTGGCGAAGGTGACCGGCGCATCGCTGCTGAGGGAATTCCTAGAGCACCAGCTGGCTCCGCTCCGGTAGTACTCGCTCCCAATGTGGAGGCCCCATCCGAGCCCGCGGCTTTGGCTGATGGAGATCTGGCCGCGGTCCTCCAATCTCTGGTCGGGGGCGATGTGGCGAGGTTGGTGGGTGCTCCTACGCCCTTGTTCCTCCGTCAAGACTGGGAGCAGGTACTGGAGTCCATGCCCGCCTTCAACGGGGATGGGCTCGTGCCCATGGAAACTCCCGAGGAACCGGTGCACGTGCCTTCCGACGACTCCAGCGAAGAGGAGGAAAGAGGGGAGCGGGGAAAAGGGCCTGACTCCGAGGCGACTGACGGAGAGTCGAGGGCTCCTCTCCCCCGCCGCAGGTCCCGCGTTCTGCGCCTCTCTCCGAGCGATGATGACGAGGATGACGATGAAGACGATGACGAGCAGGACGGTGGGAGCTCTCCCCCGATCCCGAAGAAGGACAGGACCGGGTTGATCTCCCGAGGGTCTGCCCCGGCCCCAGGGCGGACCGCAGACGCACCTTCTGCCTCCAAGCTTCCCGAGGTTGACCCTTCCAGCCGGCTTTCAGGCTTCAAATTTGGCCGGAGGCCGCTTGAGCTCGCTGGCGACGACCCGTAAGCATTCAATTCCTATCTTTATCTCTTGTTCTGCTGCTGAGGCTTGACGTCCGCATCTCTTGGATAGGCTGGCGCCCGCAGCAAAGAAGCCGAAGGGGGCTCCCAAGGTTCCATCCGTGGCAGCGCCTCTTCCCGCGAAGGAGAGTGACCGCGACGCACGGGCTTCTCCTGCCCGGTCATCCTCGCGAGGCCTGGCTGAGCCGGCTGGGGCGAGCTTGGCCCCCACGACCCAGGTGACTTCCGAGGTGTCCTCGCCTGCTGCCGCCACTACATCCGTTGGGGCGCAGTAGGCTCCGCCTCAGGATGCTGTGGCCGCGCAACCGCCTTCTCCTCCTACTCCACCGACTGCTGTCTCTCCAACTCCTTCTGCCGTTCTGGATCGTGCTGTCGCTGAGCTGGACCGACTGCGGCAGGATCTTCTTGGCGCCGACCCTCGCTTGGTGGCCGAGCGCTTGGAGCTGGCTTCCGGATGGGTTCGCTCCGATGCTTCGATTCGGGCGGTGCTGGTCCAGGCCTCGGTGGCTTGTGATGAGGAGAAGCAGGACGTCCTTGAGGCGAAGGCTGCTCGTGACGCAGCCCTGGGGGAGGTGGTCGTCGTCCGTGGTCGCTGCAAGGCGCTGGAGGGCGAACTGCAAGATTTGCGGGACCAGCTCACGAACGAGGTCCGCCTTCGCCAAGAGCAGGAAGAAGGCGTGAAGGCTCGCGAGGCGGCTCTCGAGGAGAGGGAGGTCAAGCTTAAGAAACGCCGCGACCGCCTAGGCGCGCTGGAGCAGGAGTTGAAGGCCAGGAAGGCCGAGCTGGACGACAAGGCCCTGGTTCTTGCCGAGGACCACGTGGCCTTCATGGAGATGGAGGCGAGGGCTCGCTCCTCACTGAGGACGCTTTATGACAGTGGCCTGGAGAGCCCACTAGCTGGCTCCGAGGACCGCCCCGCCAAGCTGCTTCCCTTCCTTGTTCACGCTCTTGAAGATGTCGCCCTTGGCCTTGGCCCCACGGTCGAGGCCGAGGCGCGTGTCCTATCTTCTGCAGCACTGACGCGGGTCCTCACCCACATCTACCTTCGCGATCCCAGTGTCGACCTCGACAGCCTGCTGGAGCCAGTGAGCGGCGAGCGTGCCGCTGCCGCTGCTGAGGCCGTGAAGGGTCGCGCAGAGGCCCTGCTGGGGAAGTTTCGGGCCTTCAGCACCAAGCCGAAGCAAGGCGCTGCCGACCCCGCTGCTCCATGAGGCGAAGCCACTCCGTGCTGCTCCACCGCCGACAAGTGGCTCCGCTGTGGCTCCTGTCCTACTTTTAATTCCTGCACATGTATCATGCCTCGAGGAGGCGCTCAAACTTGCGTTTGGTATCGAGATAACAGTGTGGACTATAATGTTTTGCTTTTGAATTCCTTGAATTTATGCTTTTCCTTCCTACTTGTTTATGTTCTATGCCGGCAGAGCCCGGCCCCGCGCATACCTCACCCAGCATTAGCCCCGACCGGAAACTAGGACGGGACCAAAGGAGTGAGGGGCTACGTGACAAGTAAGGCTCCTAAGTCGCGATGCTCAGGAGTCCCCCTTGGCGCACGAACAGCAAGTAGGGAGGCGTGATGTAGGTGTATCCACCGTTCTATGTCTACAGAGCCCGGCCCCGCGCATACCTCACCCAGCATTAGCCCTGACCGGAAACCAGGACGGGACCAAAGGAGTGAGGAGCTACGTGACCAGTTAGGCTCCTGAGTCGCGATGCTCAGGAGTCCCCCTTGACGCTCAAACGGCCTTTGTACCTTGGCTCCGCTCGGGGAGGGAGGCGCGACGAACCAGGCCCGGGGGGCCTGGCTGGGTGGCATGCGTCTGGGCGTGACCCAGGTGCAGCCCCCGTGCCCAGGCCCCTCGCACGGCACTCCCGAGGGGAGGCATTACGATGAGGCTAGACACTGAGCTCTGGGCTCCCTGAGGTTGATGCAGCCCGGGGGCCACCCTCAGTTGTTTATCACCAGCGCGGAGCATAGTGCTACCGTATGTGTACGGGCATAGCCGCTCCTCGGCAGTGTCGTCAGCCAGCGCGGAGCATGGTGCTTCCACTGGTACGTGGGAGGGGGCCCCCTCCGGGAGGAGCCCCCGAGGCGTGTACAGCCCTGCCCTGACACGTGGCTGGCACGGTAGGGCCTGGCGAGGTGTATCTGGGCACCCGTGAGCCAGCGCGAGACTCACGGGGCCCTACCTCTAAGCGGGTTGCGCCTGGCACTGGGCCTTATCTTGTGATGCGTTCCTGCAAATTTGGTTAGATGTCGGCACTCTACGTCCACGGGTCCCGGCCCTCGAGCTGGTCTCAACCGTCGCTGGTATGCCAGGTCGCGATTCCGTGGACAAGGCTAGAGGGTGAGGGCTGGAGAGCCAGTAAGAGCCCTGAGTCGCGATGCTCAGGTACCCCCCCCTTTAACGTGCAAGTGGTCGACATGGAGAAGAAGAGGTGCCGTGGACCGGCAACGAATAATCAAGCATGGTAGGTATGACGCACAACCGGAAATAACTGCAAATGAGATACACGCCGCTGGGTCTGGCCTGAGTGACTTGGGGACCGTGCGGCCCGAGGGGCGCCCCCAACAAGGTAAGCTAGCAACATAAAATAAAAGGGGTACATGCCGCAGGGACGGACCCACGCAGCCTGGGAATAATGCAGCCCTGGGGGGGCACTCCCAGCTAGAAGTAAAACTTGAAAGATGTCACCTCATGATGTTGAGGATGAAGGAGCGTTGATGTAGCAGGCTCGGTGGGCTGCGGGAGCCGATCCTCACGAGCCCCCAGGCCCAGGGGCCTCGGGAGGCTCTGGAGGTGCTGGCGGCTCCTCGCGGGCCTTCTCCATCCCTGCCAGGGCAGCGGAATGCCTGGCCTCTCGTGCCTCCGTGATGCCCCTCATGAGGCGCTGGTACGCGTCAGCCACGCTCGGCAGGCCGTAAGGCATGCGAACGTAGCTGTGGGGTGGGCCAAAGGCGCTCCAGAGAGGCGACTCCGTTGAGCCCTGGTATGTCGATGCAGACGCGCAGCCCACCATCCTTGCCTGGATGGGGGGCCACTGCTGGTAGGCGGCGGCCGCCTTTCATGACTCTTGACTTCTGTAGCTCCTGAATGGCCTTGCTGATGAACTCCTGAGGGTCTGGATCTCCTTGCCTTGCTCCTTCTTGAGGGAAACGTGCTTCGAAACACGCCTCCATCTGGTGCCCAAACGCCTCCCTCGTGACGCTAGCTAGGTCGGTGGCCCTCCAGGGGAGAGCCCCCGAGCCCTGCCTGAGGAGGGCACTGGGCGCGCTTTCCTATGCGATGAAAGGAGGTTCCCCCTGGGTAGGCGCGGGCCCAGAGGGGCCTGACTCCTGAGTGGTCGGGCCGGACGATGTCTTCTTCTTCTTGGGGGCGGTCTCGGGAGGCCTCCTGCTCCCACGATCCGGGTCTTCCAATGATGCGGCCTGAAAGGCTCGTTCCAGGGAACACACCGCGTCCTTCTCTTCACAGGGCACCGTGATGACTCCGCCACTTCTCGGCATCTTGAGGACGTTGTAGCCGTGGTGAGTTACGGCCATGAACTTGGCCAGCGCTGGGTACCCAAGGATGGCGTTGTACGACAGGCGAATGTGAGCGACGCCAAAGTCGATGATCTCGGTGCAGTAGTTGTCGCGTGCCCCGAAGGTGATAGGGAGGCGGACCTGCCCAATCGGGACCGTGGAGCCGTCGGTGATACCGGAGAAGGGCTTGGTTGGCTGAAGCTAGCTATAGGGCACTTGGAGGTTGTTGAATGTTTCCACGGACAGGACGTTGAGCCCTGCCCCGCCATCGATGAGGGTCTTGGTGACCACCACGTTGCTGATGATTAGGGAACAAAGCATCGGGAGGACTCCGGCTGTAGCTGCATACTTGAGCTGATCTGCCGAGCTGAACGTGATGGCGCACGCCGACCACCTGAGAGGGCGTGTGGCTTCGAGACTGGGGAGGACTGCGTTCACTTCGCGGGTGAACTGCTTGAAGATGCGCTGAGAGGCTGGGGCTTGTGCCCCGCCCAAGATGCAGGCGATCGCGCGCGGCTCCTGGAAGCCCCCAGCCCCCTCGTCCTGGTGGCGGTCTTCGTTTCTTCTTGGCTGCGGCAGCAGCGGTGGGAGGCCTGCGTTGCCTTGTGGGCGATCCTCGTGAGGCTGATCCCTCCAGTCCCCCTCGCGAGGCTGATCCCTCCAGCCTCCCTCGCGAGGCGGGTCTTGCCAGCGATCCTCGCAAGGTTGGTCGCGCCACCCTTGGCGTGGGCCACGGTCTTCCCAGCGTCCTGCGTTCCTTCCTCCTCCTTGGCCGTAGCCCCGGTCACTGCGGTTAGGGCGACGGCCGATCCTTCCTTCTCGCACGGCTCGGAGCTCTTGACATTCGTTGGTGTTGTGGGTGTGGAGGTCGTGGTACACACAGTACCGGCCGCCCTTGGAAGGTTCGGGCTGATCCCTGCCTCGCTTGGTGTCTGGTTCTGCCGCGAGCACGGCAGCCCCCTTGCGCTTCACATCCTTGGTCTTGGGCTTCTTCTCTTCTGGGTCTGCGGCAGGCAGCTCGAGGAGGGAGAGACGCCCTTCCTCGGCCCTGGCGCACTTGGTTGCCAGGTTGAACAGCTCCAAGGAGGTGCACAGGTCTTCATGCATCGTCAGCTCCTCCTTCATCTTGACGTCGCGCACGCCGTCGAAGAAGGCCGAGATGATGGCCTCGTCGGTCACCTTGGGAATCTTGAGGCGCGCGTTGTTGAAGCACTGGATGTACTTCTGCAGGGTCTCCCCGGGCTGTTGCTTGATGCGGCGCAAGTCGCTTACGGTGGGTGGCCGGTCGCGAGTGCCTTGGAAGTTTGCGATGAAGCGGGTGCGCATCTCGTCCCAGGAGGAGATTGTGCCTGGAGCCAGGTTCAGGAGCCAGGTGCGGGCCCCATCCTTGAGTGCCATGGGGAACCAGTTCGCCATGACCTTCTCGTCTCCGTTGGCAGCTTCGATGCCCAGCTCGTAGAGCTGGAGGAACTCCGCAGGGTCAGCCGTGCCGTCGTAGCGAGGAGGCAAGTCTGGCTTGAACTTGCCGGGCCACGCGACGCTGCGTAGCTTGGTGGTGAAGGCACGGCAGCCTGCTGTGGCCACGGGAGGCCTTGGATGACGGGGAGCTTGGTCTTGCATGTCCCCATGCGCTGCAGCTGGGTGCAGCGCGGGGTCTTGACGCGCGGGAGCAAGAGCATGGTCGCGACGTGCTGGAGCAGGGAGCGCCCGGGCAGCTTCTTATGGGTGAGGGACTTCTTGACAGCTCTGCTCCTGCTGCGCTGGCGCCTGCCGGAGTGGGTTCCGCCCAGGGGCCACGCGCCTTGGATCCATGGCGCCTTCCTGAGGAGGAGGCAGTCGGGGCACCACCGGAGCTTCATTGCCCGCGCGGGGCGGAGTGCGATGCAGCGGAACGGACGGCGCAGGAGAGCCCCCTGCGGCGCGGACGAGCTCGGCGATGCGGTCGAGCCATTCTTCATAGACGTCGTCGACGGGGCGGTAGCGCAGGAGCTCGTTCGCCGCGATGAGTGCAGCTC
Source organism: Triticum dicoccoides (assembly GCF_002162155.2). NCBI lineage: Eukaryota > Viridiplantae > Streptophyta > Magnoliopsida > Poales > Poaceae > Triticum > Triticum dicoccoides. The sequence goes on along the minus strand of NC_041382.1, from coordinate 267,780,936 downwards.
GAGCCTCCATGGGCGCACGGAGCGCGCGGGATGAAGAACCAGCTGGGGTGAGCGAGGGAGTTGCGGTGCGGCCGTCTTGCCGCACGGACGGATGCTGGGACGATGCTTGCCGCTCGTCCCCCGCCAGGCCGGTGGCGGCGTTGACGGCAGGTGACGGGGAACGGTGAGGGCACCCGCTGACAGGGGCCGTCTGGGCGACGCGGGAAGCGAGCGCGGCACGGCGCTCGGTGCGGGCCCGACGAGCGTCAGACATGGGCGTGATGGTCGGAGGAGAACGGGGTGGTGGAAGACGAATCCCGGTGCACCCCTACCTGGCGCGCCAAATGTCGGATTTCGGGTTCCGACAGACCCTTGAGGTTTGAACACTAGGGTGCGTGCGGAGCTTTCGTCTCCTACCTACCTGCACCCCTCCGCCTTGCTAGGATCTAAAGCTCAGGAAAGAACAACACAAGAGACACAGGGTTTATACTGGTTCGGGCCACCGTTGTGGTGTAATACCCTACTCCAGTGTGTGGTGCGGTGGATTGCCCCTTGGGCTGATGATGATGAACAATACAAGGGAGAACAGCCTCGCAAGGGTCTGTTCTTGGCTGGGGCGATGGACTGCTGGGAGGAGCTCAGTCGCCCTTCTCTCTCTCTCTCTCTCTCTCTCTCTCTCTCTCTCTCTCTCTCTCTCTCTCTCTCTTTGCCCTCGGGTCCTCTCTCCTCGTGGTCTCCCCCTTTCGATGTGGGTGGCTAGTCCTATTTATAGAGGCCCTGGTCCTCTTCCCAAATATCGAGCGGGAAGGGAGCCAACAATGGCAGGCTAATTTTAAAGGGGACAACTAGTACTAGCTATCCTGACAAAAGTAGTCTTTGCCTGCGCAAAGCTCTGGTGATGACACCGTCTTGGGCTCCATGGTGACCTCCATCTCGTAGTCCTCCTGGTCTTGGTCTCGTTGCACCGAAATGGCAACCTTTGCCTGATGCCTCGGTACTCCGCGGCTGCGCTTGCCCCCCTTGCACCAAAGAGGAAAGGAGGACACTGCGCGGGCTGGCACCCGCCTGGCGCCCTCGGTCGTCATGGCTTGCGTCACGGGCACCTCGTGAGGTACCCCGCCTTGGTCTCTCCGCCTCCTCATGAGCCAGCCTGACGAGGCCGTGCCTGAGGAAGCTCCGTGTCGTCCGCCCCGCGAGGCTTGGCCCCTCGCGAGGGTCTTGGGTTTGTGTTGGTGAAGATGGGTCGTGCTGGGCCCCCTTTTGAGCCACGCCGCAGGCCGCAGGCAGGCAAGTCTGGGGACCCCCGTGCCTAGAATGCTGCCATGCTCCGCTGGCATCGGGCAAGTGGCCCCGGCAAGGCTCTTACCGGGGCTGCGGAGGCTGCCTCGGCAAGGATCTTGTCGAGGGAGTCCACGTCGCCCTGTTGCTCTCCTGCGTTTCTGGTCTTGGCATTGCCTTGGTTGTCTAATGCTTCGGCTTATCTCCGGCTTCCCTCCTCTGCCCTGCTAAGTGTGGCCGTGGCACGCGGCTCTGACTGCTCGTGCACAAGTAAAGGGGTGAAAAGAAGAGCCCTACTTTTGTACACCGACAATGATGCATTATGGGCCTATATAACAACATATAAAAATCCTATGGGTATGTCTCCGTATAAGATGGTTTATGGTAAAGTATGTCACATTCCTCTCAAACTAGAACATAGAGCATATTGGGTCATTAAAGAGCTCAATTATTATTTCAAACTTGCGGGTGAGAAGATACTATTTGACATTAGCTCACGTGATGAGTGGAGAACCTAGGCCTATGACAATGCCAAACTGGTTAAGGAAAAATTTAAAAGATGGCATGACAAAAGGATACAAAAACGTGAGTTTAATGTAGGCGATTATGTATTGTTATACAACTCTCGTTTAAGATTTTTTGTAGGAAAACTCCTCTCTAAATGGGAAGGTACTTACATTATCGAGGAGGTCTATCATTCCAGTGCCATAAAAATCAACAACTTTGAAGGCACAAATCCGAGGGTGGTGAACGGTCAAAGAATCAAACATTATATCTCAGGTAATCCTATAAATGTTGAAACTAATGTTATTGAAACCGTAACCCCAGAGGAGTATATAAGGGACACCTTCCAGAATGTTTCAGCCTCCGAAAAGGAATAGGTATGTGGTACGGTAAGTAAACTGACTCCAAAATAGTTCTAATAGCATTTTTTTTCTCTGTTTTGGAATATTTAAGAAAATAGGAAAATTAGAAGTAGTCCGGGAAGGACACGAGGCATCCACGAGGGTGGAGGGCGAGCCCTACCCCACGGACTCCATTTTCTTGCACGATACTTCTTTTGGTCGGTAAAAATTCATTATATAATCTCCTGAAGGTTTTGACCACCGTACCACGCAATTATCTCCTGTTTTAGTTTCGAGCTGTTTTTCTGACAGATCTAGATCACCATGACATCTTCAAGTGCCCCCCAAGGACAAGTTTTTCGAGAGGGTCATCAACCCCTACCTCGCGGAGGTGCTGCAACACCCTCAAACCATTGAGTTGCGTGAGGGGGTGTTGCACATCCGCAATGTTGAGGGACCAAAGGAGGACCGAAAGCATGGAGACAAGACTCAAAGCAATGGAGCAACAAGTTTTCAAGTGCCAGGGGATGGTGGAACATGGACTCGACGCTAACCGCATGATGATCGTGGAGTTCACCAGCAATCACAAGCTAGATGCCAAGAACATTGGGGAGACCATCTTCAAGCTTCACGAGAAGATCGAGCATCTCCAAGCCCAGATCTATGACCTGTAAAACCAAAACTGTGAGTATGAATATAGATTCAAGAGGATGAGTTTGGCTGCAGATTTGAGGATCTCGGAGCCTCGATCATCCTTCTATGATGGTGAGCCTATGCCTTGGAAGTTGGACGACAAGCCTACATCATCAATACCACCAAAGGAGAATTGAGTATCGGGTATGGGAACTCCCCTTGGCAACTGCCAAGTTTGGGGGAGTGCCCCGGTATCGTATCACCATTACACTACTATCTTTACCATTTTTCTTAGTTCAATCCTTCTGGTAATATCTTGATCTAGTAGAATAAAGTTTTAGTATGATCTAGTTTTGATTTTTGCTTTATGATCCTTCTATGTAATCGAGTCTGTGAGCTTTATATAATAAAGATTAGTTTTAAGTCGAGGGCTTGGTTGCCTTGCTATGATCTTGAGGGAATAAAAGAGAAAGAATAAAAAGATATAAAGGGATCATATTGATCTTATGGAGAGTAATGACTTCACATATAAAGAGTATCATGAATAAAAGTTGTTGAGAGTTGACACACATAGTTTTGGTCCTCGTTACAATTAATAGGAAGTAATAAAGAAAGGGAGGTTTTCACATATAAATATACTATCTTGGACATCTTTTATGATTGTGAGCACTCATTAAGATATGACATGCTAAAAGGTTGATGTTGGACAAGCAAGACAACGTAATGGGTTATGCTTTCTTACATCCGAGATAAATTATATTGTCATGGATCATCCAACATGTTGAGCTTGCCTTTCCCCCTCATGCTAGCCAAATTATTTGCACCAAGTAGAGATACTACTTGTGCTTCCAAATATCCTTAAACCCAGTTTTGCCATGAGAGTCCACCATATCTACCTATGGATTGAGTAAGATCCTTCAAGTAAGTTGTCATTGTTGCAAGCAATAAAAATTGGTCTCTAAATATGTATGATCTATTAGTGTGGAGAAAATAAGCTTTATATGATCTTGTGATGTGGAAGAAATAAAAGCGACGGACTGCATAATAAAGGTCCATATCACAAGTGGCAGTATAAAGTGACGTTCTTTTGCATTAAGATTTTGTGCATCCAACCATAAAAACACATGACAACCTCTGCTTCCCTCTGCGAAGGGCCTATCTTTTATTTATGTCCTATACTTTATACAAGAGTCATGGTGATCTTCACCTTTACTTATTACATTTTATCCTTTGGCAAGCACTGTGTGTTGGAAAGATCCTGATGTATATAGCTAATTCGATGTGGGTTTGCATAAACTATTATTGTTGACATTACCCTTGAGGTAAAAGGTTGGGAGGCAAAACTATAAGCCCATATATTTCTCTGTGTTTGGGTAAAACTTCATACCCATAAGTATTGCGTGAGTGTTAGCAATTGTGAAAGACTAAATGATAGTTCAGTATGTGGACTTGCTGAAAAGCTCTTATATTGACTCTTTCCGATGTTACCATAAATTGCAATTGCTTCAATGACTGAGATTATAGTTTGTTAGTTTTCAATGAAGTTTCTGATTCATACTTCACATTGTGAATAGATTGTTACTTTAGCATAAGAAATCATATTACAATATATATAAATGTTGCTATTATAAGAATGATCATGATGCCCTCATGTCCGTATTTTATTTTATCGACACCTCTATCTCTGAACATGTGGACATATTTTTCGTTATCGGCTTCCGCTTGAGGACAAGCGAGGTCTAAGCTTGGGGGAGTTGATACGTCCATTTTGCATCATGCTTTTATATCAATATTTATTGCATTATGGGTTATTATTACACATTATGTCACAATACTTATGCATGTTCTCTCTAATTTTACAAGGTTTGCACGAAGAGGGAGAATGCCGGTAGCTGGAATTCTGAGCTAGAAAAGGAGCAAATATTAGAAACATATTCTGGACAACTCCAAAAGTCCTGAAACTCTAGGATGTCAGTTTTGGAATATATATATAAAATATCGGGCGAAGAAAGCACCAGAGGAGGTCCACCCACCATCCACGAGGGTGGGGGCGCGCCCTACCCCTTGGGCGCGCCCCCTGTCTCGTGGGCCCCCTGGCAGGCCTCTGGTGCCCATCATTGTCTATACGAAGTCTTCTGCCCTGGAAAAAATCATAAGAAAGCTTTCGGGATGAAGTGCCGAAGCCACGAGGCGGAACCTTGGCGAAACCAATCTAGGGCTTCGGTGGAGCTGTTCTGCCGGGGAAGCATCCCTCCGGGAGGGGGAAATCATCACCATCGCCATCGCCATCGATCCTCTCATTGAGAGGGGGTCAATCTCCATCAACATCTTCATCAACACCATCTCCTCTCAAACCCTGGTTCATCTCTTGTATCGAATCTTTGTCCCAAAACCTCAGATTGGTACCTGTGGGTTGCTAGCAGTGTTGATTACTCCTTGTAGTTGATGCTAGTTGGTTTATTTGGTGGAAGATTATATGTTTAGATCCTTTATGCATATTAATACCCCTCTGATTATGAACATGAATATGATTTGGGAGTATTTACGTTTGTTCTTGAGGACATGGGAGAAGTCTTGCTATAAGTAGTCATGTGAATTTGGTATTCGTTCGATATTTTGATGAGATGTATGTTGTCTTTCCTCTAGTGGTGTCATGTGAACGTAGACTACATGACACTTCACTATTGTTTGGGCCTAGGGGAAGGCACTGGGAAGTAACAAGTAGATGATGGGTTGCTAGAGTGACAGAAGCTTAAACCCTAGTCTATGTGTTGCTTCGTAAGGGGTTGATTTGGATCCATATGTTTCATGCTATGGTTAGGTTTACCTTAATACTTCTTTTGTAGTTGTGGATGCTTGCAAGAGGGGTTAATCATAAGTGGGATGCTTGTCCAAGTAAGGTCAGTACCCAAGCATGGATCCACCCACATATTAAATTATCAAAGTAACGAACGTGAATCATATGAGCGTGATGAAAACTAGCTTGACGATAATTTCCATGTGTCCCCAGGAGCATTTTCCTTTATATAAGAGTTTTTCTAGGGTTGTCCTTTGCTACAAAAAAAATTGGGCCACCTTGCTACACCTTGTTTACTTTTGTTACTTGTTACCCATTACAAATTACCTTATCACAAAACTATCTGTTACCGATAATTTCAGTGCTTGCAGAGAATACCTTACTAAAAACCGCTTGTCATTTCCTTCTGCCCCTCGTTGGGTTCGACACTCTTACTTATCGAAAGGACTACGATAGATCCCCAATACTCGTCGGTGTAACTGCATCTAGTGCCACCCCTAGTTGGTTTTGGAGTATTGACGACAAACCTAGTTGAGGGACTAATGTGTTTGTGAGAATTGCAGGATAACACAGGTAGAAGTCCCTCATTGATTCAATTTTCCTACCAGAGATGTCCCCTAAAAATGTATGAAGACATTGAAGTCAAAGGTGGTATGTGAAGACATTCACATTGAAGACTATGACAAGAGAAGACATCGCATGAAGACTATGGAGCGCGAAGACTTAGCAGTTTCGTCGTTCTGTGTTTTTCTTTGTTGAGTCATAGGGACCACCGTACTGTTAAGTGGGGTCCAAGAGAACCAGCCAGAATGACTGAAGTGATGCTTAACCAAAATCCTATGTCTTCGAGTGAAGACTATGAGAGCAAATCTTGTCCAGAGTTGGATAAGTTAGCTTTGCTTGTAGCCCAAGTAAAGTTGTCGTGTGTGTTTGAAATCTGACCGTTGGAACACGTGTCAGTTCCTTAGTGACCCAGGGTCATTTCGGACAAATCAGGTCGGGTTGCCTAGTGGCTATAAATAGCCCACCCCCTACAACCATAAACGGTTGGCAGCCCACCTCGAAGCCTTTGAGAGAGAATTCCTTGCGAGGATAAAGCCCTAAACACCCAGAGCCAAAGAGTGTTAGGCGTCACTTAAGTCTTCCTGTCTGTGTGATCTGAAGACTTATTACACTTGAGGATTGTGAATCCTCCAGCCGGTTAGGCGTCGCGTTCTGAGCATCCAAGAGTCATTGTGGATCGCCGGTGAACGAAGTCTGTGAAGGTTTGGAAGTCTAGCTTGAAGACTTACCAGAGTGATTGGGCGAGGTCTGTGTGACCTTAGCTCAAGGGGAATATGGTGAGGACTAGGTGTCCTGAGCTGCGTGTTCAGGACTGGGTGTCCGGGACTGTGTGTCCTCAGGTTTAAATACCTAGCCGCCCTAACCAGATGTACAACTGTCACAACAGTTGGAACTGGTCCAACAAATCATTGTCTTTAACAAGTCACTGGTTTCATCCTTCCCTTCCCTTTACTTACTGTTGGTCCTTGTGAAGTCATTGTATGATTGCATTATCTTTTGTCTTCACTGAGTGACTGCTTGTTCTGATTGGCTTCACAATATCTTCCTACCTGATCCTTACTGCCTAGCTGCTATTAGTCATTGTGCTTTCACTTCATTGAATACTTGACTATGGTTTGCCTAGTGTAGTCTACCTTCCGCTGCATGGTAATAGGTTTATTTCTATTGTTTGTCTTCGAACCTTCCATGTTTTGAAGACTTCCATAAAAATCGCCTATTCACCCCCCTCTAGTCGATCACTAGCACTTTCAATTGGTATCAGAGCAAGGCACTCCCTTGTTCTATGTGATTCGGTTTAACCACCTGGAGTTTTAGCTATGTCGACTGCAAGGATAATTAAAGTCTCAGTTGCATGCCCCGTCTTCGATGGAACTGAATATCCCTAAGGAAGAATAAGATGCGCATGCATCTTGAAGCCATTGATGTCGACCTATGGTATGTCGTCAAGAAGGGTGTTCCCAAGGTTGGTGAAGGTGTTACCGCTGCTGATGTCAAGAAGTTCGTTCAACTATATTCCACTGCCAAGAACATCATCTGTGGTCATCTGACCAAAGGACAGTATGGCCGCGTGAGTGCTTGGGAAACATCTAAGCTAGTCTGGGACTGGCTCTCCAAGGTCAACGAAGGCGTCTCAACCTAGAGAGATCAGAGAATCAGTGTCCTTCGCAACCTCTTCAACCGCTTCAAGATAAATGACAATGAGAATGTACAGCTCACGTTTGATCGACTCACTGACATCACAAATGAGCTTCAAGCCCTCAGCGCCACTGAGATCACCAAGCATGAAGTCGTCAAGACACTCCTAAGATCACTTGACAGCTCCTTTGACACCCTAGCCCTGATGATTCAAGAACGTCCTGACTTCAAGACACTTGATCCGTCTGACATACTTGAGAGGCTCAACACACACGAGTTTCAGCTTTCTGAGAAAAGAGATATCTACGGTCCCAACTATGGGCGAACTCGTGCCTTGAAGGAAAAAGCTGTCTCCTCATCTGAAGAAGAATCTGACAGCAGTTCTGATGATCCTGAAGACATTGGAAAGGAGCTTGCTATGCTTGTGAATAAGTTCCAAAAATTCACCAAGAAGAAAGGCTTTAGAAAGTCCTCACGATCAATCTCAAGGAATAATGAAGCTTCTGCTCATGACTACAAGAATAAAAAATGCCACAAGTGCAAGAAACCTGGCCACTACATCTCTGAGTGTCCGCAGTGGGACAATGAGAACAAAAGGAAAAAGAAGAGCAAGGAGTATGATTCTGATGACAAGAAGAAGAAGAAATACTCAAAGTATTCTTCCAAGTCTTCCTCAAAGTCTTCATCACACAAGAAGAGCTCATCTGGCAAGGCACGTGCATTTGTTGGCAAGGAAATGGATTCAGAGGAGGAGTCCGCTTCTGAGGAGGCGGAGGTGGAGTGTGAGGAGGAGTTCGATTCTGGCATTGCTAGTCTGGCTACAGCATATATTGCCAAGTCCATCTTCAACACTGAAGACAATGACTTCATCACCGACACCTATGAAAATGACAAGGACTACTCCGCTCCTACCTACTGCTTCATGGCACGCGGTGCCAAGGTAAACACATGCACTATTCACTATCAAACATCTAGTGAAGATGACTCTGATTGTGGTTCCAAACCCAGCTACAAAACACTTGCTAAAATTGCAACTGAACAACAGAAAGCCATGGAACATATTCAAAAACTGTTAGACAGAAGCGATGATCTGTTAGATGCTGAAATGACTCGATCTCAGTCCTTAATTGAAGACATAAAAAATCTTCACGTTAAGTATGAGGAACTTGAAAGTCTTCATGAAATGCTCTCAACAACTCATGAAAAGCTTTCCTATGATTATCTTCAAAGGTAGCAAGATCTTGAGAAATTGAGAGCGGCTCATGAAGATCTTCAAAAGGAAAACGAGTCACTTCGCGCCGAACATATCAGTTCAGCTCAGGAAGGATTTGAACCACCATGTCTTAAATGCATCGAGCGTGACAACGCTACTTCTGTTGCTGGTTGTTCTACTGCTGCTACTATTGCAATATCTTCATCTGTTGATGTGGTAACTAACCCCTCTGCTGAGGATACCACTGCTATTGCTGATGAGAATGCTAGGTTGAAGACATTGCTTGAAACAGGGATGTACAAAAGTCTCAAAGGGCATCAGACACTATGTGATGTCCTCAAAAGGCAGATCCTGAACCGAAACCCTAGGAAAGAGGGTGTTGGGTTCGAAAGGAAAATGAATGCCCCAAAACCACATGGGTTGCTGCAAAGGAACCTTCAGCGGATCCATCCACCCTATCTAGCTTCACTTGTGCTAATCCCATTGTTATTGATGAATCCTTTGATGCAAACTATAAACTGTTTAAGAATCAGAATGGTGAAGTTTTGCTAGGTATATTGGTACTAACTGCAGGAATGGACCGCCTATGAAGAAGGTCTGGGTGCCGAAAAGGTGTTTGGAGAATCTTCCTGTGAATGTCATCATGACACCACAGGTGAAGAAGACAAACCATGGACCACAGGCTTCATATGGTCCAAAGGCTTCATACAGACAGAGGACTCACCTGAGTCACACTAACACAAATGTTTTGTAGGGAAACCGTAGTCAGGCCTGTGAATATGAGCGTGTTTCATCAAACCGCCATGTTCATAAGACCAAGAACTGTTCTACTTATTCTTATGAGTACTATTGTCCACCTGCAAGACTTTTTGCTAGGGCTCCAAAGCCAAAGTTCTCAGATGCTGCACTTAGACTCATGCTTCGAAGCCACCCTTGAAGATGTGGGTGGCTAAGAATGCTTAACTCTCTTTTGCAGGGAAAGGTCTCCAGCCGAAAACCAAAATCGTCTGACGCTATTGCTGGGGACCTTAAACATCTTGTAGGGCGCAAGAGCAAATGCCCAAATGGTCTTATTATGTACTTTGTTCCTGAATCGCTTGCTACTCGCCCTATTAGTCCAAATCTCGATCTAAGCTTTCATAATCCACTGGTTCGTCAAATGTTTTTGCTTCACAATTCTCTTTGTGAAGCCTATCCCCCTAACTACACTGTAGGGTACGACACCAGCTGCTTCAGAATGGATTATTGATAGTGGGTGTACTAATCACATGACTGGCAAGCGAAGTCTTCTCATGGACTCAACCTTATGTCCATCTGACAAAAGTCACATCACATTTGCTGACACTGGTAAAAGCAAGGTATTGGGTCTAGGTAGAGTTGCAATATCAAAGGATCAACACATGGATAAAGTCATGCTTGTTGAATCCCTTGGTTTCAACTTAATGTCTGTCTCAATGCTTTGCGATTTAAACATGATTGTGATATTTGGAAAATATCATTGCCTTGTTCTAACGGAATCTGACAAGTCTCTAGTGTTTGAAGGGTATCGTAAAGATGATTTGTACGTGGTAGATTTCTCAGCAAGACCACAACTTGCCGTATGTCTTTTAGCAAAAGCTTCTGAATGCTGGCTCTGGCATCGGAGGCTAGGGCATGCTGGCATGAGGAACCTCCACACCCTTGCAAGGAAGAAGCATGTCATAGGCATCGAGGGCGTCAAGTTCAAGAAGGATCACTTATGTGGTGCCTGTGAAGCAGGAAAGATGACGAGGGCCAAGCATCCCTCGAAGACAATCATGACAACGACTCAACCCTTCGAACTGATCCACATGGATCTTTTCGGTCCCACTCATTACTCAACTCTTACTACTACTGCTTGTCTCTATGGCTTTGTCATTGTTGATGATTATTCAAGATATACTTGGGTGCATATAATCCTCTACAAGACTGAAGTGCAGGATGTCTTCAGACGCTTCGCCAATCACACATGAATTCAAGAACACTGGCCTAGATACATATCTTGATACTTTGGGCATCACACATGAATTCTCAGCTCCGTACACGCCACAGCAGAATGGCGTCGTCGAACGCAAGAACAGAACACTTATTGAGATGGCCCGGACGATGCTTGATGAATACAAGAATCCAAGAAAATTCTGGCCTGAAGCCATTGATACTGCATGCCATATCATCAATCGTGTTTGTCTTCACAAGCTTCTGAACAAGACATCCTATGAGCTCCTTACTGGCAAGAAGCCAAATGTCAGTTACTTCAGAGTATTTGGTGCCAGGTGCTGGATCAAGGGTCCACATCACACTTCAAAATTTGCACCAAAAGCACATGGGGGTTTCATGCTTGGATATGGAAAGGATTCACACTCCTACAGAGTCTTCAACCTTTTTCACTATAGGGTGGTTGAAACAGTGGATGTGCGGTTCGATGAGACTAACGGCTCACAAAGAGAGCACCTGCCATATGTGCTATATGAAGTTCCATCCAGTGAATCAATCAAACTTACGGGAACTGGAGAAATCATACCATCTGAATCTCAGCCTGAAGAGGAACTTATCATCTCCGCACCTGATCAAACTGAAGATAATGCTCAGCCTGAAGACAATCCTTCTAACGATGAAAATGATCAGCAAGAGCAAAATCTTCGTCCTATACATCCTCGTGTTGCAAATGAAGTACAGATTGAGAGAATAATTGATAGCATCAATGCACCAGGTCCACTCACTCGTTCAAGGGCAACACAGCTAGCAAATTTCTGTGGGCACTTCGCATTCGTCTCAATATCTGAACCCAAGAAAGTTGAAGAAGCCTTCATGGAACCTGAATGGATTCAAGCTATGCAAGAAGAGCTTCAACAGTTTGAGTTGAATAATGTATGGGAACTGGTTAAGCGTCCTGATCCTTGCAAGAACAATATAATAGGCACCAAATGGATATATAGCAACAAGCAAGATGAGCATGGTCAAGTTGTCAGAAACAAAGCTCGACTCATTGCTCAAGGGTACACTCAAGTTGAAGGGATTGACTTCAATGAAACATTTGCTCCTGTGGCTAGACTTGAAGCCATACGCATACTTCTAGCCTATGCAAATCATCATAACATTCTTCTGTATCAAATGGATGTGAAGAGCACTTTTCTCAATGGCAAGATTGAAGAAGAAGTGTATGTTGCACAACCGCCTGGCTTTGAAGATTCAAAACATCCTGACATGGTGTACAAGCTCAACAAGGCACTGTATGGCCTCAAACAAGCCCCTCGGGCTTGGTATGACACACTCAAAGACTTCTTGAAGAGCAAAGGCTTCAAACCTGGTTCCCTTGACCCCACTCTCTTCACGAAGACATCTGATGGTGAACTGTTTGTATGCCAAATATATGTGGATGACATTATCTTCGGCTGCACCAATCAAAAATACACTGAAGAGTTTGGATATATGATGCAAGAGCAATATCAGATGTCCATGATGGGTGAGATGAAGTTCTTCCTTGGTCTTCAAATATGTTAGCAACGCAACAACATCTTCATATCTCAAGAGAAGTACCTCAAAGATTGCCTGAAGAAATTTGGGATGCAAGATTGCAAAGGCTTCACGACGCCAATGCCAGCCAAACATCATCTGGGTCCCGACGACAATGGTAAAGAGTTCGATCAAAAGGTATACCGCTCCATGATTGGTTCTTTACTTTATCTATGTGCATCTAGGCCAGATATTATGCTTAGTGTTTGCATGTGTGCTCGATTCCAAGCGGCACCAAAGGAATCGCATCACTTAGCTGTGATGCGAATTCTTTGATATTTGGCCCACACCCCAACATTAGGATTATGGTATCCAAAGGGCTCAGAGTTTGATCTGGTTGGATTCTCGGATGCTGATTATGCTGGTGACAAGGTGGATCGCAAGTCTACATCAGGCACATGTCATTTTCTGGGACGATCACTTGTATGTTGGTCTTCAAAGAAGCAGAACTGTGTATCTCTCTCCACTACTGAATCTGAATACATTGCTGCTGGATCTTGCTGCGCTCAGTTTCTATGGATGAAGCAAACACTCAAAGACTATGGCATTCATTTGAAGCTAGTGCCACTCTACTGTGACAACGAAAGCGCCATCAAGATTGCCAACAACCCAGTTCAGCACTCGAAGACAAAGCACATTGAAATTCGTCATCACTTTCTCAGAGATCATGTTGTGAAGGAAGATATTGATATCATACACGTCAACACTGAAGAGCAATTGGCAGATATCTTCACCAAGCCCTTGGATGAGAAGAGGTTTTGCAAGTTACGGTGTGAGCTAAATATCTTGGAATCCTCAAATGTCCTGTGATCAGGCACACATCCTAACACTTATGCATATTGATGACTTAGATGTGCAACACACGAAGTAAAGTATATCTTCAATGAATGAAGACTTACATTCTAAGTGTGAATACATTAATGTGGAATTTGACTTCGGAGCGCCACGATAATTGTGCGTTGTGTCTGGGTCTAATACTTCCTATACGGTGGGTAACGCCACCACCAAATTTTTATGTTTGAAGTGTTTCACTCATGGCGTTAAATTTGCTATGTCTTCACATTTCGTTTGTCTTTATTTCAACTTGTCTTCATGATTATCTTCACTATGTTGATGTGATTGTCTTTCTCATATATATATACTAGTGTTCTGTCCTCTACAGCATTCACTTATAGCTACGTCTTCCTTGTTGAATCTTTTGAACTAAGTGAATGTGATCGGACCCTAACCTCTCTATGATTTCTATCTCAAACTCTATCTCTCCAAATCATATGCATTCTATTGAAACTGTCGAATGTCTTCTCTGTGTCCTTGTCAGCAGAAGATACAGAGACAAACATTAGGTCTGTTTTCAATGCTAAATCCTTTCACCTGAAACCCGGAGAAGTGGGAACGACCACCCGACAATCCAGGTGTGCGTGGGAACATGGAACAACCTCCGATATGTTGCATGATGGCCACATGTCCTTCAGATGTGAATCGTCGGGGGCACCTGTGTAATAACACTGTTCCATCCCTGTCCCTATAAATACATGTCCCCTGCGGTCAAGAAAACCTTCTTCCACCTCTCCACCTCGTCAAAACCCTAGCGCCACCGCTAGCTCTCGACGACGCCGGTGACGAAGCGCTTAGCTGCCGCGACTTCTCCGACGCCGTCCTCACGCCGGCCGCGGACATCGTCCTCTCCGCTGCCGCAGTAGGTGTCTTCCGTCGCCAAGTTAGGGCACGGTGGATTGAACTGCTCAGTCTCCTACTCTTCCCATCTAGTAGTTCTTCGCGTGGTAAATACAACTCTATTTTACCAACTTTTTTATCCTCAAAGATTCATCCTGTTTGCCAAAATAGGTTTCCGCCTACACAATGTTAGATCTATCATGTCTGCATCTCATACTGCCTAGTATATTCACATAAGCTTCATATCTAGTTATATTCCTCACTTGTACTTATTCGCGGATTCGTACAAATCTAGAACCAACTCTCAACATATAAGTGAATGTCTTCGCACGATGAGGTCAATGTCTTCTAAACTGATTTATCTTCAAAATCTTCTGAGAATGCATATGACCTCTTCCCCTTCCCTTGCACCTTAATGCTGTCACAGGTACATGTCCGTGGGAGAATCCCTTGGTTCTCATAGTCTGCATTCGTTTGGAGAATTCTTACAACATCACATTAACTCTTCCGAAGCCGGTTCCTGTTTGTCCAGCAAGTGAAAGCCTTTGAAGCCTTTGAACGTGTTGAAGCCATTCAGTTTGAAGTTCATGGCTGCAGAGAAATCAGTAAGGAAGGGTGGCAGACAACGTCGTGGGGGAACGTCAAGAGATTTGCCTGATGACCTCTCAGAGCTTTACAAGATAGATCCAGAAGAGGATTACAATCAGCGCAAGACCCGAATCCAATGGATTCGAAGATATTGGGCAGACTAGTGGTTCAAGTATAGGTTTGTGACCCAGGAATATGCAGAGAAGAATGCCATCAAGCGACCATGGGGAGACATCCTATACAGAAATCTTCAACCCAGGTCCAGAGATCAAGCCATTGAACAAGGCTTCTATCCCTGCATGGTCCGTGGACCACAGCCTGCGGATGCACACCCATCGTCATTGCTATGGTGTCGTGACGACAATCTGTTCAAGCGCAACTTCCAATTTGCCAAGAATTCGGCTAAGCAAAACAAGAGGTCATGGGGACTAGACTTCAACCCTGGTCCATCTGCTCCCCGTGCCGATGGCACCCGCGAAGCTGAACCCAATCTTGTTGGGCCCTTCTACAACCTGGAAGGTCTCATCACTCATATCAAGGTTCAAGGGACAGCCGTGGATGAGCCTGCAGATGACGCTGAATCTGATGAAGCGCCTGCACCACCGAAGCCAAAGAAACTAAAGAAGCCTAAAGCTTCAAAGCCTACATCATCACCAAAAATCTCACGGGTGAAGCCACTGGCTACTGCACCTCCTAAAGACAATGTGCAGTCTGAAGATTTGTCATGCATCTCCAAGCCCTCGAGAGTAAAGATGCCTTTGCAACACACCAGCCAAGAACTGACTACTGCTGCTATTCTGCGCAACGACGCCATTGATCTTTCCAACGATGAAGATCTTGCAGATGACGCTCTTGAGCAACTGATCAAGAGCAAGGAAGAAGCAGAAATCTTCAATGATTTGCCTCTCTTTGACGTGGCAATCATCCACAACTTCATTGATGAGTGGTTTGAAACCCCCAATCTCAGCTTTGAGGATCTGCAACTTCCAATTGGCCTCAGCGTCGCCTTGTCTGGCGCCATTGCTTCTGAGCTAGCTCTAGCTCAGCGCATAGTTGAGCTGAAGCACAAAATTGACTATGAGAAAGCTTAGTTCAAGAAGCACATGGCAAAGCTCAGCGTGCAAGATGTCAAAAACTTCAAGATCATGCTGCACGAGCTCAAAGAAGCCTTTGTCAAGAAGCGCAAAGATGCTAAAGGTTCTCGTGAGCGCATGAAGAGCCAGGCTGACAAGTGTGTGAAAGCCTATAATGAGGCTGAGAAGTGCAAGGCTCTTGGTTGTCCTGGCATCGATCCCAGGATGGCTGCAAAGAAGAAGAAGAAGAAGCCAGCTGTGGCCGAACCCGAAGCACCAAGGCAGGAAGCACATCCCATTGTCTTCCCAGCCAGCATGACTGGCTCGAAGCCAAAGGTCAGGTCAACCGCTTCAGAATTGAAGAAGACGAGGACTGCTGAGGCTGAAGCCAGAAAGAGGAAACATCCTGAAGCCTCTGATGCTGCTCCCTCCAAGAAGAAGCGCAAAACCAAGAAGGATCGGGCTGCTCCCACAGAGCCCTTAGTTGTTGAACCTATCTCAATGGTTCGCCCTGCATCTGAACATCAAGAGCGCCAATTGATTGTCCATGAGCCTGCTTCCACAGAGGCTCATGAAGCTGAAGACATTCCAGCAGTTGACCCCACCGCTGCTGAAGACATTGGTCACCATGACAATGTTGAAGATGATGAGGTCCTTCCTCAGATCGAGCACCAACTGGTATCATCGCCTGTGCTTACGCACAGCGAACTCATCAGCATTGGTCGTCCTCTGACGCCAATTTCTCAGGATGCATCATGGGATGATCACCCACAACAACAGGACACCCCGAGTACTCCCCAACAACAAGTCTCACCACCCCAGCAAGAAGAAGAAGATGACTTTGAGGCCCAGCCAACTCCATCTCCAAAGGCATCGCCAGCGTTGCGCAGGCTTCGCAAAGGACCAAGGCCTCAAGTCCCTTTATCGAGCGTTCCATAAGGAGAAGTGCACCACCAATCTGTTGCACATCAAGTGTTTCCAGATGCCACTCCTACTGTAACTGTCTCTGAATCCGAAGCCAAACTGGCTGAAGATGTTCCGGCTACATCATCCGATGAAGAAGAAGCCCCAAGAGTTGCTACACCCCCGTCTCACCAAGATGTTGTTCTCGAGGAGAAAGTGACCGACCCTCCAGCTTCTGAAGTGGAGGTTGAGAATCCTGAGGCTGCCACCACCAACACCAATGAAGCCAATGACGTAGTCATGGCTGAAGCAAATGTGGAGCCTGCACCTGAAATCAATGTGCCCCCTGAAGCCCATGAAGACAATGCCAATGCCCATGTTCCCCCTCCAAGACCTCACACAATGGAGCTGGCATTTGATCGTGGTCAGCAAGTTATGGTTCGATGGCCCATTCTGACTCCTCCGCCTGCTGCTGGTCCACAATTTGAGTACCACGTCGAGCACAGGCCTCAAGTCCAAAAGACCAAGCCAAGACTTCCACGTTTCCCAGGCACTGCCACTTCACCTGGGGTCTTCAATGCGAATGGCTTCGTGGCACATAATACCTTCTTCAACAGCTCCAAGAACCCTTATACCAAACCGCGCATTTCCTCAGATCGGTTATGGAGCTATTAGCAGCGTAGCTACTATTCATGTGTCCTATACAATCAAGGGCGCATATTTCCACATATGTGCCTCGACTCTGAAGCTATGGCTGGTCTGCCCTACCTCGAAGAAGCATTGGACTGTTTCAAAGATGCTGGTCTGCTGCAGTTCATCACTGACAAGGAGCACTGGAATGAAGAATTGTTGATTCAATTCTATGCCACTCTTCATATTCGTGGCTACAACAGGGATCCGAAGACTTGGGTCCTTGAGTGGATGACAGGCAATGTTCATCATGAAGCTAAAGCTCTTGATATCATTGAGCTCACAGGCCTGCACACTCCTGGTGAATACTATGAACCAGGTTGTCAACAACATCAAAATGCCTTGGAAATCATCTTTCAGAAGCCAGAACCCAACATGAGTCAAATGCTGAGCATGATGAAGCCTTTGCCTCCAGATGCTGAATATCCTAAGGAGTTCTTTGTTGAAGACCTAGAGTACCTGCCTCGCACCATCTACCACATCATCAGGAAGACTCTATGGCCTGTCAAAGGACACTCATCTGCAGCGAAGCTTGAAGGAGCAATGAAGACTTTGGTTTTCTATATCTTCAATGGCATCAGCTTCAATGCTCAAGACTTCTTCATCAGGCAGTTGGCTGCGTCTGGCTCCGACATCTTTGGGTTGAAATTCTATGGTCCATGGGTCATGCGTCTGATCAAGCGTCACTCAACCTTCAACTATCAGCCGTCTGCGCGCAATCATCTCATATTCTTGCCCAAGGTTGATCTGTCAGTTGAAGCCATTTACCCAGAGCCTGCTAAGGATCCCATTTATCTTCACAATGCTGATCACCAAAGCTTCACCCAGCCCATTGAAGGAATTCCAGCAGTGTCTCGTGTTTATCCCCTTGCTGGAAACACACGTGCCCCGCGTGCTCAAACTGACGCCACTGGTAGCACTATTGCGCAAAGGCCTCAAAGACGATCTCGTGTCCTCAATGACCGAGAGCTTCTCGTCGCGCTGTATCAGAAACAGGATAAGCATCATGACTGGCTTAAGCGTCAGATGCAAAGCCTCTTGGTGGATGTCAACCGCATTCACAATCTTGCCACCAAGAATGCCTTTGTTGCCCATGAAACCTGTCGGCGTACATGGAAAGGGCTGACGCTTATGTGCTCTGAGGATGATCTTCAAGAGGATGGCTTCTCTGAACGCTTCAAGTTTGACTCCACACCTCCAAGAAGGACTGTGCTGCGACGAACTCCGTCTCTTGAAGACTCTGAGTTCTCTTCCTCCGCGGCAACTGTGAATGCCAGAGTGATCGATGACAAAGACGATGCTACTTCACTGCCCCCTACTTCTGCATGCATCGACACTGCCCCAAGTTCGTCTGCACCGCCTAACAACACCGACGACCTTGCTGCTTCACCTACTCCTCATGGGAACGAGTAGACGCTCTATGTCTTCAAACCTTTTTGGTCCTTACTAACAAAAGGGGGAGAAGCATATGAGTTTGATAGTATTCAAGCAGGTCCATATGGGCGGTTGCTTTATATTTTGCCTAGTGTTTAGAACTCTCGTTTTGATACATTTGGTTGTTTGAGTTGTAACACTTAAACTCGATGGTTGTCTGCTACTTATTTGCTATTCTGTGATGCGATGATAAATTCTGCATGTGCGACGATAAATTCCGCACTTAGATCATTTTGCAGACGTCCATTTTTCATTATGCATGTCATTATCTTCACATACTTTTCATGCATGATGAATTGTCATCATAAGTTGAAGAGGATCTCCACAAGTACAACCTGCCATGTGCATTTGCATTCCAAAAGCAAATTACTTATATGCACATCTTCAGGGGGAGCCCTTGCAACTTATGAAGACAATCCCCTATCATTTAAATTTCACATATTATATTCCCCGTTGAAAACTTCAACTAGTTTGTCATCAATCACCAAAAAGGGGGAGATTGTAAGTGCATCTAGTGCCACCCCTAGTTTGTTTTGGAGTATTGACGACAAACGTAGTTCAGGGACTAATGAGTTTGTGAGAATTGCAGGATAACACAGGCAGAAGTCCCTCATTGATTCGGTTTTCCTACCAGAGATGACCCCTAAAAATGTATGAAGACATTGAAGTCAAAGGTGGTATGTGAAGACATTCACATTGAAGACTATGACAAGAGAAGACATCGCATGAAGATTATGGAGCGCGAAGACTTAGCAGTTTCGTCGTTCTGTGTTTTTCTTTGTTGAGTCATAGGAACCACCGTACTATTAAGTGGGGTCCAATAGAACCAGTCAGAATGACTGTAGTGATGCTTAACCAAAATCCTATGTCTTTGAGTGAAGATATGAGAGCAAATCTTGTCCAGAGTTGGATAAGTCAGCTTTGCTTGTAGCCCAAGTAAAGTTGCCGCGTGTGTTTGAAATCTGACCATTGGAACACGTGTTAGTTCCTTAGTGACCCAGGGTCATTTCGAACAAATCAGGTCGGGTTGCCTAGTGGCTATAAATAGCCCACCCCCTACAACCATAAACGGTTGGCTGCTCAGAGTTAGAATACGGCTTTTGTCGTTTGAGAGCAACCCACCTCGAAGCCTTTGAGAGAGAATTCCTTGCGAGGATAAAGCCCTAAACAGCCAGAGCCAAAGAGTGTTAGGCATCACCTAAGTCTTCCTGTCGGTGTGATCTGAAGACTTATTACACTTGAGGACTGTGAATCCTCCAGCCGGTTAGGCGTCGCGTTCTGAGCATCCAAGAGTCATTGTGGATCGCCGGTGAATGAAGTCTATGAAGGTTTGGAAGTCTACCTTGAAGACTTACCAGAGTGATTGGGTGAGGTCTGTGTGACCTTAGCTCAAGGGGAATATGGTGAGGACTGGGTGTCCTGAGCTGCGTGTTCAGGACTGGGTGTCCGGGATTGTGTGTCCTCAGGTTTAAATACCTAACCGCCCTAACCAGACGTACAACTACCAAAGCAGTTGGAACTGGTCCAACAAATCATTGTCTTTAACGAGTCACTGGTTTCATCCTTCCCTTCCCTTTACTTACTGTTGGTCCTTGTGAAGTCATTGTATGATTTCATTATCTTTTGTCTTCACTAAGTGACTGCTTGTTCTGATTGGCTTCACAATATCTTCCTACGTGATCCTTACTGCCTAGCTGCTATTAGTCATTGTGCTTTCACTTCATTGAATACTTGACTATGGTTTGCCTAGTGTAGTCTACCTTCCGCTGCATGGTAATAGGTTTATTTCTATCGTTTGTCTTCGAAACTTCCATGTTTTGAAGACTTTCATAAAAATCGCCTATTCACCTGCCTCTAGTCGATCACTAGCACTTGCAGTGGGTCATCAAGCCTCTGAAGGCATGATTTCTCCAGTACCCATAAGCTTGAAGGATTTACTCGGTGAGACTTCATCTAGCACATTTGGCAGGTGCTCTCTTTGCGAGCCGTTAGTTTCATCGAACCGCACATCCACAGTTTCAACCACTTTATAGTGAAAGAGGTTGAAGACTCTATAGTAGTGTGAATACTTTCCGTACCCAAGCATAAAACCTTCATGTGCTTTCGGTGCAAATTTTGAAGTGTGATGCGGATCCTTGATCCAGCACCTAGCACCAAATACTTTGAAGTAGCTGACGTTTGGCTTCTTACTAGCTAGTAGCTCATATGATGTCTTCTTTAGAAGCTTGTGAAAATAGATATGGTTGATGACGTGGCATGCAGTATCAATGGCTTCAGGCCAGAACTTCCTTGGTGTGTTGTACTCATCAAGCATCGTCCGTGCCATCTCAATGAGGGTTCTGTTCTTGCGCTCCACGATGCCATTCTGCTGAGGTGTGTATGGAGCTGAGAACTCATGAGTGATGCCCAATGTATCAAGATAAGTGTCGAGGCCGGTGTTCTTGAATTATGTGCTATTGTCACTTCTCATGTGCTTGATCTTGATGCCATAGTTGGTCATGGCACGATTGGCGAATCGTCTGAAGACATCCCGCACTTCAGTATTATAGAGGATTATATGCACCCATGTATATCTTGAGTAATCATCAACAATAACGAAGCCATAGAGGCAAGCAGTGGTGGTAAGGGTAGAGTAGTGACTAGGGCCAAATAAGTCCATGTGAAGCATCTCGAAGGGACGGGAAGTCGTCATGATTGTCTTTGAGGGATGCTTGGCCCTAGTCATCTTTCCAGCTTCGCGGGCACCACATAGATGATCCTTCTTGAACTTGACACCCTCTATGCCTATGACATGCTTCTTCTTCGCGAGATTGTACAAGTTCCTCATGCCGACATGCCCTAGCCTTCGATGCTAGAGCCAGCACTCTAAAGCTTTTGCTAGAAGACATACGGCCAACTGTGGACATGCTGAGAAATCTACCATGTACAGATGATCTTTTCGATACCCTTCAAAGACTAGAGACTTGTCAGATTCCATAATAACAAGTCAATGATATTTTCCAACCATCACAATCATGTTTAGATCACAAAGCATTGAGACAGACATTAAGTTGAAACCAAGGGATTCAACAAGCATCACTTTATCCATGTGCTGATCCTTTGAGATTGCAACTCTACCTAGACCCAATACCTTGCTTTTATGAGTGTCAGCAAATGTGATGTGACTCTTGTCAGATGGACGTAGGGTTGAATCCATGAGAAGACTTCGATCACTAGTCATGTGGTTAGTGCACCCAGTGTCCGTAATCCATTCTGAAGCCTTTGGTGTCATACCCTATAGTGCAGTTTGGGGGATAGGCTTCACCAAGGGTATTGTGAAGCATAAACATTTGACAAACAAGCAGATTATGAAAGTTTAGGTCTTGGTTAGCATAAATAGGATGTTTATCAAGGAATCCTAGAACGAAATACATAATAAGACCATTTGGACATTTAATCTTGCGTCCTACAAGAGGTTTTAGGTCCCTAGCATAAGCATCAGACGCCTTTGATTTCCGGCTGGAGACCTTTCCCTACAAAAGAGAGTTAATTTTTCTTAACCACCCACATCTTCAGGGGTGGCTTAGAAGTAGTGAGTCTAAGTGCAGCATCTGAGAACTTTGGCTTTGGAGCCCTAGCAAATAGCCTTGCATGTGGTGAATAATACTCATTAGAATAAGAAGAATAGTTCTTTGTCTTATGAACATAGCGGTTTGACGAAACACGCTCATATTCATAAGTCTGAGTATGGTTTCCTTGCAAAATATTGGCGTTAGGGTGACTCTGGTGAGTCCTCTATCTGTATGAAGCCTTTGGACCATATGAAGCCTTTGGTCTGGTGTTTGTCTTCACCCCTAGTGGTGTCATGATGACATTCATAGGAAGTTTCTCAAGACAACTTTTGGGCACCCAGATCTTCTTCAAAGGTGGTCCATTCCTGTAGTTAGTACCAATATACCTGGCAAACACTTCACCATTCTGATTCTGAAACAGTTTATAGTTTGCATCAAAGGATTCATCAATGATAATTGGGTTAGCACAAGTGAAGCCAGATAAGGTAGATGGATCTACTGAAGGTTCCTTTGCAGCAACCCATGTGGTTTTGGGGTACTTCTCAGGCTTCCAGTATGAACCATCAACATTCATTTTCCTCTCGAACCCAACACCCTCTTTCCTAGGGTTTTGGATCAGAATCTCTTTCTTGAGGACATCACACAGTGTCTGATGCCCATTGAGGCTTTTGTACATCCTTGTTTCGAGCAATGTATTCAACCTGGCATTCTCATCAACAACAGTAGTGGTATCCTCAGAAGAGGGGTTAGTTTCCACATCAACAGTTGAAGGCATAGCAACAGTAGCAGTAGTAGAACATCCAACAACTGAAACAACATTATCACGCTCAAGACATTTTAAACATGGTGGCTCAAAGTCTTCCCGGGCGGAACTGATCTGTTGAGCGCGGAGTGACTCCTTCTATTTTTGAAGATCTTCATGAGCAGATCTCAATTTCTCAAGATCTTGCTTCCTTTGAAGATAATCATAGGAGAGCTTTTCATGAGTAGTTGAGAGAGTTTCATGAAGATTTACAAGTTCCTCATACTTAACATGAAGATTTGTAATGTCTTCAATTAAGGACTGAGTTCGAGTCATTTCTGCGTCCAACGGGTCATCGCTTTTGTCTAGCAACTTTTGAATATGTTCCATAGCATTTTGTTGTTCTGTTGCAATTTTAGCAAGTGTTTTGTAGCTAGGTTTAGATTCACATTCAGAGTCATCTTCACTTGATGTTTGAAAGTAAGCATCGCGTGAGTTTACCTTGGCACCACGTGTCCATGAAGCAGTAGGTGGGAGCAGAGTCATCCTCATCATCAGCATCGGCGGTGGTGACAATGCAATTGTCTTCTGTGTTGAAGATTGACTTGGTGACATATGCTGAAGCTAGATCCAGGCTTGCCACGCCTGAATCAGACTCCTCCTCAGACTCCACCTCTGTCTCCTTAGAAGTAGACTCCTCTGAATCCATCTCCTTGCCAACAAACGCACAAGCCTTGCTTGACGAGCTCTTCTTGTGTGATGAAGACTTAGATGAATATTTTGATGAAGACTTTGAGGATTTCTTCTTCTTTTGATCAGAATCATATTATTTGTTCTTCTTCTTCTTGGTCTCATTGTCTCATTGAGGACACTCAGAGATGTTGTGACCAGGTTTCTTGCACTTGTCGCATGTTCTCTTCTTGTAGTCACGAGAGGAAGCTTCATCATTTCTTGAGCTAGATCTTGAAGACTTTCTGAAGCCCTTTTTCTTGGTGAACTTCTGGAACTTCTTCACAAGCATAGTGAGCTCCTTTCCAATGTCTTCAGGATCGTCAGAACTGCTATCAGATCCTTCTTCAGACGAGGAAACAACCTTGACCTTCAAAGCGCGAGATCGGCCATATTTGGAACCATAGATATCACTTTTCTCAGATAACTGGAACTCATGTGTGTTGGGCCTCTCAAGTATGTCAGACGGATCGAGAGTCTTGAAGTCAGGGTGTTCTTGAATCATTAGGGCCAGAGTGTCAAATGAGCTGTCAAGTGATCTCAGGAGCTTCTTGATGATTTCGTGCTTGGTGATCTTAGTGGTGTCGAGTGCGCGAAGCTCATTTGTGATATCAGTGAGGCGATCAAACGTGAGCTGGACATTCTCATTGTCATTTCTCTTGAAGCAGTTGAGGAGGTTGCGAAGAACATCAATCCTTGAGAATCTCTAAGTTGAGATGCCTTCGTTGACCTTGGAGAGCTAGTCCCAGACTAGGTTCGTAGTTTCCAGTACACTCACACGGCCATACTGTCCTTTGGTCAGGTGACCACAGATGATGTTCTTGGCGGTCGAGTCCAGTTGAATGAACCTCTTGACATCAGCAGTGGCGACACCTTCACCGACCATGGAAACGTCGTTCTTGACGATATACCAGAGGTCGACGTCAATGGCTTCAAGATGCATACGCATCTTATTCTTCCAGTAGGGGTAATCAATGCCATCGAAGACATGGCACACAATGGATACCTTGATTATCCCTACAGTCGACATAGCTAAAACTCCAGGTGGTTAAACCGAATCACACAGAACAAGGGAGCACCTTGCTCTAATACCAATTGAAAGTCCTAGTTATCGACTAGAGGGGGGTGAATAGGCGATTTTTATGTAAGTCTTCAAAACACGGCGGCTTCGAAGACAAACAGTAGAAATGATCCTATTGATATGCAGTGGAAGGTAGACTACACTAGGCAAGCCATAGTCAAGTAATCAATGAAGTGAAAGCATGAAGACTATCAGCAGCTATGTAGTATGGATCAGGATGGAAGACAATATGAAGCCAAACAGTAAACAGTCTTCACTCAGTGAATTCAATCAGATCATACAGGCAAGCAATGACTTCACGAAGACAAACTATAAAGTAAAGAGAAATGAAGGATAGAACTAGTAGCTAGGGGAAGACAAGGATTTGGTAGACCAGTTCTAGTTGCTGTGACAATTGTACGTCTGGTTAGGGGGGCTGAGATCCAACTCAGAAGACTGTGTCTTCACCTTATTCCCCTTGATCTAAGGACACACAGTCCTCGCCCAATCACTCTGGTAAGTCTTCAAGGTAGACTTCCAAACCTTCACAAACTTCGTTCACCGGCGATCCACAATGACTCTTGGATGCTCATAACGCGACGCCTAACCGGCTGGAGGATTCACAGTCCTCAAGTGTAAGAAGTCTTCAGATCACGCGGATAGAAAGACTTCAGTGATGCCTAACACTCTTTGTCTTTGGGTGTTTTGGGCTTTTTCCTTGCAAGGATCTCTCTCTCAAATGCTTCGGAGGTGGGTTGCTCTCAAACGAAAAAAGTCGTGCACTAACTCTGAACAACCACCAATTTATGGTGTGGGGTGGGCTATTTATAGCCAGGAGGTAACCCCGCCTGATTTGTCCGAAATGACCCTGGGTCACTATGGAACTGACACGTGTCCAACATTCAGATTTCACACACACGTGGCAGCTTGACTTGGGCTACAAGTAAAGCTGACCCATCCAGCTCTGGATAAGATTTGCTCTCATTGTCTTTGCTCGAAGACATAGGATTTGGTTGAGGATCACATCAGTCACTCTGACTTTGTTCACTTGGACCCCACTTAACAGTACGTGGTTCCTATGACTCAACAAAGAAGAAAAGGAAACTACAAAACAACTATGTCTTCTCACTCCATAGTCTTCATGTGAATGTCTTATCATGTCATAATCTTCACTGTGAATATCTTCACAGACCACCGTTGTCTTCAATGTCTTCACACATTTTTAGGGGTCATCTCTGTTAGGTAAACCGAACAAATAAGGGACTACTACCTGTGTTATCCTGCAATTCTCACAAACACATTAGTCCCTCAACCAAGTTTGTCATCAATACTCCAAAACCAACTAGGGGTGGCACTAGATGCACTTACAGCGCGGCTACTATCATGGTGTTGGCACGTCGGGAGGTCTTGTTGGACTTGTTTTACCATTGTCCAAATGTCTTGTGCATCGGGATTCCGAGTATGATCAGAGGGTCCCGCGGTGGAGGATTGTATCCGTGGATCATGAGCTTGTCATAGGCTAAGTTGGGACACCCATGCATGGTTTAAACTTTCGAGAGCCGTGCCCACGGTTATGTGGCAGATGGGAATTGGTTAATATCTGGTTGTAGAGAACTTGACACCAGATGAGAATTAAAATACACCAACCGCGTTGTGTAACCGTGGTCGTCTCCTTTCGGGGAAATTCGAGAAGAGAACACGGTTGGGTTATGTTTGAACATAAGTAGTTCAGGATCACTTCTTGATCATTACTAGTTTGCGACCGTTTGTGTAGTTTCTCATCTTATTCTTGTACTCTTAAGTTAGCCACCATACAATGCTTAGTCGCTTGTTGCAGCCTCACCACTTATCCATTCCATACCCATTAAAATTTGCTAGTCTTGATACCCATGGTAATGGGATTGCTGAGTCCTCGTGGCTCACAGATTACTACTACAACAGTTGCAGGTACAGGTAATGCGATGATCTGACGCGAGTACGATGCTTGATTGCTTTTGGAGTTCTTCTTCATCTTCGATCAAGGGAATAGGTTCTGGGTCGGGGAACCTGGGATTAGTAGGGTGGATGTCATTCTTCTTTTTTGTTTGATTTCATCCATAGTCGGAACCTGCTCTTCTGTATGGTAGTTGCCATGTATTGATGTATTGTTGTATGAATGATGTAGCTTGTGGCGAGTGTAAGCCTTTATCTTGTATACTCATTTATTTAGTAGAAGGTATGTTGTAATGATATCCACCTTGCGCACTCGAAATGTGGTTGTGCCCCAATCATGAATTCACCACGTGATTGGGATAGAATCGCATCTTGGGCGCTACAAGTTGGTATCAGAGCCTTACCGACCTTAGGAGCCCCCTTGATTAATCGAACCACTGCCGTTGTTGAGTCTAGTTATATCGGAGAGTAGTAATTCTTTTTACTCCTTAGCCCCTTCGTCGCTCTGGTGAGGACTCCTGATGTAGATGTTTTGACTTCACTCTCCTCTTTTTCCCTCAAATTTTTTTAGGATCACGCAGGTATTGTTGGATCGTTGCGATATCATTGTGACGGGGATTCTGTCTTGGTGCCTCCTGACATTTAGGGGTTGTGGCAGTGTCCCGAGGAGTTGAGCTCCAAGGTGTTTTTGTCACAGTGCTTATCATTTCAGTTCTGGAATATCAAAGTTCACCGACATCGAAAATGCTTCTATACTCTTTCTGGTGAGAGTAGTTTGACGACACCCAATACTAGGGTGAGTGATCGGATGTATTGCCACATCTAGTATATCGGGTGTTTTCGAAGGTCTGAGGCACACAATTTTAGAAGGTTTCTTGGTTATGTGTTGAAGGATGGATATAGTTGGAGCGTAGGACTTGTTAGTTGTGTGATATATTTGTGCCTCCCTGTTTCCCCAACACCAGATTGCATAACCAGAAAGTTTTGGGAGTTCATAGGTGGGAATTCGAGTAGTTACCTAGGATATCTTTCTGACAGATGCATGCTATGAGATTGGGGTTCGACGTCTAGTCGTCCGCCTGTCCACGGTTGGTTTTATTGTGGTCTCGTTGTGTCTTAAATATTCCTTGGCTATGCTAACTCGGGGACGCTTCATATATCATGTGCACTGCTTTTTACATGATGGTGTTGTACAATCGAGCCCGTGCGGGCCCCACCACGAAAATTTTGGACGAAATCTCTATCATATGTTTATTTCTGGCTTGTCCTGCAAGCCAATACTTTGTTTTATTTTGTGTTGTGGTATTTGAGTTGCTTCGAAGTAAAATGTGGATTCCATAACTTTCCTAAGCGGTGTTATCATATTTCTATGTGAATACTAATCCTTCTCGATCATCGAGGTTTCCATGTTAATTCTTTTCCAACCGGTTCGCTTCTCGTCAAGATGATCCTTTCATTTTACCCATTCGCAAGATCACCTCTCAGTTTTTCCCAATGTTGTTCATTTCATCCGTCCAAAAGTTGCCTTTGTTTTCCCACCCTCCCAGCCCTTTTCTTCAAAGACTCAGAGGTATCAAATCAACTATCCATTTTATTCATGTGATGTCTCTTCATTTTTGTTCAATCAATGTTCTTACCCGGTGATTACCATGAAGATGGTCAGGAGTTTCAAGTTCATCACTCTTTGTTTTTTCTCTCTGGTGGATTCAATTCAAGCTTTCGGTGTTGGTCATATCCCTTTCCTCCTTTCAAATGCTTTCTCATGCCGGTGGACCTCTTAATCATTCACTTCTTGCTATTCAAGGGTTCCGGCGTGTTGAAGATATCTTAGAAGATTCATGTTTCCATTCTTAATCTGTTCAAGCTATTTGGAGATTATTATCTCATTCAAGTCATTTAATTCAACTGGTGCAATCTCTCTTCAAAATTGTTTCAACGGTGTGTCTTTTAGTGGGCCCATAGCCCACAGGTCTTTTCCCAGGATCTTACCCGACTCTTCTAATTCTTTCCGGTGTTATTCTCAAATTCATTTCAAAGTTTGACGTAAGAATGAATTTCCATCAGTCATATGACTTCTCCAAGATCGCTTCCAAATTCTTTTCATCGTTGCTTCAACCTTTCTATACTTCATTCTGGATTTCCTCAACAATTCATGGTGGTGTATCTCGTCATCATTCTCAGCTTTTGAAGACCGAAGAAATGTTTCCTCTAAATCTTGTCCCTTCTCTTGAATATTCATGGTTCTAGCTTTATACCATCCTCTCATAATTGTTTTCAATTGTGAGAATTCTTTTCACCCATCCAGAGCAATTCATGAGTCTTTTCAGTTTGATTCTCCGGAGCCCATCATCTCAGAATTATTCATTCTTAGCTTTCAGCTCTTGTTTTCCAAATCTTACCGGTGCATCGCCCAAGTATTCCCCAGTCAGCTTGTGATCTCTTCATTCTCTTGTATCGAAATTTCCCCAAGTATCTTCATTCGTTTTCTAATTCTTCCCAGTGAATTGTCCCTTTGCTACGTTCATTTTCAATTCTTACGGTGGTTCGTTCAAGATTTCTCTTCCTTCGTTATCGTATCAATTCATTCGCTGTTTCCAAATCCCAACAGTGCATCCATCAAGACCTTCTCAAGTTCGCGCTATATCTCTCTTCAATCTTTTCAAGAAGAATAAGTAGGATGCCAAATCCATTGCTTGTCATTGCTACCTCTTGAGCACGTGTTGGTTTTCCCTTGAAGAGGAAAGGGTAATGCAGCAAAGTAGCGTAAGTATTTCCCTCAATTTTTTAGAACCAAGGAATAAATCCAGTAGGAGACAACGCACAAGTCACCTAGTACATGCACAACAATCAAGAACCTTGCAACCAACATGATAAATGGTTTGTCAATCCCTTCACGGTCACTCGCAAAAGTGAGATCTGATAAAGATAGTAAAATAAATATTTTTGGTATTTTTGTTGTATAGATTGGAAAGTAATTGCAAAATAGTAAACGAGATGCGATGTAAATAAAAGAAATGCAATATAATAAGAAAGAGACCCGGGGGCCATAGGTTTCACTAGTGGCTTCTCTCAAGATAGCATGTATTATGGTGGGTGAACAAATTACTGCTGAGCAATTGATAGAAAAGGGCATAGTTATGAGAATATCTATGGCAATGGTCATGAATATAGGCATCACGTCCATGTCAAGTAGATTGAAACGATTCTGCATCTACTACTATTACTCCACACATCGACCACTATCCAACATGCATCTAGAGTATTAAGTTCATAAGCACAGAGTAACTCATTAAGCAAGATGACATGATGTAGAGGGATAAACTCAAACAATATGATATAAACCCCATATTTTTATCCTCGATGACAACAATACAATACGTGCCTTGATGCCCCTACTGTCACTGGGAAAGGACACCGCAAGATTGAACCCAAAGCTAAGCACTTCTCCCATTGCAAGAAAGATCAATCTAGTAGGACAAACTAAACTGATAATTCGAAGAGACTTGCAAAGATATCAAATCATGCATATAAGAATTCAGGGAAGAACCAAATAATATTCATAGATAATCTTGTTCATAAACCCACAATTCATCGGATGTCGGAAAACACTCTGTAAAAGAGTATTACATCGAAGAGATCTCCAAGAACATCGAGGAGAACTTTGTATTGAGGATCAAAGAGAGAGAAGAAGCCATCTAGCTAATAACTATGGACCCGAAGGTCTGTGGTAAACTACTCACGCTTCATCGGAGATGCTATGGTGTTGATGTAGAAGCCCTCCGTGATCGATTCCCCCTCTGGTAGATCGCCGGAAGAGGCCCGAAGATGGGATCTCACGGGCACAGAAGGCTGCGGCGGTGGAAAAGTGGTTTCATGGCTCTCTGCGATCGATCTAGGGTATAGTAGTATATATAGGCGAAAGAAGTACGTCGGTGGAGCTACGAGGGGCCCACGAGGGTGGGGCGCGCCCTCCTGCCTCGTGGCCGCCTTGTGGCGTTCCAGACTTCAACTCCAAGTCTTCCGGTTTGCTTTCAGTCCAAGAAAGATCGTCGCGAAGGTTTCATTCCATTTGGTATTCCTTTTCTGTGAAACTCTAAAATAGGCAAAAAAACAGAAACTGGCACTAGGCCTCCAATTAATAGGTTAGTCCCAAAAATAATATAAAAGAGCATATTAAAGCCCATTAAACATCAAAAACAGATAATATAATAGCATGGAACAATAAAAAATTATAGATACATTGGAGACGTATCAGTCATCAATTTAAATTGGTGAAGGGTATGCATAACATATTTGTTATTCTTGTTTCATCCAAGTTATTAATTCCTTATTCCGGAGGTTCATCAAAAATTTTGGTTTCAATTGTTCATCTTTCTTTTCCGGAGTTCCAAGCTCTCTTAGTTAACTCGCTGCGAAGCTCCATCTAAATCATTGCAAGGCTTCATCGTATTGTTTTCAAGCTTCTTTTCTTTGCGACCATCTTTTTATCTATCCGGAGTTCTTCGAGAGTTTCTTCTTGGTGGTTCGTCAAGGATTTACTTCATTCTCGAAGTGTTCTTCAAGATTCTTGTTGGAGGGGTTCAAGTGTTCTTTATCGTGCATTCCGAAGTGCAATTTTTCTTCATTATCTTTTGAGGTGGTCTTATATCATTCTTGACAATTTCCCTTTGTGTCTCATGATTCACATGTTTTCAAGAATGAGGCATTTTAAATCCATCAATCTCTTCATTGGAGTTATCTTGGTATAGATTTCACTTAAAGCCTTCCCTAAGGAACGTTGCTTCTATGGTGTTTATCAATGATCCAAGTTTCCTCCTATTCTCGCGGTGAAAGAAGTTTTTCCATCTCTTCGTTCCTCTCAGCTAATCAATCTTTTGGTAGTGGCTGGTTGTCACCTCATAATTTTGAGGTGTCTTTATAAGCCCACGAGGATCATATCCTTTCGTATTGATCTTCCAACAACTCCATTCACTCCTTCTTTTTAAGGATGCTCTCTTAAACTCATTCCAGGTAGAACATGTTGTTTTCTTCTCCGTTCTTTTGATTCCATTCTTACATTTGTTCCAGAGTCATTGTGATGTTACTCTATGCAACCCATCATCTCATTTTGTAAATATCATGTTATTTTCCTTGCTTATCCGTTTAGCAGGAGTGTCGTGTCCTCTGCTCAAGTTCTTTTCATCTTATCAAGTCTTGCATCTCTTTTCAACTGGAGTGTTTTTTGAATTTGTTCTTCCTTGTTCCTTGGTTATCTTGTTTCAACCAGAGTGGCCTCAATTCCTTCTTGTCCATTGTGCTCGTCATTCATAGCTTTGCAACCTCCAAAGTTCACATGGTGTTCATTGTTTCTCTTTTCTGCCGGAGTGCTCTCAATTTCATTCAACTCTGTTGTGTTTGTTCTTTCAAGTTTTCAACCTCTCAAGATTCATTGGTTTCACTCATTTGTCAAAGAAGCAACTTGTTTTACCTCTTCCTCTTCCGTTTCTCCCCAGTGCCATCCTTAGATCTCGGGTCGAGATCTCTTGTAAGTGGAGGAGAGTTGTGACGCCCCAAGACCGACGCTCCAGACGCCTTCCATGTTTTTCGTTGTCCCTGTTTGTTTTATTTGTTTGGTTCGTTGCATTCATCTTTGCATCATGTGCATTGCATCATGTCATCTTGCACCCCTTTTTAAAACTCAACCAAATAAATTGCATGGATCTTCGATCCATTTAAATCGAGGGAAATGCACATGGCGATTTATCTTTACAACATATAGAAGTCTCTCAATATTATTAGGGATCTATAAAATAACTATTCCATTAATTTGGAATTAACCATAACACACATGCAAAAATATTCCATGCCTTTGTTATCTCAATTCTTGGTCTCCAACTTTGCCCATAAATTCTTTCATCACTTTCCGGAGCTCCACCAAAAAATCTCAACATTCTGGCCACTCCTAAACCTTGTCCTAGTTCAAACCATTTGAATTAAATTAAAATGAGTTTGGATTTAGATTCCCAAAACCTCTCCCAACCATTTTTTGGTAAATCCTTCTTATTTTCTTGGTCCAGGGAAAATATCTCCGTTGGTCTATTTCTTTTTCTAACTTTCTCTTTCTTTTCTCTGAAGTTCTGGTTATTTTATAAATGGAAATGGAAGTACAATTTAGTTTCCAGGTTAGCCCATCTCCTTCTCTCTCCCTAGCCTTCCTACAGCCCAGCGAGGCCGACCCATTTGCCCTGGAGCCCCACCTATTCCTAACCCTAGCCCGACCTCCCTCACCCTCCCTCGATACCCATCTCCCTCCAGCGCCGTCACCCGCAGATCGACTCTAGGGAGCCCGATCCCCCTCCTCTCGATCCCTCTCCTTCTCCCCACGCCTCCTCCATCTACAGCCACCCCACAGCAGAGCACCACGGCGCCCATATCCTGCGCCTCCCCTTGTCCAGGAGCATCTGCTCCTCTGCCCGAGCCCCCCTGCCTCGGCCTCACGGTTCCCCTCACCACACCTCCGTGAGCAGGAGCTCTGCCTACCCTGCGCCCATGCTTCGCTGACCGAAGGCGTCATACTTGACCAGCGCCACCCCTGCCACGCACTGCACCTCCTCCTCCATGCCGCAGCCTCATCAGCTCCGGATCTGCCTCCCATGACCACGTCGCCGACCTCCCAGCGCCGCCTCTTGCTGCCCGAGCGCCACTACCAGAGTTGCTTCCCCACCGCGCGCTACCCTCCGTCCCGGCCGTCCCCAACCTCGCTTCGTCTTCGCCCATCGCATCTGCTGCCCTCCTCGATGTCCTTCTCGTCCTCGCGTGGGCCATGGACGTGCCCCTCCGCTGGCCTCTGCTGTGTGTGTCCCGTCTCCCTCGCCGACGCTCAGCTCTGCTTCGGTCGCCACTCCTTCACCTGGCTGCTACCGTCTCCAGAATTGACAAGGCCACCGCATCCATCCTTGGTTTTGTCTGCATTGACCGCGCCCCTGCCTCAACAGATCACCGAGCGCCACCTCACTTCAGTGCCCCACCTCAGACCCTAACATCCGAACCGAGGCTCTTTCGTCTTGCTCTATTTTTGGATCGGCAAGTATCCCTTGGAATTCTTCAAGACCATCAAGTGATCAACTACCACATCAGAACGCCAAGTACATGGATATGCCAAGTTCCTCTCCAAACGTGTACGAATACGCCCGGCGATGCGACAAGTACCTCTACCGACGACCCCGAACATCTACTAAAACGTATACCACTACTGTCACAGTGTACCACTACTTCCTCTACGTCTCCGTGTACACTACTTCCCTCGACGACCCGTGAACGACTACTTCTACAACCCATTGAACCTGAACCGTTCCAAAAACGCACGCTTCAAAGGTATACCCTCGAGTCGAACGCCGATGCGATGAATGAATGCATGAGATGTGTTGTATGAGATGCCCGTGTTTGCACCGTGTCCGAGTAGTCGCTTGCACGTTCCTCGTTTGCCTTGCAACCAACTCGTGGGACACCTGAAAGCGGGATCACTCCCCATCATCTTTCACATGAACCGCTCAATTCCACACTTTCTTTTGCACTGACATCACAACGAGTTGGCGGATCATCAGAATGTTGCCGTGGCACCATTTCCATTGACGTTGCCGTGGCACCCCTTTCGTTCTGCCATGGTGAACAAATGATTCATAACATGCTCATGCCAACATTTTCTTAAAATTGCATAAAACTTGTATATGTCATCCGCATCATGATAACAACATTTTAAATGTTTAAAAATTTTGTTTGCATTAGATTTCTAAATAACATGTGGGGATTTACCGGAATTGTTGTTTGTTAATTTCCGGCCTCATTTAAACTTGCCTAAATAGTTACATTACATTTGCTGCGCCTCTTGCCATTTTAACCAACATTTAATATTGTTGAGTATATTAAACGGGAAAGAACTAAATAATTGTTGTGGGGTTTCATCAATATGCAACTCGTTGCATATTGAGCTCCACTTAACTTGTAGTGTTGTTTGTTGCACTTTTCCATTCCATGATCATTAAACCGGACATGCATCATACTTGGTTGTGTATCATGCCATGTTTACATGTGATGGTTGTTTACTATGTTGTTTTCTTCTTTCCGGTTGCACTTCTTCTTGATAGTTCCTGTTATGTTGCGATTGTGAGGATCCATTCGACTACGTTGGTTAGTCTTCTTCATGGATTCGGTCTTCTTCCTAGCGGGATTTCAGGCAAGATCACCGTTACTCTGGATACCATTACTATCTTTGCTTTGCTAGTTGTCTCGATGTTATCGCTATGTCACGCTACCTACCACTTGTTTATCAAGCCTCTCAAATTGCCATGACAACCTCTGTCACTGGGAACGACACCTATGGGATCACTGGGATCCCTTCTACGGTTGGCGGGCGCGGGGTTGTGCAAAGAGCTGGTCTAGTAGCCAGCGCAAAGATCGTTTACCCAGGTTCGTGCCGCAAGGATGCGTAATACCCTAGTCCTGCTTTGGTGTATATTTGAGTGCTCTTGAGCTTCTGAACTAGCTATGATGTGTGTATAGTCCAAAAGATCTGAATCCTTCTCCAGTATGCCTCGGGCCTCCTTTTATAGTCAAAAAGGGGTCACCACAGTGGCACACAGGAGGTGGAAAGGTAAACCGTGTACAAGCTTATCGCCTGTCATCACAGGACAAGGCGCATTAAATGCGCTTCTTAGGTGTCCCGTTGCTTTATTGGGGACGGTAAAGAGGCCCGTCCCATCCGTCGCCGTTTCGCCTCGCTCCGACACGCGTCTGAACTGATGAGGCATGCATCACCGTGTAAGTTGGCAGGCTGCTAAGATGGTGTGGTGGTAGAGTCTTCACGAAGATCTGCATGCCACCACGTAGGTGCTTGCTGAGTTGGCCTGGATGCCATGCGTCGCCACGCAGGTGCTGGCCCAGCTGGTTGGGCTGGCAACTGTATGAGAACGGCGGTGGGGTCTTGGCAGACGTGGGCCTGGTTGTGGCCCCGCAGGTGTCCTTGGCATGGGTCTTGCCGGGGCCCGGGCAAGGGTCTTGCCATGGCATCACGGTCGTCCCCGGCAAGGATCTTGTCGGGGGTCTTGTGGATTTCCTCGGCAAGGATCTTGCCGAGGATCGTTGCCTTCTGGTCCTCATATAATCTTGTGTGCCTATGATCTTCTCGAAGATCTGCATTCCACCATGGAGGTGCCTCCCGAGCTTTGGTTCCAATGTGGTTGGTGGTGTTGGAACCCTTGGGCTCAAGGGTGGCACACTATGTTGGCATTGGGCAAGTTGCCCCGGCAATGGTCTTGCCGGGGGAGTCCACCTTGCCCTCTTGCTCTTTCTATCTCTGGTCTTGGCGTTGTTATGGTTGTCTTGTGCTTCTGCTTCCTCTGCCTCGCTAGGTATGGCCGTTGGCGTGGCTCTAACTGTCTGCGCACAAGTAAAGGGGTACAAAAGAGAGCCCCTACTTTTGTGCACCGACAGGAGCCCCCGGGCCTGGGCCATACATAAGCGCGACACGTTGTTGGGCTAGGCCCAAAATGATGCGCGGGCATGCGGGGCCAAGTTTTACTATTGTAACTTCCTCGCCAATCGCACTTCCCCATGACCCGCGTCGAATGCGCAACGTGGGGGTCGTGTGTGATGTGGGGGTCATGTGTGGGGCGGTTGCTTCCCTCATGCGTCACTTCGCAGTAAATGGTAAAGAGACGGCCCGCGCCTTCCCCATAGGAAAAAGAGGAGACTGTGGGCGCGCTGCTCATTTACCCTCCGTGTCTCTCCAATTTCGGAACCGTCGTCCCCCCTTCTTCTTCCTCATGCGAAAAAGCCAAAGCTTCCGCCTCCATCCGCCGCTGCCGCGCCCCCATTGCCCCCAATCTCCCACTGCTCCAGATTCTTCACCTCTTTATTGGCCACCATGGCACCCAAAACCAGCAAGGGCAAGGGAGTTGCCAAGGATGCCAAGGAGAAGGAGATGCCGGAGAGCGAGTCGGTGGCACTTCGGACGCAGCTTGACGTCTTCCCCTCGACGGTCGATGTGGTCCACCTCAGGGACAACTTCAAGCCTCTGTGGGGGGTGAAGACGACGGGACATCCGGCTACGCGCATCATCCCCGCCGATTTTGAGAAGGCCGGGCCGAATGGTATCCTTTCTTTGTTGACTACTTCTCTTGCGAGCTTTGCCCCCCTTTCTCCGTTTTTTCAACGATGTCATGCACACCTTCGGTTTCCACCTTCTTGATTTCATGCCAAATGTCGTGCCGTGTATGACCCTCTTCGCCCACCTCTGCGAGGGCTTTGCCGGAATGCTTCCCAGCACGACGCTTTTCCGCCAATATTTCTTTCCCCGCATCCAGGTGGGGGGTGCCATCTCCCGCTGCGTCACCTGGATCCCACGGACCCAGGAGAAAGGCACGTATCCAGAGGGTTCCCAGAAGGAGAGGTGGGAGGAGTGGTGGGGCCGGTGGCTATGGATCGAGCAGGAGGATCCGCAAGAGTTCTGCCAAGTTCATCAGAGCCCGCCAGTCCACCGCAAGGACTGGAGCGACGCCGACGCCGATGACAAGAAGCTCGGGATCGCTACGACTAGGATCCGTCGCCTCACCAAGGCCGGGCTCACCCTTAAGATGATTGGGGCCGATTCATTCCCCGCCGCATCGCCCCACTACATAACAAGGAGAGGCTGTCCTGGCTCTTCAGGAACACGGCCGATGTCATGAGGCTTCGCCCTGGCTTGGAGCACAACTTCACGGTGACGGGGCACGCTCATTTTTGTCAGCGGCTTTTCCAGGTCGATGTGGGTGGCGACGGCAGGGCTGAGAGAGCCGGCAAGGCCATGAAG